>NC_087206.1:78213970-78436470 GCF_015104395.2 Macrobrachium nipponense
TAAGTAAATAAATACGTAAAGCAAAAAAAGTTAAAAATAAAAATAAAAAAACTTTAATTTTAGCATTTTGTAAAGTGTTACAGTTTTGTTAATGTATCGTAAATTTTAGTTTAGTTTTCCTTACATTTTTTTACGTGTTTCGTAAAGTTAAGTGTACGTACATACGTACGTATCTGCCGTTTGTCCTCCTCTGCCGCCACTTTCAGAGATAGCCTCACTCAAAAGGTAAGCTTCCACATTTTACGTACAGTATTTCTTGTATACCATGTACACTAATACACTTTATTTACAGGTTAATTTGCATTACGTTATTAAGTTAGGTATTGAATGGTCCAATTTGTTGTAGTATTTCATTGTTTATAGGTCGATTTAGCTTTATTATTTAATTTACTGGGGTGTTTTTGGAGGGCTTGGAACAGATTAGCCATTTTACATGTAAAATGTGGTCCAAGATACAAAAACCTCATGATACGAAGGGCGCCTCAGAACGGATTAATTTCGTATCTCGAGGCACTACTGTACCTGTATACCTATGAAAAACATTACTTCTCAAATTTATTATATTGTGGAGAAACTTTTGACTTTGCTTGTGAATTGATGATTTTGACATCTTGCAGACCTGTTACCTATCACTGTTAATGAAAGTTTTAGTGCAAAAATAAGGTAGACTTGAATAAATACAAGACAACTGAACATATACTGTATTTACAAAATTAGACCATTTCCTGGACAGTGCAATAACCAGTTTTAACATTCCAGTTGCAATGGAACAATAGTTACAAATCTTTTTAAAGAAACTAAACAATCTTAACCTTAAAAATCAATAATACAAAATTACCTTATCTTAAAAAATCAATACTTATCATTACTCATGACAAACATAACAAACTCCAATGAACAATGACCATCTTCATAAACTTGCTACCATTAGACTCTTAACAAAAAAACCTGTCGCTGTTGATTCACCTAAGAACCACAGCAAATATTTAGTTGATTTACAAAAAGTGGTGACTACGGTACCACAGCTTTTGTACCAAGGCCTTAACAAATTTTGAATCCTAATTCACTTACTTGACAGGGAGTGCACATGCATGTCTACATCTGTAGTTATTTTTATATTGGTGTATATTTTATACATCTAATTAAGTAAAAACTGTTGTTTATTGTCATAAGTTTGTTCCTAGGGAAATGCCAACCATCACCTTTTGTTTATGAGTATCCTTCCACGCAAGCTGGAATCGGCTGTTATAAACTTAGTAACAAGGTTAAACACATTCATGAACTCCTGTGTCAGACATCTAGTCTCATGGGCTGGGTACTGTTTAAGAGGTTGCTGGTATTGGGAGGTAAGGTCCTTACCTCCCTGGCCAACCAGTGGACAAACTTTGGGAAGTATTTCATGGGAATACTGCTTTCAAACCTTTGAGTTTGAAAACATGATCTATACATCTGGGTTTTGCAGAGGCCTCTGTGTCTGGGTTAACAAAAAAGCCTGCTCATCAGAAATCCAGCCTTTCTTCTTCTAAGAGTAGGAGGTCTTCTCTTCTTCCAAGAGTAGGAGGTCTTCTCAGCCCGTTTGTTGTCCTCCCTCAGGTGCAATGCCAAGTAAGGGGGTTGCCTGTTCACCATTGGGCCATGTGGCAGGAGCAGGAAGCAGAGCTTTGGTTTGTAGCTGCTCTTCTTGATAGTTGCAGGCTTCCATTCAAGGATGTTTGTTCTCCTGTCTTGGAGACAATGATACTCTCCAGATTTGCGCATGTCTGAGCCTTTCTATAGAGGTGGAAATGATGACAGAAAGGCATTGTAGAAGGTGACTTGAAGTTAGAGATGGTGATTGACCTCTTACCCTGGAATAAGTGTTTACAGACTCCATACAAGATGAAAACAACACGGATTGCTAGAATCCATCAGAAAAGGGGACTTGAACATAGACATCCTTTACATTTACTGAAGGATGCCTACTTTCAAGTGACCATTCAACAGAGCTCTTCGACATACCTATGCTTTATCTGTAAAGTATGAGGCTTCAGTTGGTGACAGCTCAAGTATTACCTGGATGTTCTTCTTGGTGTCAGCTTGGGCCCACGCATAGGGTATTCATTTGTTGCAGTGCATGGGTGACTGGTTAGTTCTGGCATCAACCCCATATCTCCACCAATTAACTACCTTGTTACCATGTTTCAAATGACTGATTCCACTTTGCATTCATGGATACTCCAATATATAAATGGATCTAGTTTGTATACCTATGAAAATAATACAAATTATTTTAATATATGACCCATCATCTTTGCTCTGTTTTGTCTGCACATATGGACAATGTTTTGACGATGCTTTATTAATTCACGTGCTCATACGGTTTCCTATGGATATAGCACACATTGCGATAAACCATACAAACTGCAGCTTTACAAATGACATAACTAAAATAATGGAATAATTACAATTCACTGCTGGAAGTAGGTTCACATGTATGCAAAAACCTAAGTTTGAATGCTTCATAGTATAGCGAAGTAAACGAAATTGATTCAACCTCATTCCTGGTATCAAATCCTGAAACAGTATTTCTGCCACTAACAAGCATAAAAGGCAGGTCATATGACAACATTTCCTAACATCTATGGCTTCCAGACTTGGTTATAAATCAGACTACCAAGCCAACATCTATGGCTTCCAGACTTGGTTATAAATCAGACTACCAAGAAGAACTTTCATGTGAAAACTTACAAACATCAGAGTATAGTATATATCCCTACAGTTCCTAATAAGATGAAAAATTTAATGAACATTTTAGGACAGTAACAAATCTTAATCATACAATCCCGAAAGTGATAACTGGAAAAAAAGCCTCCTCAATACTGAAGGTGGAATTGTAAACAAAAAGTCAAATTAACAACTGTCAGCTTTGATTTGTGCCAGTGTTATACGTACATTGTTTTTCACCGAGACATCTACAGAAATAGAACATGAAAATAAATCTATATCAAATCAAGAGCTTTAGAAAGGGAATCACAAAAAACACCAATTAGTAATTAAGGGGGCTGTTAATGGTAGTGTTCTATTCTGCAACTTGTAAAACTAAACTCAATGTAGGTGGCTATCAAAACTCAGCAACATCTATTCACATTATAGCAATGGCATATGCTACAATGGAGTGGAATATGATAAATCTTTTAATAAAATGTATTTTTCCGGACATACAACGCTTCGGTCTTTACATATGAGATTAACTTTCAGCGAGCTGGAGTGCTACTATATGCCGACGACCTAGTGTTCCATCAGAATCAAAGAATATGGTTGTGGAAACATTAGAGAGGGGAATGAGAAAGAATTAAGTGAAAATCATCAATAAACACCAAAGTCCATAACCAAAAGGCAGTTATGGAGAAAGTGCATTCAACAAAGATGCTACATATTAAGATATTGGGGGGGGTGTCTAAGCATTAATGTTTACCAAATATAACAGATAGTGTTACTGAAATACCAATAGCAATTAAAATTACTGATGATACATTAACCATCATAGAAACATTCAACTTTTAACAACTTAAAAATTATGATCCAAAAAAATATCGTTGCGCGCACAAAATTTTCACCTCAAAAATTGCCCAAATATCGTTGCACAACAAATAAATTTTCACCTCACAAATTCTACACAAATGGTAAAATGTAAAAATATGTTGGATTCCTCCCAACGTAGGCATTAAAGAAACTGATAAGGCAAAGCTGCGACTCAACTACTATGACAAGATCTAACATGACAAATTTTATTTTTCATAACTAACAAACTTGAGGTCTTAACATTAGATCTTCTAATGCCGGCTGGAAACTGGTAAAGTTAAACAAAACTGTCTATGCAAGGGACTACTGGCATCTGTGCTTGGTCACGAATTGCGTGGGGCCATTCACATAACCCTCGGCGACCCATGACTGTTCCAACTTATGATGGTTCTCTCTTCTTACTGCCCGTAAGTAAAGGAGGAGGTAGAAAATTGAAAACGTAGGTAAAGGAGGTAAAACATAGAAAAGAAATGAGACCAATTATCTTATTCATTTCACTTTCATGCCCTCATCTTAGACAAGATACAAACTGACCCAGCAGGGGCACGGGATGAGCTACACAACTTGTTGAGCAGCCACCACCGGACCCAAGGGAAAAATGTTTCCAAGGACCTATGGGCAACATCCTTCAAGAAAAAGGAACAAAGTGGTTTGGCATGACCATGAACCAGCTCTCAATATTTTATGAATAGACATGTTCCTTTAAATGCCAAATTAGAGCTCGGCCATCTTTAGTTTTTTTTTTTTTTTCTTTCTTTTTTGACCCGGCCTGTGCTAACAGTCTTCAAGAGGCTGGTCTGAGGTGGCAAGATTTATTTATTTATTTATTTATTTTTTTTTAAGCAGTGTTCTGACAGAATACATTTTGTCAGGGTCATTATTTGGTCTCCAAAAGAAGGTACAGAAACGGAGACAAATCTGTCATAAAAAATGGCTGGATTTGTGTCTTGGCCAATTCTGGAATAAATTATAAAACTAAAGCCTTCAATCTCTGGTGTGTTTTACATCATATGACAGACCATGCACTCTTTTTGCCAAATGCTAGGGCCAGGAAGACGACAGCTTTGAGAGCAGAGTTTCTATCTGTAGCCTGTCGCAACAGTCCATAAGGAGCCTTCGTAAGGCTAGAGGATACCAGGACACCAGAGTTAAATTCCAGCTAGGAGATCTGAGTTCTCTAGGACAGGATTGCTCAAAGCTATCGATCACATTTTCTATTATAATAAATAAATTGCAGAATATTTGGAGCACTGAAAATGACAGTAACAAATTACAACAAAACAAGCCATGTTGGAAAGTGGAATTCATATCAAAAGGACAGACATACAAACAATGTTGCAAGTTTTAGATATTGATAAATGGCCCACGTTCCAATCCCTAATTGTACAAATATAGAGTTAAATATCTTTTGTGCACATGCCTGAAGCATAATCAACAAGGTAGGTCAAGTTTTGGAAACCTACTGCGAAAACAAAGCACTGTTAAGTAAATTTATTTACTTTACAACAGTACAGCATCAAATCCTAACTCTGTTGAAGATTTGCAGCATCTGAGTAAGTATACGTACTGTAAATCTTCCATATTCCACATTATGATGTTCATGATATTTAAAAGTATAAAACATCATGATATTTAAAAGTAAAACATAATGATATTTAAAAGTATAAAGTGTAAGTATAACTCTTAAATATTTAGGTCACAGTTTTTGATAATGGGTACAATGTAACCAATTTCAAACCTTACAGTTGTAACTATGGCTACCACGTCTAAAACTTCTTGACCCCTACCTGCCTATCAAATACAATTCTTCCTTTAACAATTTAGTCATGCTGGCATTTTGTTAGTGACCCCTACCTTCCTATTATATCTGGAATCATATTGTATTCAATCTACATATTACAACTCTTTTTAAAAAGCTGTCTTTCCCGTTAACTCAAAAAGTGGATTAAAGTACCCTTTCTCTAAGATGCTTGTATGGTGTTTTTACGTTGCACAGAACCAGCCTTTCCCTACGATCCTCACTGTGTAACTGATCAGAATCTATTTCGTACAAATATCTTCTTCCCTAACATCCAACAAAGTTTAATGTATAATGCTTTGTACTGTTTAAATGTAAATGTTCTTTGTACTCAAGTCAAATCACTGCATCCTCATTTTTAATCGTAGTGTGAGATATATAGAATTCCGGTAATTATTTGTGAATGCCTCAAGTGAAATTAGTACAATATAGCTAGCTGATCAAATAAGACAAATTTTTTAATATTTGTATTTTTCATAACTAACAATCCTTCGGTCTCAAATCAGAATTTTCTTTGCAACATACTGGTGGATTACCTTAACACCTAAAAACAAGCAATATTGCCATAGGTGCATTACTGTCCTCTATGCATAAGTTATGGAATCATATACCAATGAAGCATTAAATCTCCAACAATTTGACCATCTGGGAACCTCACTAAAATCACAATCTTGAAAACCAAGCAACATAAAATATAAAATTAATTTTTAAAAACCAGCCAATAATGATGAAATGGATATAAAAAAAACTTTTAAAATGTTTCAAAAATTGCTTAAGTTTGTAATTCCATTACATTACTTATTTCCAATGGATAGGTATGCAAAATATTCTTCAAAAATTGTACTACATAAAATGTAGTAACTGATGGAAAAAAGTGCAATGTTCATTTCAAGTCAATGAAATCAAGATCATGAAGTATGTACTTCCACGTCAATAAGTAAACTCGGAACTATATCAACCCATAAGTAATTCTCATGGATTTAGGATTTATCCAGTTAATTACCATTAAAAATCCTTTTTCTACAATTCTCATCATTCACTGTCGTCTTCATCTTCATTATCAGCCTTTTCATGGGACTTCTGCTGCAATAAAAAATTTCATTAGATTTACAAGAACAAAATGGCAATTCCAGTAACCCCATATTCTGGTAAAGAGTTTACTGAATGTTCATTATGGAATATAATCACTCTACCTACTGCAGTCCTGAATGCATAATAAATTCTAGATCTTCTTTTCCTAATATTTTATAAAACCTGACATAACATAAAAATATGCTCCTTCAGAAATGTGGCAGTGATTTATCATTCCCTGCTAGGCTCTGCAATTTATCAAGGTCAGATTAACCTACCCTCACACCATGTAGAGGTCATTATACCTCATTGCAATGATATTAATCACACAAGCACAATGGAAAGAAGTCTATCTCTATCTTCATAACTAGTGGAATTTTTCATGACTTTTCCAGTTGTCTCTACTTTGTGCCCTCCCTTTATCTATTGTCTTTCTTTACTTTGGGTATCTAGCACTTTGCTTTTAATGATCCCTCATGCAACTTTTCAATCATTTCCCACTTAATTATCGGGTGCCCAAACTATCTCAATTTTGACTCTTAAGCCTTTCTCACACACTTCAATGATTTTTGCTGATCCCTGATGTATTTATTTCTTATCCTATTTTATCTCGTCCCTCTAATCATCCATCTAACCCTTCAGCCTAATTGGGACCGTCTTGTCACAAGCATACAACTGATACCTCACCAGCAAAACTCAAATTACCACCTAAACCTTCCACTTCTGTCATTAGATGGACAAACAAACTTCTGTCTTGGATTGTGACCAGGCTGTGATAAGTTGCAAAGGTGGAGGACGTAAAGTCCAATTACTCTGGAGACAGAAGCATTGCTTTATATAAGATAAAGATTTAGATGGTATATATATAAAATACATCATACAAATTTTCAGTTTCTCCTTCTATGGAGCCATAATCAACTAACCACTGTGGTACCCATATAAATGTTTTGAACCCTAACTGCTACCGAGCCCATGGTTTGTGTGAGGCCTGAGGGGTGTACTGTAGTTTCCTTCTTGACGCAAGGTAAGTTGGCACATGGAAGTAAACATCCTGAAGAGCTAGTAATTCCCATTTTCTAATGGGCCTTCTTACCATCTCCTTGAATGGTAAGGAACTATAGTCGATTCATTTAAGGTAGATTCTTGCGCCTACGAGACGTTTGTTTGGCAGCCTCTGATTGGCTGGTACCGGGAGGTAGGCCGCTCGCTCATTGTGTCATATTTTCGTCTGTGACTTAGAAAACATGCAGTATGTTTATATTTCTTCATTTATCTCGCATTTTCCAAAAGATAATAAAGTTTTGGTCATACCAAAGGATTCGGTATTAATTGCACAACTAAATCATCTTTTCCTGAAACAATTAGATAAAACACAAAGGAATTACAACGAGTAAAAGTGAAGAGAAAAAGTTTCAATCTTTACACCTGTTTTTATTTATCATCGGATTTTTAATAAGTCATACGATCAAGATGAATTAAAACTTGTATTTTCATACAATAAAATCACCCTGAATACGCTGGTGCTTTCAGATTTTGGATGCGTGTAATATGTGAAGAGAAAATGAAGAATATGTCTTATTATGTTGCAGCCGTACTTGACTCAGCCTAATAGGAAGTCAATCTTTCTTAATTATTTGTTGTTTATTACTTCACTGAGATTATTATTTCATATCACTCAAATAAGTCTCTGGTGTCTCTTTCATTTGAAAATATATTCATAAAATAAAATTAGAAACAATGTCTTGAAACAACCTTATTAAAGTTTAGGCTGAGTTGAAGAGTGTGAAGTCGTCTTTCCACAGAGTTCAACTTCTTTGCTGGATTGAATTCCCGCGGCCCGCATGGGTCTGAGCTAACGATACCAGTTGTATCCATCTGATTATTATTATTTTTTTCCTTATCAGATATGCCCAGACATACTATATGATATTGGATTTAAAATGTTCGACAGTTATATTGGAAATTCTGTGTATTTATTTTCAGAAAATGTGATAATATAACATGGTAAATATTGTGGAAACTGCAACCTTTTATATCGCTAATTGGCAACTCAAATCTCTCGCTGAGGAGACAAACGCAACGACGACGCCTTGCAGATCTCATTCTCTCAGCAATACCGTCAAACTTGAATCATTTACTGATGCAACATAATAAGACATATTCTTCATTTTCTCCTCACATTTTACACGCATCCAAAATCTGAAAGCACCAGTGTATTCAGGGTGAATTTGTTGTATGAAAACACAAGCTTTATTTTATTTTAATCGCGTTAATGATGCAAAATCCGATGATAAATAAAAACAGGTATAAAGAATTAAATGTTTCTCTTTAAACTTTTATTCATTGTAATTCCTTTGTGTTTTATCTTACTGATTTCAGGAAAAGATGACTTAGTTGCACAATTAATACCAAATCCTATGGTATGACCGAAATTTTCCTAGCTTGAGCAAAGCGTGAGTTGATTGAAGAAATATAAACATAATATTGCTAGTTTTCTAAGCCACAGTAGAAAATAATGAGACTGAGCGAGCGGCCTACCTCCCGGTACCAGCCAATCAGAGGCCGCCAAACAAACGTCTCGTAGGCGCAAGAATCTACCTTAAATGAATCGACTATAGTTAAGCAGACATAGATCAAGGAAGGGCCCCAACTTCCTAGTACCTTCAGAACAATGGAGACAACTGCAAGGTTGCTTATTTCATGATCACGGATCTTACCTTGCTCAAAAAAGCCTAAAATCTTTTCATCTCTTGAATATGATGAAAATGCCACTCTATTTAAACTGCTGTCTTTCCCATTCACTCGAATCCACTTTTTAAGTAACCTTTCCCTACGATGCTAGTATGGTGTTTTACGTTGCATGGAACCAGTCTTTCTCTACGATCCTCACTGTCTGTCTGATCAGAATCCATTTCGTACAAATTTCTTCTTCCTTAACATCCAACAGTTCTTTGTACTCCGAGTCAAATCACTGCATCCTCATTTTTAATCAGTGTGAAATATATAGAATTCCTGTAATTATTACAATATAGCTAGCTGATCAAATAAGACAAATTTTTTAATATTTGTATTTTTCATAACTAACAAACCTTCGGTCTCAAATCAGAATTTTCTTTGCAACATACTGGTGGATTACCTTAACCCCTAAAAACAAGCAATATTGCCATAGGTGCATACTGTCCTCTATGCGTAACAGTTATGGAATTATACACCAATTAATCATTAAATCCCCAACAATTTGTACATCTGGGAACCTAACTAAATTCACGATCTTGAAAACCGAGCAACATAAAATATAAAATTAATTTGTTCAAATACAAAACAAACCTTCAATCTTGACATTAGGATTTACTAGCGCCAAGCTGGAAACCGGTAAATTAAAATTAAACTTGTGCGATCCAGGGACTATTGGCATCTACTAGGTCACGGGGCATGTATTACCCAGAATGCCCTTGGCGTCCTGTGACCCACCAGTTATCTTTCTACTGCCTTTAAGATAGGATGTTTTACTGGCTATCTGTTTACACCAGTTTTAGTTTGCCCAGTTTTTATCCATTTCACTTTCATTTTTCTTATTAATTCTCTTTCTCTGAGTGTGCTCAGTGTGGGTGTGAGCTGTAAGAGTGTGTTAAGTGGTGAGATGGTGATTTTTGTGTCACCATCGAGATCTTCTTCCGTTTCAAAGGCAAGACAAAGGAAATGCCCTGGAGTCAGTGGCTTTCCCTGTTCAAGATTCCTAACTTCGGTGTCAACGGATCCTCATCCAACGTGTAGTAAGTGCAGAGAAAATGTATGTACAATTACTAATCCTTGTTCTGCTTGTCGCGGTTGGTCGGTGGAACAGTGGAGGAAGTTTTATGAGAAAGGCCAGTACAAAAGAAAGGAGTCGACGCCTTCTTTGGATGACCAAGCGTTGCCGGCTTCATTTGTATCGGCAATACACCAGACTGCTCCATATGTTTCACCACCTGCCTTTGATTTGTCCCATACCCCTTCGGTTTCTCCTAGTGGTTAGTTACCGGAAACTCCAGGAGGGGTTTTTGGGTAATTTTATGCATAATATTTACACTCCGTTGTTCCCAACAGGGAGGGGGGGAGCATCGCCATCTTTGTTCCAGGTGCAGGCTCCCGACGCATACAGGATGGAAGTTATGTGGGCGGCGCTAGGCCTACCAGGCGTACCAACCTTGGAAGGTTTGCTGTCGCATTATATGGCGTCACGATTCCAGCAGAGTCCGGCAGCGCTGAATATTCCTCATAACCTGGATTGCACTTTATGGGAAATAATGCTGCGGCTACGCCAACAACTTCAATGTTTACGGCAATGCAGAACGTTGGAAGTAGTTTTGCTGCAAACGCAGGGATGCTAGCAGCAGCCGGCCAGTCTCTCCCTAGAAGAATGGTGACGTCACACACCGACATGGCAGACGCGATGACGTCACAGCCTACTGCTTCTCAGTCTACTTCTCTGCCTCCGGATCCAAATACGCTTTCTGACTCAGTAGTACACACTGTAATGAAGAAATTACAGGATCTAGAGAAGAAAATTAATAAGAAAGACAAAAAGAAAAGGCGTGATTCGTCTTCTTCCTCTAGCTCGGCATCATCGCTAAGTTCGGTGATGTCACAGCGTGTACCAGTCAAGCGTTGGAGGATACGGGATTTCGTGACTGATCCTCGGGCCAAGAGGAGAAGAGTGAATTCATCATCTTCGGACCAGGACTGTCACATCCCAGTCAGAAAGAAAGGCAAGAAGTCAGTGGCTGGTAACCTCAAAGCTAGCGGACGAAGCCGTTTACAAGAGTCCGAACCAGCAAGTGAGTAGACGGTCGCTGGGCTAGCGGCCAACGTGGAGTTGCCAGTAGAGACAACAAAGAGTCTAAGAAAGACTACAATGTCGTTGCCGAAATCGACACTGGGGACGAAAAGGATAGAGCACAGATACCGGTTTTGCCTGTAAGACCGTTTAAAATACGGAGAAAAGACGAAAAGGCTCCTATTAAAAGATCGAAGAATATTGAGTTGTCAACCTCGTCTGATACGTTGGTGGAAGGTATTGTCTGCCTAGATGAAGGATCAAGCCCGAATTCTCCGACGGTCGTTGGAGAAGATATCAATCGTCATGGAGAAGTGAGCTCGGTTTCAAGAGAGCCTTCATCTTGGAGGTATAGGCGAGATTCTCGCTCTAGATCCGCGAGCAGAGGAGCGAGGCGGTCCGTTCTCCTCCTGACTGCTCGGGATCGAGCCGTTGGCAGTCATCAAAGATCAAAGAAACCGCAGCCGTAGGGGCAGACGGCCACGAAGCACCCCGACGTTTGTCAGGGGATAGGAGTGACATAGCGTCTCCTGTGGCTGAGCACAGTACGCTAGAACCGGAGGAAGGAGAAAGCCACGAGTTTCTGGCTTCCTATGCGGAGGTGATTGATTTGATTCGTCAATTCAATAACCTGTCGGGGAGCACGGAAACACCTGCAAGTATGCTTCCTCCGGGGACTGACATGACGTTTGGGGTAATAAAGGATACCAAGGTGTCGTGTGAATTGCCTTGTTCAAGTCATGCGGAGTCCGTTTTACAACACGTAAACACAGAGATTACAGGAAGGGATAATTCCTTAAGATCAAATAGATCGTTTAAGTTTATCCCTCCTCCAATGATGAAACATAGGAAATATTATACAACACCGGCGGTTCCTTTGCTATCTAGACAAATTAACCCAAATGTGGTAAGGTTAAGACCTGGATTAACCTTAGATCAAGTGAAAATGGAATGCCTTTCGATGACTTGCCAAGAGGCTGCTACGTTAGAATCAACAGCTTCTGTCTTTCAGACTGCTTCTTGGCTGGATCTTTGGTCAACAGCAGTGGCGAAGATTGCATCCTCAGAAGTGACGAGAAAAGTAGTGGATGAATCAATGTTCATTAAATTACTACAATCAGGTGCCAAAGCAATTGCAAACTTGACAAATTCAAGTGCCAATGTTTGGGCAAATATCCTGTTAATGAGGAGGGATGCAGCTTTGGCTAGGCTAAGTCGCACTGTTGATTTGGATTCCCTGCTAGCAATGAGGAATGGGAATATCTTAAGAGTCGCAATTGCTGTTGCCAGAAGCCATACTAGAGGAGGCTATAGATAGAAGGATGGACACTAACGATAGATTGGTACAGCAGGCAGTTAGAAAAACATCTAACAGTCAAGCTAACCCTATGGAGGTAAGGGAGCAGCAAATACCTCAAAAGAAGCCAGTGAGGCATAACATCCCTAAAGAAGTTAGCTCATCGGCCCTTTCACAATAGAAATAACAGAGGAAGGGGATTAGGGGAAAAGGGAGAGGCTCAAGGCAATAGGATGGTGCCTCTCATCACTCAGCCACACCAGTGGGGGGGTTGCCTGGCAAATCACTGGAAGGTGTGGCAGGAACTGGGAGCAGAGCAGTGGGTGGTGGATGTTCTCAGGGTCAGGTATTTGATTCCGTTCGAAGTATCCCCACCCCTGACAGAACAGCCATTACCTCACTTCGCTTATGCTCAAGAACTCAGAAGGCTTTTATTCTGCAAAAGGAAGTGAAGATGACGAATAAAAAATGGGCTGTGAAACAAGTATCCATTCCGTCAAAGGGGTTTTACAGCAGGATTTTCCTTGTACCCAAAGCCAACGGGGACTGGAGGACAGTAATAGACCTGTCAACATTGAATCTGTTTATAAGAAAAACCAGATTCAAAATGGAAACTCCAAAGATGGTTCTACAAGCAGTCAGGATCAAAGACTTTATGCTGACAATTGACTTGAAGGACACATACTTTCAGATCCCAGTCCATCAGTCTTCAAGGAAATTTCTCCGCTTCAGTCTTGCAGAGAAAGTTTTCAAGTTCAAAGTTCTGTGCTTCAGATTGACAACATCTCCTCCAGTTTTTACAAGTGTTCACTCTCGTGTTGACATGGGCGCATGCTCAGGGGATCAGGCCAATAAGATATCTAGACGATTGGCTGGTGATAGCAAAGTCCAGAGAGAAATTACTTAGGGACAGGGCGACCCTTCTACAGTTTTGTCACAGCTTAGGCATTGTGATAAATCAGGAGAAGTCGCAGTTGGATCCAAGTCAACGGCTGGTGTATCTGAGAATGATTATAGACACAATAAAAGCCAAACAGTGGCAGGTAGTACTGGGAGTTCCAACTTCCTTGGAGAAGCTAGTACCACAAGGAATGCTACACCTTCAATCTCTACAATGGAGGATGAAGGAGTTTTGGTCACCAATAGTAAATCACTCGTACGAGCAGATTCCCTTGTCATCAGAAGTGAGGAAAGACTTGCTGTGATGGGTGAAGGACAACAATCTGACAGTGGGTGTTCCCCTTCAGCAACCCTCCCAGGATCTCTTGCTGTTCTCAGATGCGTCACTAGAAGGTTGGGGAGCCCATATGGAGGAGCTGATGGTTCAGCAAAATGGAGTGGCGAGGACAGAGCTCTCCATATAAACGTGCTGGAGTTAAAAGCAGCGTTTCTAGCACTACAGGAATTCAGGGAGAGGGTGAAGGGGCAATCAGTGGTATTGATGTCGGACAACACCTCGGTAGTAGCTTACATAAACAAACAAGAAGGTCTAGTGTCTCAACAGTTACATGTGATGACAGTTCAACTTCATCGGTGGGTTGTAGAGAACCTAGTAGACATCAGAGCCAGATATATTCCGGGAAAAAGAAACATAGTGGCCGACAAGTTGAGCCGCAGGGATCAGATCCTGGGAATGGAGTGGTCCCTGCACCAACAGGTAGTGGATAGGATGCTCATGTTGTGTGAAAGGCCGACCATAGACCTATTTTTGTCTAATCTGTCAGGTTCTGAACAGGGTAATGCGGTCTCAGAACCTCAGAATGACTCTGGTAGCTCCTTTATGGCCAAAGGCAGAGTGGTTTCTGGACCTCTTGGAACTCCTAGTAGACGTGCCGAGAGAGTTACCCCCATGGAACTACGTACTATGTCAGCCGCACGTGGAGAGGTACCACCGGTTGGTGAAGTCCCTATCACTTCACGGGTGGAGACTGTCAAGTATCTCCTGCGAGCGAGAGGGTTTTCGCAAAAAGCAGCAGCGCAGATGGCAGGAAATATCAGTCATCGGCAGCAGTATACCAAGGGAAATGGTCAACATACTGTGATTGGTGTCGTAGAGGGAACTTGTCTCCACCCGGTACCACTATTCAGCAATTAGCAGACTTTCTGATATATCTCAGGACAGAAAGGCACGTGTCTGTATCTGCGGTGAAGGGGTACAGGGCTGCTCTAGCCTCGGTCTTACACATGGGGAGGTGTGGACATTTCATCTTCATGGGAGTTGGCCATGTTGATGAAGAGCTTTGAGCAGTCATGTTTGCCAAAGGAACTAAAAGCCCCAGATTGGGATTTGACCATGGTACTGAGTAGTCTTGACAAAACCCCCCTACAAACGACTAAGGCATTCCACAGATAGGAGCCTGACCTTGAAAACAGTCTTCTTATTGGCCCTAGCTTCAACCAAAAGGGTGGGGGAACTACATGGCCTGTCGTATATCATAAAGCACTCGAGAGGTTGGAAGTCAATGGTATTCGAGTTTGTTCCAGAATTTGTGGCCAAAACTCAAAACCCATCAATAGTGGACGGTAGATTCGAATCCTTTTCCATACCTTCTCTGGCAGATTTCGTAGACAATGACAAAGATGAGATGTTTCTGTGTCCTGTCAGGGTAATAAGAGAGTACTTAAGGAGGACAAGGCACCTCAGGCCGGGGTGCAGGAGGTTGTTCGTAAGTACAGGACGGAACAAAAAGGAAGTGTCCAGGAATACAATATCGTTTTGGCTAAGAGAAATGATCAGGAATGCCTACATGACAGAAGACAGGGGGGTCAGATAGCCAGGAGAGGGGTAGGGCTCATGACATCAGAGGCTTCAGTGCTTCTTTGGCATTAAAGAAGAAAATGTCTGTGGAGAGAATTCTCAAAGTTGGTGTTTGGAAATGCCAAACGACTTTCACTTCCTCTTATTTAAAAGAAGTTGCCCATAGATCCTTCTTGGATACCTTTTCCTTGGGTCCAGTGGTGGCGGCCCAGCAAGTGGTATAGCTCATCCAGTACCCCTGGCAGGTCAGTCTGTGTCTAGTCTAAGATGAAGGTATGAAAGTAGAACGAATGGGATGACTGGTCTTTTTTTCTTTACTACTTTCTTTCTACTCCTTTACCTACGGGCAGTATGAAGGAGAGTGCCATCATAAGCTGGAACGGACTAGATGCAGGTGAGGTGGTCAGCCATACTGTAAAGTTATTTTAGTTTAGTATACTTTTCAGTAGCAACACACCCCTCTTGGTATTAGGGGAGGGAGGGGTGATGGTAGATCCAGATACAAGGGACAAGAGTAGTTAATGAGAATGGAAGGTCCTCTATTTTCCCATAGTTTATAAACCATGGCATGGTACCAGCACCAAGTGAGGGAAGCCAATAGATTCTGTTATATCTTTGGTTCAAGGGTTCATAGTCCATTCTCTTGGAATACTCATAATATTCGGAAATGGATATAGGTGGCAAACTCTCAGTCAGTTATAGAGACTTACCTCCCTCCAATAAGTAAGTCTATCCTAATGTTAAGACCAAAGGTTTTTTTTCGTATATGAACAAATGACAAATTTGTAACTAATTAGTATTTTTCATAGCTAACAAACCTGAGGTCTTAACAGTTAAAGGCCCACCTCGAACCACCCCTCTAGCAGTCTAAACTGGGTTAGAAGTAGTATAACTGGTGGGTCACAGGACGCCAAGGGCATTCTGGGTAACACGTGCCTCGTGACCTGGTAGATGCCAATAGTCCCTGGATCGCACAAGTTTAATTTTAATTCTACCGGTTTCCAGCTTGGCGCTAGTAAATCCTAATGTTAAGACCTCAGGTTTTTTAGTTATGAAAAATACAAATTAGTTACAAATTTGTCATTTTTAAAAACCAGCCAATAATGAGGAAATGTTATAAAAAAAAAAAAACTTTTAAAATTTTTAAAAATTGCTTAACTTTGTAATTCCATTACATCACATATCCAATGGATAGGTATGCAAAATATTCTTCATAAATTGTAATACATAAAATGTAGTTACTGATGGAAAAAGTGCAATATTCATTTTAAGTCAATGAAATCAAAATAATGAAGTATGTACTTCCACGTCAATAAGTAAACTCGGAACGTATCAGAACAATGCTGACTTAAATTAATGAACTATATCAACCCATAAGTAATTCTCATGGATTTAGGCATTTATCCAGTTAATTACCATTAAAAAATCCTTTTCTACAATTCTCATCATTCACTGTCATCTTCATCATCTTCACTCTCATCATCATCATCGTCATCTTCATTATCATCATTTTGATTGGACTTCTGCAATAAAAAAAAATTTCAATAGATATACATGAACGAAATGGCAATTCCAGTAAACCCATATTCTGGTAAAGAGTTTACTAAATGTTCATTATGGAATATAATCACTCTACCTACTGCAGTCCTGAATGCAATAATAAATTCTAGATCTTCTTTTCCTAATATTTTATAAAACCTGACATAACATAAAAATATGCTCCTTCAGAAATGTGGCAGTGATTTACCATTCCCTGCTAGGCTCTGCAATTTATCAAGGTCAGATTAACCTACCCTCACACCATGTAGAGGTCATTATACCTCATTGCAATGATATTCATCACACAAGCACAATGGAAAGAAGTCTATCTCTAATATTCATCACACAAGCACAATGGAAAGAAGTCTATCTCTATCTTCATAGCTAGTGGAATTTTTCATGACTTTTCCAGCTATCTCTACCTTTATCTATTGCCTTTCTTTACTTTGGGTATCTAGCACTTTCCTTTTAATGATCTCTCATGCAACCTTTCAATCATTTCCCACTTAATTATCAGGTGCCCAAACTATCTCAATTTTGACTCTTAAGCCTTTCTCACACACTTCAATGATTTTTGCTGATCCCTGATGTATTTATTTCTTATCCTATTTTATCTCATCACTCTAATCATCCATCTTACCCTTCACCCTAATTGGGACTGTATTGTCACAAGCATACAACTGATACCTCACCAGCAAAACTGTCAAATTACCACCTAAACCTTCCACTTCTGTCATTAGATGGACAAACACACTTCTGTCTTGGATTGTGACCAGGCTGTGATAAGTTGCGAAGGTGGAGGACATTAAGTCCAATTGCTCTGGAGACATGAGCATTGCTTTACATATATAGAAAGATAGATAGATAGTTATTTGAATTTTAGCCTAGCCTAACCCCTTTTAAGCACAACAAGACTTACAACCCAAAAACTCCTACCAGACAGAAAGCTCTCCCCTACCAACCACACACCACCAGCACCTGCCTTCTACTCCCCCGTGTTATTGTTTACATCCCCCCGACGCCGCCGCCATCTTGTCTATGACGTCACAACACAACTAAAATACATCAACAGACACCTTCTAGAATCAACCATATGCTGTCCATATATAGGACACCCACCATATTTCAACAATGCATAAAATACCAATAACAATTATACAATATATAATAAAGTTATATATAAGATATAGAGATTTAGATAGTATATATAAAAATACACACCATACAATTTTCAGTTTCTCCCTCTATGGAGCCATGATCAACTAACCACTCTGGTCCCCATATAAATACGTTTTGAACCCTAGCTGCTACTAAGGCCATGGTTTGTGTGAGGCCTGAGGGGTGAACTGCAGTTTCCTTCTTGACGCAAGGTAAGTTGGCACATGGAAGCAAACATCCCGAAGAGCTAGTAAGTCCCATTTTCTAATGGGCCTTCTTACCATCTCCTTGAATGGTAAGGAACTAGTTAAGCAGACATTGATCAAGGATGGGCCCCAACATCCTAGCACCTTCAGAACAATGGAGACAACTGCAAGGTTGCTTATTTCATGATCACGGATCCGATCTTACTCAAAAAAAGCCTAAAATCTTTTTATCTCTTCAATATGATGAAAATGCCACTGGTTGACTGGAAGAGGATTTGGGGGGGAGGGTTCCCCAGAAAGGGATGGTAATCCCTGTGCCAAAGGAATTTTTACAGCAAGAGGAACTCCCCACACAACAGAAATGTACACAGATATTGCAAATTCAAAATTATCCAAAACCTGAAACACTACCTGCCTCATGCCTTTCAAACAAAGGATTCTTAACCTGTATCTGCATGACATACAACTTAAGTTTTAAAAATTAGTTTCATGTAAATCATCAAAAAATCATTTTATTTCTTTTTCATTCAACTCAAATACAACTGAGCTTGGTTACAACCAACTGTTGTAATTCAAAATGGATGCAAGACAAAGAGTAGGGCATAATATCAAGCATTTGCTATATAAACTACTTACATAGTACTATAATGTAATGTACAATCATTATTTCAATCTTTTTACCATAATGTACTTCTAATGATATATTTTAATCATTTGGGTAATGTATACATTATGTCCAGGTAGGCATCAAGTTACAACAGGGTTAGGTTTCTACATGCATCGATTGTAACTTAAATCATTTTGCAATTCAAGTCTAGAGTTCAATTAATACTGTAGGATGCTGCTGATAGAGCAGGGTAACTAAAAAGGATGCTGCCTCAGTGATGTGAGAGCTCTCCCGAGATGGCGCCAAGTAAGTCTGTGATCAACTGTTGTTTGTTTGTTTGTATGGTGTTTTAGCATGGAACCAGTGGTTATTCAGCAACGGGACCAACGGTTTTACGCGACTTCCAAACCACGCTGAGAGTGTGATCAACTGTTCTTACAGTGTGTACTCATATGCATCAGCCCACCCAGTCCTGCTGCCAAAAGTGCGATTGTAAGTGTGAGTAGTTGTATGTCAAGCAAATTAAGTCAGATGGTACTAGTAACATTTGCCTACAGTGCTAAACAGTCAGCTTCAATTAAATCACAACCTAGATATGCTGAAAATGCTAAAACTATAAACTTCCAAAAATTTAACTTACCTTTGGTGACTCCCATGCCTGTGTAACATTGCAATTATCATCATCATCATCATCATCATCATCACCATCATCATCCTCATCTTCACTACTGCTTTCTTTGGCTGGGGTTCTCTGTAGACCTCCCTGTTTTGGTAGACTCTTCTCCAGTTCATGATCACTGTCAGAGGCATCCTCATCTGAAGATTCATCATCCTCATCATCACTAATGCTTTCTTTGGCTGGGGTTCTCTGTAGCTCTTTTTGTTTTGGTACACTCTTCTCCAGTTTATGATCACTGACAGAAGAATCCTCATCTGAAGATTCACCACCACTCTCAGAGCTTTCCTTGCTGTGTTCCATTCCCATTACTTTTAGTTCTTTGATACCTTCTTCACTCAATGCCCTTGACTTGACCACTCCTTGAAGAGTACCAACCTCTTTCTTTGCTATGACATAAATGGGATAATCCTTAATTGGGAATTCCTCTTCAAAAATGTCTTCTTTAAAAAACCTGTGATGCTCTTTTCTTTTAAAACCCAGGTACACCTTTGCTACATCTCCTAAATTTCTAACGTACTCTAGTAAATTGTCTTTATATATTTCCCGATTTTCTTGACATCTCTCAAGATATTTTGAATGTGACTCTGCTGGTAAGGATTTCCAAGCTGCAGCGCAAGCTTTTTCCATTTCCTTTGTGCTACTATATTTGTCTTTCCTTTGTTTTCTAAACTTGATACCAAATAATCTGAAAGGAGTAGGTGCTGGTTTTTCAGGCTCATCATTAAATTTTGGCTTTGCCATGCTTACTTCAACCGTATGATTAGCTCCAAATTGTCCTTCCTGTCCCTTAGGTTTATTTTCAAAATATGTTTCCAAAACCAATGCTACATCACTATTAAGACTTTCTTTCCACTCATCATACAATTGATTGTAGCGTAGCAATGCTTTTCTACATTTTATTTTGTATTTTGTTTTTTCTTCATCAGATAAACTACCGAACATTACATTTGCAGTTACCAACTTATTTTTTGCATCAACATGATCAAGTTTTCCTTTCCTATTCATTTCGTCAAAGAAAATTCCAACTACACTATTTAAACATTTAGGCATGCCTAAAAATTCAAAATATTCCTTGTACAATTTGCGCCCACTGATTTTAGGCATTGGTTTGTCAAAGTCTGGGTGTGATTCCTTATATGACTTGTACTCAGATATACACCTTGATGCTTCTTGACAAGATTCATGAATATACTGACTTTTCTCTTCAATCTTCATATCACTAAACAACTTTCTGCATTTGTTTTTGAGTTCCATTCCTTTTGAGCCTCCTTTCTCTATTTCACTGGCATAATATAGTTCAAAAGGTCCTCTAGGTGAACCAGGAGGTAAATCGAGGGTCTTTTTAATTTCTTCAACTTCCTTTGCATACTCAAGTTCATAGCGTTTTTTTTCTTTCCCAGATAACTCTAACCAGGCAGTAGAAGCCTTTGAACGAAGTACGCTGGAAGGCGCCTCAGACTTGTGTTTTTTACAGTATTTGTGGATGAACCTTAATCTTGGAGGTAATATTCTCCTAAGTCTTGAAGAACTATCTGACACTTCTTCCTTAGCTTCTTGAAGAATCATTGCCAATGTTTTATATTTTGAAATCTTGCTAATCATTATATTTAACATATCGCTGCAGTCTCTTGGAGTTCTGCCTTTTATCGCAACACTTTTCCAGTCTATTTTACGGAGCGTTGTTCTAAATGGTGCGTTATCTTTAGGATCTAAATTACCAAGTACGCTGTCAATCAGCGAGAGTTCTTCTTCCACAGCCCAACACTGTTCATTACTTTCAACATATCCATTCTTCTTAGGTGTTCCTTCTAAGTTGCTTGATTCTTTTCCATGTAAACTTAATCTTGCTTTTTTATTACTTTTTTTAACATTCAGGGGTGAACTTTTGTAGACTTCTTCCTTGGGAGATTTTACACTATCAGTGACTTCATCCACTTTACCTTTCTTCTTTTTATGTTTTGGGGTAATATCAGGTCTGTGCTTGAATGGAGAATCTAGGCCACCCTCCTGAGTCTCAGACATACTTAGATTTTCCTGACCTTCTGACTTCTTTTTCTTCCGCTTTGGGGGTGAACCTGAAATAATTAAAACAAGTGAGTTTGCTTCTAGACTTAAGAAGAGTATGACATCAAAATTTTATAAGCCCTCTAAAACTTGGATATTATTTTATCATGGTCTCACTGACTATTTATTGTCTGTTTACTCATTTCTCATCATCAATATTTAAGCATCACCATTTTTTTAGCTTTTTCATTTATGTGCTTATATGAAATGGGTTCTCTCCACACTCTTTGGTCTAATGTACTTCCTAAATTCCCATCTAGTCTCGAAGTCACCTTATCAAATGTATTTACCACCTCACTCTGAGATCTCCTTCTATTTTCCAGCCACTATACTCAACTTCTCCAGAGGTTTTTCATTAACACGCTATGCTGCAGACATGATTCTTATCATTTTGTCATCATATATCTTCAAATTCTCATACTCCTTTATGTGTGCCAATGTCTCTGCTGCTTATAATACAAGGCCTACACATGCATCATAACTTTTCCCTTGCTTACATACAGAATATCAATTTTTTTTAAAAAAGTAAATTGTATTTTTCCTAACTATATAAACCTGAGGTCCTTTACATTAGGAATTACTTTCAGTGTAGGCTGGAAAACGGCCGTTGACGTTTCAAACAAGGTGATTAGGCAGTTAAGTACTGTCTGCTAGTCCGGAGTCCAGCCCGACTGGCTGTAAACATTCCAGTTTGCTTTAGGCCCAGGCAGCAGATAGATGGGTGGCATGAGGTGAGCCTATATTTAAAGGACCTCAGGTTTGTATAGTTAGGAAAAATACAACTTACTTTTAAAAATTGTGATTTGTTCCTATATGATATACAAACCCTCTGTCCTTTACATTTGGAAGACTCACTGATTGGTTGGAGGTATGTGAGTGAGCTCTATGAACAGACTGGTGTTTGCCCAACCTGTGGTTCCTTTCCTGGTCATTAGAGCAAGGAAAGGGACCCAGTCCTGTTAAATTGATCAGAGTATGGGTGCTTCGAGATCAATGAGCAGAATTCTGGACCATTCCATAAGAGGGAGGAAACATAACCTCACATGAAAAAGCAATCAAACTCCTTATTGTCGGAGACATTTAGGCAAATACAAGAATTGGGTTTGGAGGATATATGCTTCTATAATCTAATCAAAGAATATAGAAAGGTTATTCTATCACATAGTCTTACCTGCATCGGCTGCCAGTTCCAGCTTGAAGGAAGAGAGAGGAATGAAAAGAGGAAAGAAGAGAGCACTTTCATTTATACCTATCACAAAAGGCGAGATGCAACCTTGTCCTGTTAAAGAAGCTGGGTACGCTACACAACTGTTGAGCAGCCACCATGGGTCCCAACAAAAGTGTCCAAGGAACTGTCAGCTATATCCCAAAGGTAGAAAGAGGTGAAAGTGGTACGAACGCAAGGGAGGGGCCAATACCCCTGACTTCGTGAGCTCTCGGGCAAAAAGTACTGGTGTCATTCCTTCCTTCAGAGGAGTACACTTTCCTGATCACTTCACGAAGTCAGAAAGAAAAAGTGTTCTTGGACACTTCTTCCTTGGTCACCCCGGTGCTAACTTACAGGCGTCAACACTCAGGCCGGAGATGTTGAATTCTCTTCAGATAGCGCTGTAGCACTCTAACAGGACAAAGCAACATCTTGTCAGGGTCATTACAACAGAAGTCCTCTAGGGAAGGGGATGTAAAGGACTCTAACCTAGCGTCAGGGACAGAAGGGTTCCTCAGTCTTCGCTACAAGTCCAAGATGAAATCTAGCATAATTGATCCCCATCCCCTCGAAGAAGCAAAAAGACTGTCTTGTGGGTCAGAGCCCTGCCTGACGACTCCCGTAGAGGCTCGTAAGGAGGACGAATCAGGCTCTGAAGTACAGGAGTCACATCCCACTCAGGGGGCCTCAGTTTTCTGGCTGGGCAAGACCTCTCAAAGCTCCCAATGAGCAAAGATATCTCCAGAGAGGGAGATATCCACCCCCTCAGTTTCAAGACTATGCCCAAGGCAGACCTGTAGCCTTCAACTGCTGATAGAGAAGTCAGCAACCTGCTGAAGAGAAGTTCTGGCCAGAGAGAGAACCCGTCCACAACACCAACCAAAGAAGACGGCCTACTTTCCCTGGTATACTGTTGCTGCTTGGCAAGAAAAGCCTCTCACTCGCAATAGATGGCGGATAACCTCCAGCCGTGAAGACGCAGGGACTCCACTACCAAGTGGTAACATTCTATGTGCAGCTGACATAGAAGGTCGTGCCAGGGGGGAAGTTCTCTTGGTGCCTCAGAGAGAACAGCTAACAGGTCAGGGTACCAGAGCCACCAGAATCATCTGAAGTTTCGGGGTGATCAGCACCCTGTTAATTACCTTGCGAATCATGCAAAACAGGGGAAATGCGTACATCTCGAGGTTATCCCACAGATGTTGGAAGGCATCCTCTGAAACAGCCCATGGGTTCAGCACTATGGAACAGAAGACCTGATGTTTACTATTGAGCCAGGTGGTGAACAAGTCTACGACTGGATGCCACCCCCCCTCCCCCCCAGGTTGAACAACCTTCATGCCACATCCATGTTAAGGGACCACTCGGTTCCTATCACCTGATTCTGGTGGCTGAGCTTGCCTGCCACTACATTCCTCTTGCCTGGAATGTACCTGGCCGACAGCTCCACCGAGTGAGCTACAGCCCACTCATGTGTTTAAGAACAGAAGCATGTCCGGAGGGGAAGTGTGCAGCTCCACTCCTATTAGAAGGTTCCTGTCATCCAGCCACCAAGCTAAATCCTCTCTCACTTCCTCCAACAGGGGAATGAGAGACCACGGGTAAAGCCGTCCATAAGGGACCAGCTTCTCCAACAACGACAGGTGACCGATCTCAACTTGCCAGTGCCAAGTTGGTTGTTCCTGTTGTGACAGGAACAGCTGTGCTGCCTTCCTGAACTTGCTGATAGGCCAGTCTGAGGGGAAACCTCGTGCTGCTACCGTACTGATTAGCATGCCCAGATACTTTATAATCTGCTTGGGAATGAGATCCAACTTCTCAAAATTTATCACGATCCCAGATCGGGACAAATTTCGAGAAGGTGATCCCTGTCCTGTAACAACTGCAAGTGTGACCTTGCCAGGACTAGTCAATCATCGAGATACACCTCAGCAGACACATCACTACTAAATGGACCCCAAGCTGAAACAAGGATGAACATGCTCATGAACACCTGAGCAGCAGTTGAGAGCCCGAAGCAAGGTGCCCTGAATTGGAACATTGTCCCCTTGAGGATAAAGCAAAGGTACTTTCTGAAGGATCGATGAATGGATAGTTAAAAATATGCATCCTTCAAATCCACCAAAAACATTAAGTCATTCTCCCTGTTTGAAGCACAGTGTGTGCCGTTTCCATTGTGAACAGTCTGGCAAACGAATTGGATCAAAGAAGAAAGATCTATCACCGGCCTCCAGCCCCCGAGGCCTTCTCAACTAAGAGCCAACTGTAGGAACCCGGGGATAGATCTCGCATGATTTCCACAGCTCCTTTGCTCAGCATTGTGTACAGTTCTTCCTTCATTGCCAGATCCTTGGCCGAACCAGGGGTGTAAGTTTGGAGACAGACCGAAGAGTTGGTGAGAGGTTGCTTTGACTCGAAGTGAAGTAAATATCCCTCCCGAAAGACATCTACTATCCAGGTCTCAGCTCCATATCGCTGGCAAGTTACCCTATGGCTCAATAGGCACCCCCCCAAACCAAAGACAGCAGCTGGAGAGGAACACAGCCCCTAGCGTTTCCCCTTCTTTCCCTTACCTCCCTTCCCCTGGAGGGGAGGTAAGGGAAGCAAGGTACTTCCTCACACTCCCTTAGAAGGAAGAGACTTTTTAGGGGTAGAGGAAGAGCTAGCTTCCCTCCACGGTCTAGTGCAGTTGTATGTGAAGTCCTGGAGGTCTGCAACTGACTGGTGGACGAGACGGTCTCTGTCTTCAGCTCTCAGTTTCTCCACCACAGCATCTACCAACTCTTTAGAGAAGAGAGCGGTAGAACCCAGCAACGGTCTGTTCCTAAGAACCAAAGCCAACTCTGAACCACCAGACCTAGTGATGTGATTCAAGAATGCATCCCTCCTCCTCAACACCAGGTTTGCCCACAGGTTGGCAGTCTGGTGGGCTAGGTAGGAGATGACCCTACCTGCAGACTGACAGTCTCCGAAAAATTCAAGTCGTCCCTGGGAACAATAGTACCTAAGGAAGCTGCAACCTTGGATTCTGTGAGTGACCACAGATCCAACCAGGAGACTGCCTGAAATGCTGCCATGGTGGTAGCTTCCAGGTTCACTGCCTCCTGCTGAGAAAATGAGACATTTTCTGCAGTAAGGTGTTGCAGCAAGATGCCAGGACCTAAGCAAAATAGGTTTGGCTCAACCTGCTTAGTCGGCAATGGTCTCTCCGAGGGAAAGTAGAATTGCTTTTGTCGAGGCAGAGGTGGGGGAAGCAGCTTGTCTGAAAACTTCGTCAAGGACACTTTCAGCCAAGGAGGACCATGGCAACCCTGTAGAAACCTTAGCTTCTTCTTAGGACCCCAAAAGCATTCTAAGTGAGAGGATGTCGGTCAGTAGACAAAGCCACGGTCCCTTCCCGTAGGTCATTGTACTGACAAATAACCTCAGCAAAATGGATCTCGGGGATGTCAGCATCCTGAGGGGATGGACAGTCAGATCCTTCTAGGATACATTTATTAGGGCTGTTGCCTTGTATGATAAGGCGCCCTATGAGGTAATGTTAGACTTGCGATAATCTTCGCTAAGTCGGTTGGTTATGCACTCCCATATTCATTGGAGTGTCTTGGGGTTTGTAGATAACTTACGAAGTCGGTATTATCTTCTTTGGTTATGACGACGATGTGTTAAACTCATGATGATTTCTTTCTGATGTGAGGTTCTTAGTAGAAAACACGAAGTATAAAAATACTTATATTCTCTGAGATTACATGGTGAAGATCAAGTAGGATTGTACAGGTCTTCTAATGACGATAGCTCAATCGCTTCTGCCAATGATGATGGCTAATTCTATTCTGTCCTGTTCTACATGATAAAGCTTAGGTAAAAAGGTACAGGTCTGCCAAGGATGATGGCTAACTCTGTTCTGACTACCATCTTGGTTACAAATCATAAAGGAAGCAGACAGTAGCTCGAACATACGAACATACAATCAGATGACATAGTTACTAATCACGTAGGCCGCTTGAGCTATAGGTCACAGTGTTTGTCTCAAGCAGGAAGCTTGGACTAAAGTTTATAAACAAATGAATGACTACAGGTGACGGCATGTCATCTTAGCCTACTTTTATGTATACCTCATCTTAGCATCTCTGGTCTGATCACATTCCTGCAAGCAATCTGGTTGACCTCTTTAGTTTTAGTCTTTTATATATATATGGAATAACATTCCATATTTTTATTATGTAATCACTTACACATTCCTCCCGGCTCCCTGTGACCTTCCTGAACTACACAGCCATACAACCTGTTCAGTCCTAGACTGAACAAGGAAAGTAAAAAAGTTAATTAATTAAACATCTAACCCTGTAAAGAGAACACCTGACAAAATTTTAAAGCAAGATTTTAACGATTATGATGTTGGTTAAGGTAGACATGCTCACAGGTACCAAAAGTATTATGTGAACATTGCCAACTGCAATTTAATTACTTTGCCATAATAAACTACCATGAAGACTAGCCATTAAAATCAATTAAATATGACAAATTTTTAACTAATTTGTATTTTTCATAACTTACAAACCTGAGGTCTTAACATTAGGACAAATACTCAGCGTCAGCTGAAAACCGGTAAAGTTTAAAATAATTGTGTACGCAAGGGACTATTGGCATCTGTGCTTGGTCACGAGACATGTGGAGCCACCCACATAACCCTCTTTAACTTGTGACCCCGTTAGTTATTCTTCCAACCCAGGTTAGTTGATAGAGGGGGTGGTTAGAGGTGGGCCTTTGTATGTTAAGACCTAAGGTTTGTAAGTTATGAAAAATACAAATTGGTTCAAAATTTGTCATTTGTTCATATACAAAACAAACCTTTGGTCTTAACATTAGGATAGCCTTACTTTTGGTGAGAGGTAAGTACTATTAACCAACTGGGAGTTTGCCACCTTTGATCAGTTTTCTGAATACCAGAATTCTACGAAACAACTGACCAGTATTTCTGAATCTAAGACATATATGAATATTATAGAGTCAGACTTCTGGGTTTTACACGTCATAGTTCATTGCATCCGAGGAAGATAAGAAGATCTGTTCTTTTAACAAAGCAATTCATCCACTCATGTAGGTTTGTTATCATTCCTCTCCCCCTTGCTAAAGAGAGGAATGTCCTGCTACTGATAGGTATCTTACTGATACTAACCCTAACAGTATGGCTACATCACTCACCTGTATCTTGTCTGTTCCAGCTTATGATGGTACTCTTATTACTGCCCGAAGTAAAGGAGACAGAAATTTGAAAAGGAAAGAGGCTAGTATCTCCTCCATTTCATATTCATACCATCATCTAGGACAAGCTACCAACAACCCACCAGGGGCGCTGGATGAGTTACATCATTTGTTGAGCAGCCACCAAAGGACCCAAGGAAATTGTGTCCATGGACCTCTGGGCAACCTTATTTATAAACAGGAAAATGAAAGTGGGTTTTCATAACAATGAACCCACTCCCAAATTTCAATGAACAGACAAGACACCTTCTTAACATTGCTCAATTTGAGTTTCGTTACAGTCAAGCTACCAACAACCCACCAGGGGCGCTGGATGAGTTACATCATTTGTTGAGCAGCCACCAAAGGACCCAAGGAAATTGTGTCCATGGACCTCTGGGCAACCTTATTTATATACAGGAAAATGAAAGTGGGTTTTCATAACAATGAACCCACTCCCAAATTTCAATGAACAGACAGACACCTTCTTAACATTGCTCAATTTGAGTTTCATTACAGTCAGACCAACCGTCACGATCATTTTAACAGATAGGTTCTTAATTGCCAGAAGGCACATATTCCTCTGAAGACCTTCTCTTCTGTATGACCCCATTGGTACAACTTGACGACAAGGAGTAGGCTTGACTGATCGCCTCTGTTTGGCCTGTTCCTTTACGTCTACCACCTTTACGTTCTAGGTGACGTAGTTCTTTCTATAACCACACCGTACTGAGCATGACTAAGAAATGTATCTGTCGTCATGACCTGTGCTGCACTGACTCATTATCCCGGATTCTGCGGCAAACTGGAACTGTTGTTCCTACCTACTTTTGAGTCTACGTCAAAAAACCTGGTTATTGAGTACTCCCACTCTACCAAAGTCAGAGGAAGACCACCATCCACGGTCAGTTTCCTGTAACGTGACTGAAGTATGTGCCTGGTGGTAATCCATCAAGTCTACTCTGATACAGTTTGTTTTCACTTATCAGATCGGAGTTCTTATGTGCCCCAGCCAGTTCACTGCTCCTGATTCATCTGACGATTACTCAGTGTGAAGTGATATTCATATGCCCAATCACCAGTCCAATGTGTATCACCATGCATGTAAACATGTAATTACAGAGATTCTTCCCTCTGTTCTGACAACCTTTCCACCAGATCATTGTCTACTGACTGAATGTCTTTCATGGACTGAAACCTCTATACAGGCAGTCACGGCCAAAGAGTCATTCTGTATATGTGAGCCGAAGACCTTTGGAATCGTGTTACATCCGAGGTGCACTCTACACCCAAATTCTTAAAACTATTAGTTCGAAAAAGGATACTGGACAAACCCCAGACCTTGAGATATTAATTCTACCTCTCGGTGATGCCTTTTCCCCACACGAACCTGGTAGCGATGATTGTGCTAAGACAAACTTTATCAGTCACTCATCTTGGGTCCTCCTTAACCCTTAAACGCCAAAGCGGTATTTTAAAAATCGTCCCCCGTATGCCGGCAGCGTTCGCGAGTGAGTGCCAAAGCAGAAATTTTATTTAAATCACAGCACGCTTAGTTTTCAAGATTAGGAGTTATTTTTGGCTCCTTTTTTTGTCATTGCCTGAAGTTTCGTATGCAATCATCAGAAATGAAAAAAATATCATTATCATATATAAATATTGGGATATATAACAGCGCGAAAAAATAGCGCTGTGAGCAAAACGGTTAAAGCTAACGAGTTAATTTTTTTTTTGTTGTATTGTACACTACATTGCGATCATTTTGGTATATAACACATTGTAAAACGATCAAGGCAACACAGAGAAAATATTATCACAAAATGATGCATGAATTCGTAATGCGCGGACGTACAAAAAGCAGTTTTCAAAAATTCACCATAAATCGAAATATTGGGCTAGAGACTTCCAATTTGTTGCAAAATGAAGGTAATTGACTGAATATTACTAGTTGTAGCTTACAATTGCAGTTTTCGACCATTTTGGTCAAGTTAAAATTGACCGAAGGACGAATTTTTTCTATTTATCGTTTTTTATATGAAAATATTTCAAAACTGATAAAAGCTACAACCATGGCTTGTTTTTAGTTGTATTCTACACAAAATTGTGCACATTTTCATATATAAAACTTTATGTAACAGCTAATTTAAAATGGTGCAAACATTACGACAATCGGATGAAAAAATTTATGATTTTTTCGGAAGTTACCACACAGACGAAAAGAAAGTTTATTTCATAAATTCACCATAAATCGAAATATTGTGCGAGAGACTTCCAATTTATTGCAAAATAAAGGTAAATTATTGAATATTACTAGAATGTAATAGTTTTAGCTTACAATTGCGTTTTTTTACCATTTCGGTTGAGTCAAAGTTGACCTAAGGTTGAAATTTTGGTACTTATCGTTATTTATATGAAAATATTTCAAAACTGATAAAAGCTACACCCATGGGTTGTTTTTAGTTATATTCTACATGAAATTGCACACATTTTCATATATAAAACTTTATGTAACGGCTAATTTAAAATGGTGCAAACATTACGACAATCGGGTGAAAAAATTTGATTTTTTCGGAGTTACCGCGCGGATGTAAGGAAAAAAATTTTTTTTTCTTTCATAAATTCACCATAAATCAAAATACTGTGCTAGAGACTTACAATTTGTTGCAAAATAAAGGTAAATGATTGAATATTACTAGAATGTAAGAGTTTTAGCTTACAATTCTGTTTTTCGACCATTTCCGTCAAGTTAAATTTGACCGAAGGTTGATATTTTGGCACTTATCGTTATTTATATGAAAATATTTCAAAACTGATAAAAACTACAACCATGGGTTATTTTTTGTTGTATTATACATGAAATTGCGCACATTTCCATATATAAAACTTTATGTAACGGCTAATTTAAAATGGTGCAAACATTGCGACAATCGGACAAAAAAATTTCTGATCTTTTCGAAAGTGTTACCGCGCAGACATTAGGAGAAAGTTTTTTTCATAAATTCACCATAAATCAAAATATTGTGCCAGAGACTTCCAATTTGTTGCAAAATGAAGGTAAATGATTGAATATTGCTAGAATATAAGATTTTTAGCTTACAATTGCATTTTTCGACCACTTCGGTAGTGTCAAAGTTGACCGAAGGTTGAAATTTTGGCACATCGTTATTTATATGAAAATATTTCAAAACTGATAAAAGCTACAACCATGAATTGTTTTTAGATGTATTCTACATAAAATTACACACATTTTCATATATAATACTCCATGTAACGGCTAATATAAAATGGTGCAAAAATGATGTCAAAAGTGACAAAATAATTTCTGAGATGTGTCGCTGATGTATTTTAGTGTGAGAAGAAAGAAATTTGCGCTTGCGCGCCTGGGTAACGATTGTAAACAAAACAACGCCTTGATCCGTGAGCTCCCAGCATCCCCCAAGGCGCGTGATTCAAAAGTTTTCGCCTAGTAGGCCTATAACTATTTATCCACGAATTTTTAAAAAAACTTTTTTTTCGTCAACGTACCATACGTCCAATCGGCACATGACAAGACAATTTTCGTCGACATTTAATACGTACAATTGGCGTTAAGGGTTAATTACTGGAACCAGGACATGGAGGAACAGGTAGAACAGAGTTCGTGTAACCTCCAGGTTGTTCCCAGTATCCCAAATGGAATTCTCAGGCTCCTTGAAGGGTGAAACCCCTGAGACAGCTCTTACATGGTTTTTCCATTATATGAGCTCCTGTCTCGACGAGTGGTTTGACCACTCATCTGCCAAAACGGTGGTCCAAGGTCCGACTCCCATCTCGGCCAACGGGGAATCAGAGAAGCTTATTTCTGGTGATAAAATTAATTTATCGTTATAGTGCGGTTCGGATCCCACAATAAGCTGCAGGTCCCGTTGCTAGGCGACCAATTGGTTCCTAGCCACGTATAAAATATCCAATCCTTCAGGCCAGCCCTAGGAGAGCTATTAATCAGCTCAGTATTCCTGCAAAAACTAAGATATACCTAACTTTTCCAATTATACAGACAATATCATAGGAAAACCCCAGGGGAATGTCCTATGATAATATATTCTATTCAGACACGTCCTAATTATCCTCCTGTCCAAGGAATTAATCTGTTAACAGGACATGGCTCATTTTCCCACAGGTAAACACCCTATGCGGTGATCTGTTACAGTATACAGGCATGTGTTCAATATGCTACCTTCCAAAGGGAAATCCTATATTGCCAGAAACCACCATGGTGTTATTCTCAAGTAACCTTAGCCCAGAATTGTACCCATCACTTCACCCTACCTCACTCTTGAAGAATGGGAAACTCCCCAGTTTCCCCTTCCAGATATGATGAGGTTCTAATGCCTTGCTCTAGCCAACTGAAGCTCAAACCCTCTATGTTAGGTTCATGACTTCAATATAGAAACTAGACCAGAATGGAAAAGACCCATCTGCAGATTCTAGGTTAATCTAGCCAACAACCACTTTGACTAGTCTAAATGGGTATAGTCAATTATGAACTGACTAACTTATTTTAAGTTGGCAAGACCAGGTTGACCATAGCTTGGTTAGGTTAGGCTAGATTAACTCTTCCACCAATTAGGTTAGGTTAACTCTTCCACCAATTAGGCTAGGCTAACTCCCATCTACGCTAGGCTAGTATAGATTAGCTTAATCTAGAAACTAAATGACTTAGGTTAGGGTAAAGTCGTTCAAGAAAGTTTGGGCTATACATGCTAGGCTACAGCCACAACCTTCTAGGCCGAGGTGTTAAAAAGTGTTTCGAATGGGTAGCCTAGGCACTAGTCTATGCTCGGCTATACTTATAACCTTACTAATTCGCCCAAGCTAAGATAGTGAAGGCATGTTCAAGTAGCCAGACCATGCTATGTCATCAACCCACTTTTAGGCTAAGTTGCCATATACAACATGTACGTCGGAACCATCTAACCTATGTTAATATCATCATTCAGGCTGTATACGATTACCAAGAGGAATCCATAGCCTCCCAACAATCCGTGCATTTACGTGATGTAAATCGGACTCCACATGACTTGAACAAGGTAATTCATACACCTTCGTATCCTTTTTCAATCCAAACACCATGTCAATCCCCGGGGGAAGCATGCTGGCAAGTGTCTCCGTGCCCCCCGAAAGGTTATTGAATTGACGAATCAAATCAATCACCTCCGCATATGAATCCAGAAACTCTTGGTTTTCTCCTTCCTCCAGTTCTAAGGTACTGTGTTCAGCCACAGGAGACGTTAGCTCGCTCCTATCCTCTGACAAACGTCCGGGTGCGTCATGGCCGTCCGACCCTACGGCTGCGGCATCTTTAATCTCTGATGGCCACCGATGGCTCAATCTCGAATAGTCAGTAGGATTTGAGAACGTATCTATTTGCAATTCTATATACAAATATGAGAACCACTTTATCATATTGCATTACTCTGACATCTAGAGTAAATGGAAAAAGTTTGTAAAAGCATCGTCGTATGTATGAAGTTCATCTAAATTGGCAACACTGCGCCCTTACGAACGATTCCTACACCCATCACTGTTTACACAGTTGCCACCTACGACCATCTAAGTTGGCAAAACTGCGCCCTTACGAACTATTCGTACACCCGGCACTGTTTACACAGTTGCCTCCTACAACCGTCCTGATCCTTCTGGCCTCGTATTCCTTACGACCATCACATTATTTACGATCGTCATATTCATATGACCTTCATTTCCTCATAGGCTTCATAGTACTCATGTCTATTATAATAGCCCTGATGGTCGTCATACTTCCAAAGCCCTTCATAGCTCTCATGGGCGTCATGGATCTACGGCCACTACAGCTCTACGGCCGTTATAGCTCTACAGCCGACATGGTTATCACAACCTAGGCTACCACTGGACTGTAAACAACCTCAACGGCAACTGTCTAAAGTTGACTGGGCTGAAGTACTGCTTAAGTTTTCTTATTCCAAACCTTGACTGGAGCACACAACGGCACAGCTGCTTATCCTACAAGAAAATTCATATTTCTCCATAAGAGTGTGCTCCCAAAATGAAATCGTAATATAATGATGCCACCGAAGACGACGAGAGGTCGGCAGCAGTAGGCTGTGACGTCATGACTACTGCCATTTTGAAAGCGGTTTTGGCTATGACGTCATCACGCTTGATGGAAGCGTGAGGCTGTTGATGGTACTCTTGCAGCCAAGATCAAGAGACCCAACCTTCTGTGGCATTACTTTACAAGGATGTGACAGTCCTGGCTCGAAGATGAAGAAGAAATTATTCTTCTCCTCTTGGCACAAGGATCAGTCATGAAGTCCCTGATTCTAGCCTTTTCCAACTCTTCACAGCCACACTAGACTAAGCTTCCATCATTCACTTGCTTGACAATTACAACTACTTCTTGTGCTTTCATATAATAGGGATGTAACAGTCTTGGCTCGAGGATCAGCTACGAAGTCCCTATGCTTCCAGGATTGGCAGGAGAACACACTGGCGTCAAAGCCAGTCACCTAAGCTTGTTGACGCCCAAGTAGAAGGATACAGAGGAAAGACTTGCGTCTTTTCCATTATGTGACTGTTATATCTCCTAATGCTTGTAATTTCTCTCAAAAACAAAGTGAATTATAAATCTCCAAATCCGAAAGTATAGTTGTACAGTGGTCCCCCCGTATTCGCGTTCTCCGGATTCGCGGACTCACACATTTGCGGATTTTTCTTTGGAACCTATCTAGAAATTATTCGCGGACGGACTCGCCCATTCGCGGAATTTTCCGACAAAAATAATCACTAATTAGTGTATTTTGATGTTTATTTTCATGACTAAATACATTTTTATGATACAAAAATGATCTACTAATTTTCAAATATTCTCTCTCTCTCTCTCTCTCTCTCTCTCTCTCTCTCTCTCTCTCTCTCTCAAGATGTGCGGTTTTTTGTATGATAAATTTTTCAAATATTAATATTAATTTATACAGCAATAATATCAATTCATTAAAGAAAATACCATAGTGAATTAGTAAGATTTTAGCTTATAAATTTAAAAAACTATGGAAGAATGAAGGAAGTCCCAGTATTCTTTCTCTAACCCCAGGTACTAAAACTGTCATACGTATAAAGTTAAGTGACAGGAGGGGGAAGGAGCTGTTGTGCTGTTGCCATCAAGTGCTCATGAAATCCCCCCCCCCTCTCTCTCTCTCTCTCTCTCTCTCTCTTTTGCCACACAAAATAATGATGTGTCATAGTGGTAACTCCCTCCCTCTCTTTTGCTGGAAGTGTTATAAGTATTTTTTGAGAGAACAGAGATAAACACTCTCTCTCTCTCTCTCTCTCTCTTTTACCGAGATGAAAGAATTTTTATGGTACTAGTATGTAAAATGTTTATTGATAATTTCAGTTATTTAATAATAATAATAATAATTAATAATAATAATAATAATAATAATAATAAGAATAATAATAATAATAATGATAATAATAATAAAACTGTAATTACAAAATTCATAATGGCAGTATTTTAAAGAGATGAAAATTACCTTTCCATTTCACTTGTAAGGATAACTCCTCTTTCTTACTGAGATGAGAGAATTTTTATGGTAAATGCACGTATTTATTTTATTTTCAAATAATAATAATAATAATAATAATAATAATAATAGAAGCAGTAATAATACAATAACTAATTTCAAATGAAAATTCTTCCCTTCGTCTTTTTCTGTATCAATTTCCCTACCTCATAACTCCAGTGACGCTCGGAGCTGGGAAAGTAACAATGCCATACAATGGTCAAAGAATTTAATGGTTTTATGTAATTCTCTCTCTCTCTCTCTCTCTCTCTCTCTCTCTCTCTCTCTCTCTCTCTCTCTCTCTCTCTCTTACTGAGATGAGATCATTTTCATGGACATTTATGTAATAAGTTTATCATTAATATAACTGTAAGTACAAAATTCATATCTGAGTATTTTAAATACAATAATCATTCCATTTCTCTCTCTTAAATACTGTAAGGACAACTCTCTCTCTCTCTCTCTCCACAAGATACTTGTCATACATCTGGTGTTTCTATTTCTTCCTTTTATCTCTCTCGCTCTCAGCAAAAGAATTGATAGACAGACAAACATAATTGCACAGTCCTCTCTTTCTCTCCTCTCTGGAGAAATATATGTATTTATGGGAGGGGAAAAAAGTTGTCTACAGACGTTCATTTCAATCTATTGAAACCGTAAGGAGTTATTCTCTTTCTCTCTGCTACTGGCTGTTTATATATTTCTAATGGTAAAATGTTTAAGATGACTTTAAAATGATATTAATAATACCAATTCAATGGTATATTTGATGTAGGATAATACTTTAAGTAGACATTTGGTATTTGTGATTTCACATACAATTGCTTCCTTTGTAAAAAGAAAATGGATGTCTAAAATAGTAACAGTATGAAAGAAAACGTGCATGACTGAATACTTATGGGGGGACTGAATTATTTTCACATACGTAACTAAGTCATACAGTACGTACATAGTATGTATTTATGTATAACCATAAAATGTAAGATTTACTTTTAAACAGTATTAATAATATTTCAAAGATTAATATGAACCATAATAGGATATTTTATGTATATTGGATGAAGGATGGTCTTTTTAGGGATACTTTGGTGTTTGCATGTTCGGGATAGGAGTTTATGAGCATTTTTAGAGGGGGGTTCCAAACATTCGCGGATTCTAACTATTCGCGGGGGGTCTGGTACACATCCCCCGCGAATACGGGGGGACCACTGTAAAGTACTCTTGTACCTCGAAATGAAAATAAAAGCATGTCTTTGTGTAGGCCGCAGCTGTGAAGTGACGTCATGGCGGGCGCCATGTTTATGACGTCACTGAGCATCTCGAATGCAAAGCCAGCACCCTACAAGAAGTGCAAGGCTGTTGTTATTCTCGTAGGCATAGCAACCTGACATTAAAGGCTGCCGTGTTGCACTATCTGCTTCTTTACAGATGGCAACGCATCCGACCGCCATTCAGTGCATATCAGGATAAAAGGGACATCCATCACATGGGACCCTGGATGGCAGCTCGACATTATATAGCAAACCAACTGTCCTTCTTGGGTTGGTTCTCCTGATAAGCCTAAAGCCGACCGCACACCAGCATCATCTCTGCCCACGTATCTGGAACGAAAACAAGATGGCGATGCACACCTCTCCCTGCAGGGAAAGGAGCACAATTAGTCATAATTACTTCCCAAAGCACATCCTGATACATCTAATCTTTGGATTTACAGGCAATCCATATGAATATGTGATATTCTAAAGAACAGGCAACGAATTAATTGTACCTTAAGAGTTTCTGCACCTACGACTTACTACACGATGAGTACCTCAACGTCGAAATCATCGAAGAAAATATCTGGGCGTTTATCTGCGATATCCCAGAAGTCTCGAAACATGAGAAGGCTTCATGTTCACATGCCCAGGAATTCCAAACAACAAATTCAAAACAATAGGGGGCAAACTAAATCAGCTTTAAAAGGACGGAGGCAAAGCACGTCCTCTCTTAAAGGCGGACCGAAGGTTTATTTCATATATGAACAAACATAAATATTTCCTCCTCTGTCTCGCCAACAGGTTATCATCATTAAAATTCATATAACCAAAGTATCTTCTAAATTCTCTATTTCAGCAGATGATAATTCCAGAGGTATTTTCCTTCATTAACAACAGATGTATTAAAATATTGACATGTATGGAGTTTCCTTCAAACATTATAATAAAAATATGAATGAAAATAACATTCCCATGCTCACAAATCAACATTTGCTAAACAACAAACAGAATTTATGCATTTAGTGCCAAATTTTATAAGGCAAATAGAATTTATGCGAGTTCCAAGTGCCTCATTTTAATGCCAAACATAATTTATGTGAGTACCAAGTTCCTTATTTAAGAGGACTTAAGAAAAAGACAAAACCCTGAACATCAATGTGAAATAGAGCTCTGAACAAACTGGGCAATAACACAGGCAAATATCAAAGTAGGTTGTGATAAAAATTGAGGTGTATTATTACCCTCACTGATCTGACAATAACATGGATTATTCAAGGCATATGCCACAGTTCATGACATTTAAAGTCAAGTAAATTTCTTAAACAGCACATTAATCTCACCTGCCATGTTAACTAAAGATTCCTGTGAAAGACCAATTTCATCAGGGATTGAACTTCTTTTCTTCTTCTTCTTCTTCCCTGCAAACAAACCAAAGGCATCAAGTTTTAAAATGAATATGTACACAGTGTCTATGAGCTTCAGAAATTTCTGCATGTTTTTTCTTAATTTATGTCCAAAGAAGAAAACCATGCGTTTTCCTTGTGTACGTCATAAAGGAACAATATTTAGGAAAAAAAATGTAACTCATGATTTCCAGCAGTTATGGAATTACCCTCAAATGATTTCCAGCAGGTATGGAATTACCCTCAAGGAGGAGCATACACATTGGGTTCAGTTAATTTTATTCTCAAACAAACACAGGCCTGCATTCAACCAGTGGAGAAGGAGGGGAAATCAAGGAGGGATCTTGATGTCGGGTACTGTTCATAATGTATTTTACAAAAGTAAAACCTTCCCCTTGAAAATTAATTATGTAGACTCAGACTACAAAAGAGATCTGAACACCCACCTGTAGAACCACTTAATAAGCTAAATACTGATCTATGAAGATGAAATGACTCAATGGTGCTGAAGGAAAGATTCACTAGATTACACCTTTGACTTTCAATGATGTACCTACCAAAAATGGTATTTCTTATAATAAAATGAAGTTCTATTGATACTTGCCCATTAATTACATAGCTGCAGTTGCTATTTTGACGACAGCTTGAATTTCGAAATTCACTGTAATGCTTCCTCCAGTGTTCAGTAGGTGAATAGGCTCCACCCAATTTCTGGAGAGAAGAGGTACTACATAAAAATACCTCAATTTGTTTCCCTTTCAGGATAGAAAACTGTCCATGTGAAGGGAGGAGGGTGGCTCTAATGACCCTTCATTTTATTATAAAAATACCATTTTTATTAGTGTAACTTACCTAGTAATTATATAGCTGAATCCCACATGGATAGGTGGTGAAGAGTCATGGACTTGACTGAATAAGTAGTATATCAAATAGGCATTTTCATGAGAGCAAGTAGAGTCTTTAAAGAAGAAACAACTCTAAGTTATGAAGAAGCTTATTAAAATTGTGATAAAAACTAAGAACATAATGGGAGAAGTTGCAATAAGTGAGCTGGAAGAAAAAAAGATTTATTGGGAAGCCTATGTAAATGCTTCATTTGGGAATATAGAAGATGGCCATACTCAACTGGGTTATGTTATATCCTTGACAGATGGTAAGAGAAGTCCCATATGGTGGAAATCCAGAAAATCCCAGAGTAGCAAAATCTACCACCGAAGCAGAAGCTCTGAGTACAAAGGAGGCTATAGAAGGATTGCTATATTTCAAACATTTGTTGGAAGGAGGAGGGAAAAAATTAGAAGCATTGGTTGACCGAAATAAAAATAGATATTGCAGCAATAAGAGAAACAATAGAATCTGGGGTAGTAAAGGAGGCAAGACGTTTAAAAAGAAAAGGATCAAATAGTAGCGGATGCATTACTAAAGCAGGAGTTTCAGGGGAAAATATTAGAAATTATGTTGGGTTAAGAGTTGGAGAATAAAGGAAATTAGAGAGAATTTGGTTTGGGGTTAGGAAGAGGTTGGAGGGGAGGGGTAAGAGGTAAGTGTGATTATATATCAGTTTAGTCAGTTATTTTTATGTTCTGTATTGGTGAAATGTGGGTGATGTTCAATGAATGGGGAAAGATGTGTTTGAGTTTAGAAAATGATTTGATGTATTTAAGTTGTGTTGTGACGTCATAGAATGTGACGTCATAGAAGACAAGATGGGGGTGGCAAGTTAAAACAATAACAGAGCGTTAAGTAGAGGACAAGCATTATTGGTTAGGCATATCTTAGTTTAACCAGACCACTGAGCTAATTAACAGCTCTCCTAGGGCTGCCCCGAAGGATTAGATATTTTTACGTGGCCAGGAATCTGTTAATTGGTTACCTAGCAACACGACATACAGCTTATTGTAGGGTTCAAACATTATGTTGAGAAATTAATTTTTCATCACCAGAAACAAATTCCACTGATACCACGTTGGCAGAGCGGGGAATCAAACTTGGGACTACCGAACGGAAAACTGGTGTTTGGTAGGGTAGGAAACAACTCTTTCTCTAATAGGAGTTTGTGGGTTGAAGTCATGTTGTAGTGTTCTTCCAAGTCTTAAGCTGAAGTATACTGGGACCAAGAAACATGAACAGATGGGTTGTGTAGGCCTGGAGGAGGAGGGACTGCCAACAGGATGGGGGGGGGGGGGGGATGATTATGAGCCTCCTAGAAATGCAAAAGCAGGTCATCCAAGGAGGAGGGATCCCATAGGCCTAGCGTCGTCCAAACAGCCGCCATCTTGCTTGATAGATGAAAATTACTATTTACAACCCCTTGTGGGACCTCTTTTACAAGACAATCGTAAATTTTATCAACTTATGTGTTTTTTCTAATAAATAAATCTATTTTATTTTGTAAAATTATAATTAATGCTCACACAATATCAAAACATATAAGAAATAAAAGCAGTAACAAATCCTTAGCATATTTAATGAAAAATATTTACGTAAATAACCAGGGAACGAAGATCCAGTAACTTCTTTTACTTTATGTTTTTTCTAATATTTCTTTGCAATTTTCATTGTAAAATTACACTCACAACCGACATACTACTGTAAAGGACAAGAACAAAAAACAACAGCAACCCCTTGGTATATTTACAAGCAAATTTATAAAAAGACATCATGTGAGAGAGAGATGCAGAACATTCCCCCTTCAAGTCACAAGCACTACTGAAGTCCTGAGATGCCAACACACGTGGCCTTACTCAGTATAAGAGTCAGTATAAGAGTTGCCATAAGTGAATTTATGGGGTATAAAAGTATTGGCACCTCTTTCCCACCTGATTTATTCCAAATCCATGGAGCGTAATATTGTTTAAATACAGAAACAATCCGTCCACCACCCCAAACTTGTTACAGTGGGCCCCCCGTATTCACGTCCTCCAGATTTGCAGACTTACACATTCGCTAATTTCTCTCGGGAACGTTCCCCACATTATTTGCGGAAAAATTACAAATTTTTTACCAAATTGGATAAATACTTAGTGCCAGCTGGAAACCGGTAAGTTTAAAATAATTGTGTAAATTCACATATTCGCAGTATTTTTCTGAGAAATATCCACAAATTCCTGGTTTTTTTTAATCAATTTCATCATAAAATACCCTTATTGTGATAAAACTATTTAAAAAACCAGGTATAAAAATTTTTAGCGGGTTTTTCTCGAGTTTTAACTAACAAAATAGGAAATTTTAAGCATTTTTATAGGGATCCAACTATTCGAGGGTTCTAACTATTCACGGGGCAGGGGTTATTCTAACTATTCACCGAGGGGGGGGGGGATACTCTAACTATTCACCGGGGCGGGGGGTGTATTCTAAACTATTCACCGGGGCAGGGAGGGGGGGGGGTGTATTCTAACATAATGTCATCCTTTGCTACTCAAGATACTTCCATTGACAAATCAATGGAAGAAAAGGAAGGAGACAGCGGTACAATTGCAGCAGGGAGAGCGCTTCAGGAAGAGGGGGAAGCTGAATCGTCCAAACGAGCAGAAGAAAAACTCTCCCAAGAAGGACAAGTAGAAGCTCTGCGATGCTCCCTCTTCTTGTAAAACGCCCTCCACTGCAACTTACACCAGGCATGACATTCCAGGAAGGGATTAGTAATAGAACAAAAATTAGACTGGCACCTAGTGCATGCTGTATGGGGATCTGTAATGGTAGCAGCCAAAAACCTGGAGCAAGGAAAACCCTGAATGCCCGGCCACATGCGTTGACAATGCTGTGAAGACTCGGAGGACTTCATGATAAACACAATCTTACACACATTAAACACAAAGAAACACGGGCAAACAAAGCAACCGGCTTGGAAGGAGAGCAAAAGCGACTACTCTTCAAGGCAATAAAAGAAAGACTAACGCGTCACAAGTTACTGAGCTTGGTCAACGACCAGCTTCTACCTCATATACGCGAGTTGCCAGATGTCACAGATTCCTTGCTTTACAATCTTTGATTGTTTTTAAGGGGGCCGGCCGGCTAATGCCATTTTTCAAGGACAGGACTTTAACACTTTCGTATCCAATTGACATAATAGTACGCAAAATTGCCCTAATCCCCTTCCTACCTGACTGACGTAGCTCTACGTAAAATTTATAGAAAATTTTCATACATGTGGTAGGGGTAAATTTTTTTAATTTTCGGACAAGTAGCAATTTCCATAGGCTAGATCATACCTTGGACCGTGTAACTCGGGTATCAATACGCCAGCCAAGTAGTTCCTGTAGACACGTGTGTTTGTTTACATAGTGACGTCACGGGAGAACACTTTTCCTATATGCATTCACGAACACGTTATTGCATCCCAGAAGATGCTAAGATAAGGAGGCTGATAATGGATTATCACTTTTCTTGGAAGGACCTTACCCCAACCAAGCAAGTCATGGAACTGCTTCGTCTGGAGTGGGAGGACGAACGATAATATTGACAACGGTAACTTTTCTTTGTTTCGATCAACTTATAACCGATAGGGCTCTTAAAAAAAAAATGTTTTTTTAGCGATAATTCTCATCATACGCCGGGCAGAGCTCTCTATTTCTTACCCTTTTCTATCAATTTTTTCACCAACTGGGCTTATTCATTTTTCATTGTTTATGTCAATATTTAGAGATTTGTGTTGGCTTTCTCATAAAAAATAATTCATTTGCCTAACTGTTATAGCTTTTGAGCTATGAACGATAATGTTGACAACGGTAAAATCTTTTTTCGTTTTGATCAACTTATAACGTCAAAATGAAACTGTTGCCATTACCAAAGCCATTTTTCTTGACTCTCACTTTATTCCTCAACCTTTCCTCTACATTTTCGTATATTTACAAAGTAATTTCTATGAAACATAACCGAGATAGGGCTCTTAACCCTTTACTGCCGACTGGACGTATTTTACGTCGACTTACAAAAGTTTTTTTTTTTAATTCGCGGAAAAATACTTATAGGCCTACCAGCCTAAAACCTTTAAATCACGCGCCTTGGGGGATGCTGGGAGTTCACGGATCAAGGTGTTGTTTTGTTTACAATCGTTACGCAGGCGCGCAAGCGCGAATTTCTTTCTTGCCGCACTAAAAAGTATCTGTGACACATCTTGGAAATTATTTCGTCACTTTGACATAATTTTTGTACCATTGTAAATTAGCCGTTACATGAAGTATTATATATGAAAATGTGCGCATTTTTATGTAGAATACAACAATAAAATACTCATGATTGTAGCTTTTAACAGTTTTGAGATATTTTCATATAAATAACGATAATTGCCAAAATTTCAACCTTCGGTCAACTTTGACTCTACCGAAATGGTCGAAAAACGCAATTGTAAGCTAAAACTCTTATATTTTAGTAATATTCAATCATTTACCTTAATTTTGCAACTAACTGGAAGTCTCTAGCACAATATTTCGATTTATGAAAAAACTTTTTCCTTACGTCCGCGCGGTAACTCTTCCGAAAAAAATCATACATGCGATTGTGGTAATGTTTGCACCATTTTAAAATTAGCCGTTATATAAAGTTTATATATGGAAATGTGCGCAATTTCATGCACAATACAACTAAAAACAACCCATGGTTGTAGCTTTTATCAGTTTTGAGATATTTTCATATAAATAACGATAATTGCCAAAATTTCAACCTTCGGTCAACTTGTAAGCAAAAACGCTTATATTCTAGTAATATTAAAGCATTTACCTTCATTTTGCAACAAATTGGAAGTCTCTAGCACAATATTTCGATTTATGATGAATTTATGAAAAAAATAACATTTTCTTTACGTCCGCGCGGTAACTTCCGAAAAAATCATACGTGCGATTCTGGTAATGTTTGCACCATTTTAAATTAGCCGTTACATAAAGTTTTATATATGAAAATGTGCGCAATTTCATGTAGAATACAACAAAAAATAATTGAAGGTTGTAGCTTTTCTCATTTTTGAAATATTTGCATATAAATCACGGTAAATAGAAAAAAAAACCACGTTCGGTCAACTTTGACTCTACCGAAATGGTCGAAAAACGCAATTGTAAGCTAAAACTCTTACAGTCTAGTAATATTCAGTCATTTATCTTCATCTTGAAACAAATTCGAAGTCTCTAGCAAAATATTTAGATTTATGGTGAATTTAAAAAAAAATCTTTCCCTCCCTCCGTGCGCGGATTCTCCGCCACAAATCTCCGAAATGCGTACGTCCCATTCTCGGAATATTTGCTCCGTTTCATATTAGGCATTTCATAGAGTTTTATATATAAAAATGTGCGCAATTTCATGTAGAATAAAACGAAAAATATTTGAAGGTTGTAGCTTTTCTTATTTCCGAAATAATTGCATATAAAAATATATATTAAAAAATTTGACATTCAGTCAACTTTAACTCGTCAGATATGGTCGAAAACTGCAATTGTAAGCTAATACTCTTACAGTATAGTAATATTCAATCATTTGTCTTCATTTTGAAAGAAATTGGAAGTCTCTAGGACAATATTTAGATTTATGGTGAATTTTTGAAAAAAATATTTGTTTACGTCCTCGCGTTACGAATTCATGCATTATTTTGTGATAATATTTTCTCTGTGTTGCTTTTATCGTTTTACAATTTTTTATATACCAAAATGATCGCAATTTAGTGTACATTACAACGAAAAGAAAGTAACTTGTTACCTTTAACCGTTTAGCGCACAGCGCGATTTGAATACAATTATATATGAAATTTCGTTTTTGCACTATCATATATTGCATTATTTATATATGATAATGATAATTTTTTTAATTTGTGATGGTTGCATACTAAACTTCAGCCAATGACAAAAAAAGGAGCCAAAAATGAACTCAATCTTGAAAACTAAGCACGCTGTGATTTTTTGAAAAAAATATTTTTTCCGCTTCCACACTCACTCCGAAACACCTCCGGCACACGGGAACAAATTTAACAGCTTCGGCGTTTAAGGGTTAAAAAAAAAATTTCTAGCGATAATTCTCACCAAATGCCGGGAAGAGTGCTCTGTTTCTTACCCTCTTTTCTATCAATTTTTTCACCAGCTGGACTTTTTTGTTTTCCATTGTTTTATATGTCGATATTTAGAGAATTTTGTTGGCTTTCTCATAAAAAAATAATCAATTTGCCTGACTTTCATAGTTTTTGGGTTACGAACGAAAATATGAAAATAAGATTTTTTTTTCCGTTAAATAACTCACACTTTTTCGTATTTAGAGGGCTGGGACTCTTATTCGGACTATTCCACCATAAAATATAAACCTTTAGAAAAAAAGAACACCAAAATGAACGTTGTTGGCATAAAATTTCTATCTTTGTTGAATTTTCAAAATAATTTTTTTTTCGCACTGTCGAGCGCTCCCAGACACCTTGGGTCTCAGGTAGGCTCAGTGCTCAAACTATACAGATAGGAAAGTGTTAACATTCATACCACTTAATAAGGTGACTTGTGACATTCCAAACTGCATATGATTTTTGCCTCTGACCTTCAGGGCAATTTATCCTGAAAATAAACATTTTTTGAATTCTATCTCCTCCCTTGATATTTAATATTAAGACCTGGGATTACTACCATATATAGACCTGATGTAGACCTCCAATCAAATGAAGAGTTTTTTTTTCTAAAAGTCACTATTTTGCTAGATATAAATTTTTTCATTATGGTAAAAAAATAAACCTATAAATCAGGAAAACAAAATTATAAAAAAAAAAAATTGGAAAAAAGGGCTTCATTTGATTGTTCTATAATGTCTTTCTAAGTTATATACCAAATTTCAATGCTATAGCTTTAAAACTTGGTGAGAAGATAGAATTTGAAGGTCAATATGTATAGTTTTGAGATACGGGTGTTCAAAGTTTTCCTTTGTATTTTTATGAAGACAATTTTAATAAATAATGATTATTATGAATTTATATTTCTGTTTTTGGTATTAAAAAACCAAAACTATGTTATTTATCATAATTTAATCATAAATGAAGATCCCTTTGCTCATATATCGTAGCCTGGGGCACTGCGTCAGGCAAGACGGGGTACTTCTTCCTATGCAACTCCCTTTCTCTCCTTCACTAACTCGGCTTATTACAGTGAATTTTCTTCTGCTGTATGTTAGCAATATGTTTTCCTTGTCTTTTCCTCTTTGGCATGATGAAATTCTTGCCGAAATAAAGATAAACAAGACATAATTCAAACCTATACTCTCTTTTAACAAAGACATTGATAATAAATCAAGAATATTATGAATTTCATATTCCTTTCTGGGTATTAATAAACCAAAACTGTTATTTATCAAATGAAAAGATCCCTTTGCTCAAAGACCGTAGGCTGAGGCACAACGCGACATATGCGTCAGGCAAGACGGAGCATTACTTACTACGCACCCCTCCCCAAGCCACGCCCTCTCTCTCTCTTCACTAACTACGTTAATATCACGGATATTATGATATTCTGAACTTATCTTCAAGCGATTTTTCTTCTTCTGTATGTTAGCAAGATGTTTTGCTTGTCTTTTCCTCTTTGGCATGATGAAATTCTTGCCAAAACAAAGATAAACTGATGCAAAAGCAAGCGAATGTCAGAGGTGAAACTCGAACGTGTACAATCTTTCATGTTTCCTCTCGCACTGAACGGTGGTAAGCTGACAACCTTCACTCCTGTGACTCATGGAATCTCTACAGATGCCATTGTTCACAATTTCTTTGACAATAATTATCAAAATTTACGATGACAGAAGAAATATTGCATTTTCTTGTACGGATCATACGAAACTCCATGAATTTTTTCATGACTGCGATTTTTGCCCTATACCCCCATATATAGGGGTACCGGCCGGCCCCCTTAACCAGTTTCCAGCTGGTGCAAGATTGTCCTATTTAGACTGAGGGTTTGTTCTGCATAAGAACAATGCACATTTGTGGCACAAAGGAATGATTAGGCTAGGAAAATATTCAAAATAAATAGTGACTGCCCGGAGCTTCCTGATGTGATGACAAGTCACTCGGGAGTGTCCAAAAAACTGCAAGAAGCTTGTGGGCCTCTTAAAGGCTCTTTTGGTCTTTTGCAGGGCCTAGGAGAATGCTCCAAGGAAGAGTGGTGACTCTTCAATGGGCAAGACTTCCTAGAATAACACCACTGGCAACCCAAATCTGGGCTTGACTGCAGAGAGACAGTGGACATCTGAGACGCTTCTCCAATTACCCTTTGTCGCAACCTGGGAATGCACAGGTTCTACTGAGGGGGCAACTACCTATGGGCATACCCCCACCAACCTCCCTTGAGTCTCCAGTATACCTCCTCTCACTGGTTTAGGGGTCTGACAGTGACCTTTGTCTAGGATAGTCAGCAGGCTAGGTAGCTACCTCCTCCACAAACACTTCACTTTCATTTTCAGTAAATTTATCCATTAAAAATTTTACTGATTCATCTAACTGGGTCAAAGTACTTCCCATCAGCCCCAGGCTAACAAAGCGGTCAGACTCCGATGATCATGATTCAGGTGGAGGAGGAGCAGGAGGACTCTGGATACATGACATATTTGAAATAGAACTAACAATAGGAACTTCAGTACTCACCTCCTTAGGAGTCAACCTACAAGCTACTTTACTCTCAGCTCTAGTAGCCGCCTTTCTCTTCCAATCCCTTTCTAGTTTATTGCGATGAGTTGTCAAATTCTTCCATGCTTTTTCATCTCAGCTTTCACATTCTTGACAAGCATTGTTAATTGTGCAATCCTGTCCTCTGCATGAGGGACAAAATGACAAATTTTCCAAGACAATATGATAAATTTTTAACCAACTTGTATTTTTCATAACTTAGAAACCTGAGGTCTTAACATTAGGATAAATACTCAGCGTCAGCTGAAAACCGGTAAAGTTTAAAATAATTGTGTACGCAAGGGACTATTGGCATTTGTGCTTGGTCACGAGACATGTGGAGCCACCCACATAACCCTCTTTAACTCGTGACCCTGTTAGTTATTCTTCCAACCCAGGTTAGTTGATAGAGGGGTGGTTAGAGGTGGGCCTTTGTGTGTTAAGACCTAAGGTTTGTAAGTTATGAAAAATACAAATTGGTTCAAAATTTGTTATTTGTTCATATACAAAACAAACCTTTGGTCTTAACATTAGCATAGACTTACTTTTGGTGGGAGATAAGTACTATTAACCAACTGGGAGTTTGCCACCTTTGATCAGTTTTCTGAGTACCAGAATTCTACAAAACAACTGACCAGTATTTCTGGGTTTTACACAATGTCATAGTTCATTGCATCCGAGGAAGATAAGAAGATCTGTTCTCCTAACAAAGCAATTCATCCACTCATGTAGGTTTATCATCATTCCTCTCCCCCTTGCTAAAGAGAGGAATGTCCTGCTACTGATAGGTATCTTCCTGATACTAACCCTAACAGTATGGCCACTTCACTCACCTGTATCTTGTCCGCTCAAGCTTATGATGGTACTCTCTTCTTACTGCCCGAAGTAAAGGAGGCAGAAATTTGAAAGGGAAAGAGGCCAGTTAACTCCTCCATTTCACATTCATACCATCTTCTTAGACAAGATACCAACTGACCCGCCAGGGGTACTGGATGTGTTACACCATTTGTTGAGCAGCCACCAAAATACCCAAGGAAACTGAAACTGAATGCGTTACACCATTTGTTGAGCAGCTACCAAAATACCCAAGGAAATTGTGTCCAAGGCCCTCTGGGCAACCTTATATATATACAGGAAATTGAAAGTGGGTTTTCATAACAAAGAACCAACTCAAATTTCAATGAACAGACAGACACCTCCTTAACATTTGATTGATTTATTAATTCTTACTGGCGTCGCAACGACGAGGTTATTGACGCCGTATCATTAAAAGGAATTGCAAAGGAAAAAGTCAATTAAAATGCTATAAATATGTTTATATAAAATCTGTCAGAGAACTACAGAGAACCCAAAAACACACAAAATACCTATCTCACCTACACACCTATTTCAAATTAATTGTAAACAAAAAATATAAGCAACATAGGCACCCTGCAAACTTCCAAATTCTACAGAGTTCTGTCAAAATAAATAGATATTAAAAGTACTAAAACATTATATATGGTAATAGATATATCAATTGGAGGTAAATTTTATGTACATAAAAATTTCCTGATCTAAAAAGACTTAAAAGCAAATGATATACACTGACACATACTAACACATACACAAACTCAAACATCTTGACCAAACTAACCTAAATTTTTTCAAGAAGACCTGCTTCTCGAAGGTAACTAAAAAGCTTATCCTCATTAAAATCTCTACCTATAATGGCATCTAGTTTAAGATCCATTCTTCCAACTACGTTAAAATGACGGTTCCTTGCTGATATTAAGCTGGGGCATTCTACTATTAAATGTTTTACTGTGAGGGGAACAAGACAATCCTCACAAAATGGTTCAGGGTCATTGTTCATTAAAAACCCATGAGTAATCCGTGTGTGGCCGATCCTTAACCTACATAATGCAGTCTCTTTCCGACGGTCTTCTAACATATAAAGCCAGGGGTTGATTACATCAGTGAGTTCTCTCATTTTATTATTATTACTCTCTATTGTCCAATAGAATTGCCAACTGATTCTACAGTCTTTTTAATTTCAGGAATGTAGTCTGAACAGGGAATTGCTATACTTTTTGGATTTTTTGATGTACCTAACTTAGCCAATTCATCAGCTCGTTCATTTCCAACAATACCAACATGTGAAGGAACCCAGCAGAGGTTAACTACCTTCTGTTTTTGTTTTAATAAAAACAACCACTCTGTTATTTCCAGTACCACAGGGTGTACTGGATTAAAAGATGCCAAAGCTTCCAAGGCACTCTTGGAATCACTAAAAATGGTAAAATTATCTCCTTCTAAAGTTACAATTTTCTTTAGGGCTGTTAAAATGCTAAAAAGTTCAGCAGTAAAAATAGAAGCACAACTTGGTAATGCACCACTAACACTACTGTCAGGGTATACCACTCCAAACCCAACGCCTGCACTGGATTTGGAGCCATCGGTAAAGAATTGCCTTGAGTTATCATGTTTTTCAGCATGGCAAAGGAATTTCTGCTTAAGAATATCACCTGAACAGTCTGCCTTGCAACCAGAAAACCATTTACAATATTTCACAGAGGGCAACTTCCATGGAGGGAATCTTGAAAATTTTGCTGGAATTACTTTTCCTTTTATTACATTGAGCTCCTCTAATGCATATTTTACCCTGTATCCAAAAGGCTTTGGATATGAGGCATATTTTTCATAAATACAAAAATTGCCTTTTAAAACAGTATTGTAAGCTAAGGACTCAGGAGTTCTCTGTATGCGGTACCAATATTTCAACAGGGTAAATTTTTCTTATCAAATCTAAGGGCAGTTTCACCTGCATCCACTAATAAAACTAGATAATGGAGAGGATCTAAAGGCTCCTGTTGCAATTCTAATTCCCCCATGATGAACTGCATTCAAAGTATCTAATCTCCTTGTCGTAGCTGATGAGTAGATTTCTGACCCATATGCCAATTTTGAAGCAACTATTGCTTTATAAACATGTAACAAGTGCTTTCTATCAGCCCCCCAATTTGTATGACCTAAGACTTTTAAAACATCTAAGGCCTTCATGCATTTGACTTTGAGGCTCCTGAGATGAGCTTCCCATGTCAACCTGCTGTCAAAGATGAGGCCTAAAAACTTTGTTTCCTGTACACATGCGAGTCTCTGTCCATTTAAAAACAGATCTGGGTCTGGATGAACCCCTCTGATACGGCAAAAATGCATAACAACTGTTTTGGCAGAGGAAAATTTAAAACCATGCTCAGCTGCCCAACTGTTAACTTTATTTATTACCAACTGGAGTTTTCGCTCTGCAACAGACATTTTAGATGCAGCACACGAAATAGATAAATCATCAACGAACATTGTTGCCATTACATCTTTTGGAATTTTTGAGGCTATCCCATTTATGGCTAAGGCAAACAGAGTGACACTTAACACACTTCCCTGTGGTACTCCTTCCTCTTGTTCTTTCAAATTAGACAGAGTACTACCTACTCTCACTTTAAAATAACGGTTTTTTAAAAAGACTTTAATAAAAAGTGGTAGTTCTCCACGCAGACCAATTTCATGCAAGACTTTCATAATTCCATGCCTCCAGGTAGTATCATACGCCTTTTCTAGGTTAAAGAAAACCGCCACATAATGCTGCTTGGAAGCAAATGCCTGACAAATTGCATTCTCCAAACGTATCAATACATCTGTGCAAGAATGCATACGGCGAAAGCCACACTGAGATGATGATATAATCTTCTTTGATTCTAAAAACCATACCAACCTAAAATTTACCATTTTTTCCATAAGTTTACAAAAACAGGAAGTTAAAGCTATTGGTCTATAGCTTGTAGGGACAGATGAATCTTTCCCTGGCTTGACAAAGGGTAAAACTGTTGTTATTTCCCAAACACTAGGGTAACCACTCTCCTTAAAAATTCTATTAATAATACTTAAAATATTTAGTTTCCTTTGAAGTATTCTTGATCATTTCATATAAAATTTCATCAGGTCCAGGTGCAGTGTTTTTACTGTTACCAAGAGCAAATAAAAATTCCTCCATGGTAAAAGGCATATTATATGATTCAGATTTAAAAGAGGTAAAATCAAGTGTTTCAGACTCTGTTAACACTCTCTCCCTGTAGAATGGAGAATTTTCATCCCTACTTGATATCATTGCAAAATGTTCTGCAAAAACATTGCTTACAGCCTTTGAGTCTGTTATAAAGTCACCGTTGACTTTTAAAACTGGAAGGGGACTAGGATTGTACTTTCCTGCTATTTTCTTAATAACTGTCCAGATCTTGGTCATAGGTGTTTTCCAGGTAATTGTTGATATAAAAAGTGCCCATGATTCTCGTCTCGCATGCTTTATTTGCCATCTGAATTTGGCTCGAGCCTTTTTAAAGGAGATCAAGTAGCCTTCACAGCGATGTCTTCTGTACCTAGTATAAGCTGCTCTCATGGCTTTATGTCTTATTTTGCATTGAACATTCCACCATGGAACAGGCTTCCGATGCAATTTTCCACTGGTTTTTGGGATTGCCTTTTCTGCTGCAAACGTAAAAATCATTGTTAAATAGAACACTGCTTCTCCTATTGTTGGCATATCTTTTGCATCTAGTTCAGTATAACTGAGTTCCTCGAAAAGGGGCCAATTTGCTTTATTGGTACACCACCTAGGCATTCTGTATACTGGCTCATATTTCTCAGTTCTGATGACAATTGGAAAATGATCACTGCCGTATAGATCTTCCAATACCTCCCAGTTGAAATCAATGAATGTATCAGAACTGGTGACAGATAAGTCAATACATGAAAATGCACCAGTCTGAATGTGAAAATGGGTGGGTTTTTCAGTATTCAAAAGGGTCATATCTGAATTTTCTATTGATGATAAGATAAGGTTTCCTCTTTGATTTGTTAAAATGTCACCCCAAAGTTCATGTCGACCATTAAAGTCTCCCAATATCAGAAATGGTCGGGGTAGCTGTTCATACAAGTGTGTTAACTGTCGTTCAAGTATTGGGTTATTAGGAGGGAGATACAATGAACAAATTGTGTAAGTCTTTTTTAAGTGAATTTTGACAGCTACAGCTTGTAATTGAGTTTGCAACTGTATTTTTGAGTGAGCAATATCTCGTCTTACAAGAAGAGCACTTCCACCCGAATTTCCCTGTATAGGGAATTGGGAGTGGAATGCAAAAAACTCTTTAGGAGTAAGCATTTTGTTGTTGCTTAGCATAGTCTCTTGTAGTGCTAAGCATACTGGATTATAAGTATTAATCAAACATAGTAGCTCTTCATATTTGGCGCGAAGTCCCTGGCAGTTCCATTGTAGTATAGCAGAGAAAGTACCTATTTTCTAGAGGATGATCCCCTGTCCAAGATCGTTTTATTAGGTTTTTTCTTCGAAGATGACATCTGAGTTTTGTGACGGACTTTTGGTACAGTTCCAGATGTCGAAGGAGTACATAGAGGGTCATTTGAATGTACCAAGTGATCACTTATGATGGTATTTGAAACAGCAGTATCTTTAGTATTATCTTCGACCCTTGCAGTATCTGGTTTATCATTTTCAGCTAGTCTAATTTTATTGTCTAAACCAAGCTGAACTGAGTTTAACATTTTGTTTGCCTTAGGTTCTACATTTGTTGCTGCTGTTTTGTATGATAAGATAGTGGGATACGATCATTATTTTCCATTAATTCCGATGTTTCTATGAGGGTCGCTGAACCACAGGATGGTGAGGTTTACTCATTTTTTGTTTTGAATCAACTTTTTCTACGGATGTATCTCCTTTCTCAAGGTGCTTGACTTTTGATTCAGGCATTGTTACAGACTCTTCACTTAAAGTCCTCTTGTTGACAATTTTCCCAGCATCCATTTTTTCTTCTTTATCTTCATTACACTTTTTAAGATTCAATTTCTTTTGTCTTTCCTCATTTCCTTTTACTGCATCTACAAATGACTTCTGGGTGTTGAATTTCTGCAAAGTCTTTTGTCTTGCTTCTTTAAAGGTAATGCGCTCTTGAGTCTTGATACAAAGTGTTTCTTTTTCATGAGATACTTGATACATGATTTATGTGCTGCATTATGGTCTCCCCCACAATTAGGGCAGCATGGAGTAAGTTCACAATTCCCATGCTCTTTTCTTCACAGTTAAAGCATATGGCTGGTTCATTCCTTTCTTTTTTCCTACATGTTGTTATCAAATGGCCAAACATTTGGCAATGGAAACATCTTCTGGGAGCGGGAATATACTGTCTAACTGGCAGGTGAAGCCATGCAGCTTTCAGAACTTTAGGGAGTCTCAAACAATCAAAGGTGAGTATCAGAGTAGGTGTTGGATGTAATATTCCAATACTTTTTTCTTGATTCGTCTCACATCTACCACCTTTTGATCAGCAAATTCTTTCCGGAGAGTGTCCTCAGAATAATGTAGGAGTTCAGTACTAATACACTACTCCTTTAGACTGATTCATTGTTTTGTGAGGAGTGCATTTTGCTGTGCTTCCTTCTACAGCACTAATAGACAGTAATTTTCTACTTTTCATCTGGTGATGAAACTTCCACAAGCAAGCTTCCTTCACCTTGAGAGGCTATCTTTGGTTCTCTGCCAATGCATTTTACAATATCTCTATGGACATCAAATATATTCAGTTCTTTTATGCTTTTGTCGAGATCAAGAGAAAGGTATTTATTATAAGTCTCAGGTTCTTGAGATCCAAGTAAAATTCCAATATCAGGATTAGCATTCTTATTTCTATTATTAAATCTGCTATTCTTTCCTCTGTTCTGAACTACATAAGGGCTTGTAGTAACAATCAAAGAATCTTTGATGTTTTCATTGGAGGAGGTTGGGGATGGCAAAGGGAGGTCCTTATCCAAGCCTAAGGTTGTCAACGGTGCCAAAGAGTCGGGGGATCCAGGGGACAATGTACTAGACATATTATCCATGTTAGTTTGAAGGAAAAAAAAAGGGGGGGGGAATATACACACACACACACAACAACTGCTTGGGAAGACCAACAAGGTATCGCGGACTAGACAGGGTCCGACATTCTCCACCAATGGCACACGTAGAAGTTGCTTCCCCACGGTCTGCCCCATACCCTACCCTTTCGGGATAGCACCAATATGCTTGCAGTGGCCCAGGTATAAGCCAATCTGCCTGTTGGGAGTTCTAACCCCCCCTAATAATGGGGACAGACTCCCCACTCCAAACAATATTGGTGGGCTTCCGGACAAAAGCCAGGAGTCCCATCCCAAAAACCAGCCCCCCCTGGATTCCGATGGGCTGATCCCTGGAGATGGTTCCGCCCTAAAGATAACAATGGGAAAATCCCATCACCATCTCTTGGGTCCAAACCGTATTGGGTGGAGACTCACCACCACAACTCCCACAGTTAGCTTCGAATGCAAACCCCCTCCAAACCACGAACCCCTCCCAGACTCACCCAAGCAGAGAAATTTTTCGAAAGTGGAAATGTCCACGCAAATTAATGCCAAAAGTTTTGTAGGCGTTCCGTCAGGATTCGGCCTTCGCAAACTTGAAGGCAGAATCCCTTACCCCCTCACCACGTGAAGGAACCTACTCGAGGGGACCTCCTTAACATTGCTCATTTTTATCTTCGATAGTCACAGACCAACCGTCACGATCATTTTAACAGATATGTTCTTAATTGCCAGAAGGCCCATATTCCTCTGATGACCTTCTCTTCTGTATAACCTCATTGGTACAACTTGACAAACAAGGGGTAGGCTTGACCGATCACCTCTGTTTGGCCTGTTCCTTTACGTCTACCACCTTTATGTTCTTGGTGATGTAGTTCGTTCTAAAACCACAGAGTACTTTGACAAGTCAAAAGCCGACCCTTCTGAAGGTCTCTCACACATACTCACACCGTACTGAGCATGACTAAGAAAAGTATCTGACATCATGACCTGTGCTGCATTGACTCATTATCCCGGATTCCGGGGCAAATTGGAACTGATGTTCCTAACTACTTCTGAGTCTACGCAAAAACCCTGGTTGTTGAGTACTCCCACTCTATCATGGTCAGAGGAAGTTCCCCATCCACGGTCAGTTTCCTGTAACGTGACTGATGTATGTGCCTGGAGGTAGTCCGTCAAGTCTACTCTGATACAGAGTATGTTTTCACTTATCAGATTGGAGTTCTTATGTGCCCCATCCAATTCACTGCTCCTGATTCATCTGAAGATTACTCAGTGTGAAGCGATATTCAAATGCCCAATCACCAGTCTAATGTATACCACCATACATGTAATTTCAGAGATACTTCCCTCTGTTCTGATAACCTCTCCACCAGATCATTGTCTACTGACCGAATGCCTTTAGTGGACAGAAACCTCCTCTATACAGGCAGTCACGGTCAAAGAGTCATTCTATATATGTGAGCTAACGACCTTTGGAGTCGTGTTACGTCCGAGGTGACCCTATACACCCAAAAACTTAGAACTATTAGTTCAAAAAGGGATACTGGTCAACCTCCAAACCATGAGATATTAATTCTACCTATCGGTGGTGCCAAACCGTTGGTCCGAGGTCCTACTCCCATCTCTGCCAACACAGAATCAGAGAAACTTATTTCTGGTGATAGAAAATAATTTATCGATATAGTGCGGTTCGGATCCCAAAATAAGCTGCAGGTCGCGTTGCTAGGTGACCAATTGGTTCCTAGCCACGTAAAAAAAATATTCAATCCTTCAGGCCAGCCCTCATCCCTAGGAGAGCTAATAAACAGCTCAGTGTTTTTGTAAAAACTAAGGTACACTTACCTTTTACAAATATATCGACTATATCATAGGAAAAACCCCAGGAGAATGTCCTATGATAATATATTCTATTCAGACACCTCCCAATTATCCTTCTGTCCAAGGAATTAATCTGATAACAGGATATGGCTTATTTTTCCACAAGTAATGTTACTTCGCAACCACAAAACATCTTATGCGGTGACCTGTTACAATATACGGGCATATGTCCAATATGCTACCCTCCAAAGGGAAATTCTATATTGCCAGAAACCACCATGATGCTATTCTCAAGTAACCTAGCCCAGAATTGTACCCAACATCACTTCACCCCACCTCACTCTTGAAGAATGGGTTCTAATGCCTTGCTCTAGCCAACTGAAGCTCGAGCCCTCTATGTTAGGTTCATGACTTCAATATAGAAACTAGACCAGTATGGAAGAGACCCATTTGCAGATTCTAAGTTAACCTAGCCAATGTGCACTTTACGTGTTGTAAAACGGACTCTACATGACTAGTTTAAGGTAATTCATACACTTTCGTATCCTTTTTCAAACCAAACACTATGTCAATCCCCGGGGGAAGCATACTGGCAGGTGTCTCCATGCTCCCCGAAAGGTTATTGAATTGACTAATCAAATCAATCACCTCTGCATACGAAGCCAGAAACTCTTGGTTTTCTCTTCCCTCCGGTTCTAACACACTGTGTTCAGCCACAGGAGGCATTAACCCACTCCTACCCTGAGAAACGTCCGGGTGGCCCATGACCGTCCGACCATACGGCCGCGGCATCTTTGATCTTTAATGGCCACTGATGGCTCGATCTCAAATAGTCAGTAGGATTTGAGAAGGTATCTGAAGGTATCTATTTGCATGCATCATGGCTGTCCGACCATACGGCCGCGGCATCTTTGATCTTTAATGGCCACTGATGGCTCGATCTCGAAGTCAGTAGGACTTGAGAAGGTATCTATTTGCATGCGTCAAGGGCATCCGACCATACGGCCGCTGCATCTTTGATCTTTAATGGCCACTGATGGCTTGATCTTGAATGCAATTCTATATACAAAAATGAAAGCAATTTTATCATATTGCATTACTCTGACATCTAGAGTCCATGGAAAACGTTTGTAAAAGCATCGGTGTATGTATCAAGTTCAGCAACGGCATTGCAGTCTCTCTTGGACTCTTTGTAGTCACCACTGGCAACTCCGCATCGGCCGCTAGCCCAGCGACCATCGACGCTATCGCTCGTTCGGACTCTTGTAAACGGCTTCGTCCGATTGCTTTGAGCTTACCACCCACTGACTTCTTGACCTTCTCGCTGATTGGGCTGTGACAGTCCTGGTTTAAAGATGAAGAAGAATTTACTCTTCTCCTCTTGTCCCGAGGATCAGTCACAAAATCCTGTATCCTCCAATGCTTGACTGGTACACTCAGTGACCCCATCGAACTTAGCTACAACGCCTGCCATCTAGAGGAGGAAGACGAAGAAGCAGACGAATCACGCCTTTTCTTTCTGTCTTTCTTAGCAATTTTCACCTCTAGATCCTGTTTAAGCTTCATTACTGTATGTACCAGAGAGTCAGAAAGCGTATAGGTTCGGAGGAAGCGAAATAGATCGAGAATCAGTAGGCTGAGACATCATGACTACCGCCATTTTGCAAGCGGTTTTGGCTATGACGTCATCACGCTTGATGGAAACGTGAGGCTGTTTATGGTACTCTTGCAGCCAAGATCAAGAAACCCAACCTTCTGTGGCATTACTTTACAAGGATGTGACAGTCCTGGCTCGAAGATGAAGAAGAAATTATTCTTCTCCTCTTGGCACGAGGATCAGTCATGAAGTCCCTGATTCTAGCCTTTTCCAACTCTTCACAGTAGCCACACTAGACTTACTTTCCATCATTCACTTGTTCGACAATTACAACTGCTTCTTGTGCTTTCATATAATAGGGATATAACAATCCTGGCTCAAAGATGGAGAATAAACTCCTCCTCTTGGCTCTAGGATCAGGTACGAAGCCCCTATTCTTCCAGGATTGGCAGGAGAACGCACTGGCATCAAAGCCAGTCACCTAAGCAGAAGGATACACAGGGAAAAATTTGTATCTTTTCCATTATGTGACTTATATATATATTTCCTAACGCTTGTAATTTCCCTCAAAAACAATGTTCATTACAAATCTCCTACCCGAAAGCATAGTTGTAAAGTACTCTTGTATGTCGAAACTAAAATGGAAGCATGTCTCCATGTAGGCCGCATCCGTGAAGTGACGTCATGGCGGTCACCATGTTTATGACGTCACTGAGCATCTCGAATGCGAAGCCAGCACCCTACAAGAAGTGCAAGGCTGCTGATGTTATTCTCGTAGGAATAGCAACCTGACATTAAAGGCTGCCTTTTTGCACTATCTGCTTCTTTACAGATGGCGACACATCCGACCGCCATTCAGTGCAAATCAGGATAAAAGGGACATCCATCACAGCGTTATATATCAAACCAACTGTCCTTCTTGGGTTGGTTCTTGATAAGCCTAATGCTGACCTCACACCTGCATCCTCTCTACCCATGTATCTGGAACGAAAACAAGATGGCGATGCACACCTCACCCTGCAGGGAAAGGAGCACAATTAGTCATAATTACTTCCCAAAGCACATCCAGATACATCAAAGCTTTGGATTACAGGCAATCCATATGAATATGCGATATTCCAAAGCACAGGTAACGAATTAACTGTACCTTCAGAGTTACTTCACCTACAACTTACTACACGATGAGTAACTCTACGTCGAAATCGTCAAAGAAAATATCAGGGTGTTTATCTGCTTCTTGTGATATCCAGGAAGACTCGCAGCACAAGAAGGCTTCATGATCACATTCCCGGGAATTCCAAACAACAAATTCAAAACAACAGGGGGCAAACTAAACCGGCTTTAAAAGGACGGAGCAAAGCACGTCCTCTCTTAAAGGCGGTAAGAAAATAACTAACAGGGTCAAGAGTTAATGAGGGGTATGTGGGTGGCTCCACATGTCTCGTGACCAAGCACAGATGCCAATACAGGCAGTTCCTGGGTTACGACGGTGTCGGCTTACGACGCATGTTCCAGGGTTACGACACCTACAACGCTCATCTGGGAGATGAAATATGACACCAAAAATGCAAAATAATCAATATTTGAAGGTTTTTTTTATGAAAAATGCCATAAGAATGCAGTTTACATAGTTTTCAATGCACCCAAAACATTAAAAGTAAGGTTTTCTTAGGATTTTTGACGATGTTCTGGCTTACGACGATTTTCGGCTTATGACGCGTCTCAAGAACGGAACCCCCGTCGTAACCCGGGGACCGCCTGTAGTCCCTTGCTACACAATTATTTTAAACTTTACCGGTTTCCAGCTGGCACTGAGTATTTATCCTAATGTTAAGACCGAAGGTTTGTTTCGTATATGAACAATTGTATTTTTCATGGCTACAAACCTGAGGTCCTAACAATAGGATCATTTTCTAGCGCCTAGCAGGATCCAGTTAAATCGTAGATGAAAAAGCAAGGAATCTTGTGAGATCTGGCAACCCATGCGCATATTAGGTTAAAACCCGTCAAAGACCGCATTCAGTCTTTTTCTTAACCGCCTGGGTGAGAGTCACTGTTGCCCTCTCTTTGCCTTTTACACGGTTCATTGCCCGTTTTCGCTTTGTGTCAAACAGAACGTGCAGCAAAGGTTATACTCAAATCAAACATAATTAAGAAAGTAAATAATCAATAACTGACAAAAACAAATGATTACAACTCCTTGAAGTCAAGTGAAAACAAAGCAAACACCAGCAAACCTAACACACAACTACCAAACTGCTACTACCAATTGGCAATTCTTACAGAAAAGCTAGTCGAAATACTAAAGCATTTCGACGACAAATTCCAACGAAAATCAGTAACAAACAGTCAAAAGCCCAAATACTTCACCAAATGTGAAGCAACAAGATCAAAATCCAATGGATAACAACAAACTGCTCTTGTACAACGTTGCTGGTTCTAGGAGAGCAAAAACAAAATTGAGCTCTTTTCATGTAGTTGTTCCTCTTCTCCCCAGAAACTGGATGGAGCCAATTCACGTACCCAACTTTGGAGGAAGTATTACAGTGAATTTAGAAATTCAAGCTGCCGTCAAAGTAGAAACTAAAGCAATGTAATTACTGGGTGAGTTACACTCATAAAAATGCATTAATAGAATACAGAGTAACATCCTACAAGTAAGTTCAGCATTATCAACTGATGAATTGCTTCCATAATGTTGAAATGTTGACACCCATAATTCAAGTGATCTGACCCTTTACCTTTTTCAGTCTTACACAGAATTCCAACTTGAAAGACCTTGGATGTCAAAATTTTTCATTATACTCTATGATTGATCAAAAAGGAGCAATTTTTTATGCAAAACAAAATTGCTAGGAAATAATGCCCTCTCACCTTCAGTAGCATCTAAAACACTTTCATTCAGCTCTGTATCCAATGCAGATAAAAGCTTCTTCTTTTGCTTCTTTTTCTTTTCTTGAAGTTTACCTACATAAGAGAAATACAAGTCATTGTAAAAACATACGAAAATGTATTCCATTTAGTGTGAGAGAGCTTTTGAAAAACCATAAATCACTCACAGACGATAAGTCTTTGCAAACAAACACTATGACTTGGCAAAAGCATAAATATTAATGGTACCCACTACCATAGAAGAGCCATTCTACTTCTATACACTAGCATCACTATCACTACTGTCACGAACATCACTAATACACAATCTACTAAAATCATTTGTAACAGATAAACTTGACAATATAAGGGGAATATGACGCTCCCAAATCCGTGTACAGGCGGTCCCCGGGTTACGACGGTTCCGGCTTACGACGCTTTTTCTTAAATATTCAATGGAAAAATCCGTCCTGGGTTACGACGCTTGTTCCGAGGTTACAACGCTGACGCTTCCGACGCTCCGAGTTAACGACGCTTTTAAAAAACGCATACTATGATGATAATCCTTTATAGTTTAGCACAGTATATTAATAAAAATAAGTTTCTGGTTAGATTACAACAAAAATTTTGAGATTATGATGATTTTCGACACTTTTTATGTTGTATTTTTCTATGTTTTTTAGTGACGCCTCATATGCGGAACTAGTTTCCGAGCGAATGAATACATACTAGTTTACATATAACAGTCCAAAAGCGCAAATAATGAAAAAATCATTGCTTGTTTCCAGTAATAATAACAAAACGAAGTTTCTGGTTAGATTACAACGCAAATTCCAAGTATCCAAAGAGAGACATTATCCAGTAATTTGATCAGAGAGAGAGAGAGAGAGAGAGACCTTACCTTACAGACCTTACAGTTCGTTCGGGTTGCCCCAGGTCCCTCAGTGTGAGGCGCCTCTAATGTCTACCAGAGAGTTGCTAGTACATCTTCCGGTATATTTTGCATCTTCCAATCTTGGATGGTCTGGGATGCAGTTTAGATATTTGTCGAGCTTATTCTTAAACACATCTACGCTCACTCCTGATATATTCCTCAGATGAGCTGGCAACGCATTGAATAGACGCTGCATTATCGATGCTGGTGCGTAGTGGATTAATGTCCTGTGTGCTTCCTTATTTTTCCTGGTAATAGTTTTGGGCACTATTAATCTACCTCTGCTTGCGCTCTTCCTCTGAATATTTTTTATTAGATTCCATGAATCATTTCTGATTATTCCTTGTCTAGTCGGTGTTTCCCATGCCTGAATAATTATCATCATGTAGCGTTCTCTTCTCCTTTCTAGACTATATAATTTTAAGGATTGTAGTCTTTCAGTAGTCTAGGTCCTTAACTTCTTCTATTCTAGCTGTAAAGGACCTTTGTACACTCTCTATTTGTGCAATATCCTTTTGATAGTGTGGGTACCATATCATATTGCAATATTCAAGTGGGACTACGAACATATGTTTATAAAGCATAATCATGTGTTCAGCTTTTCTTGTTTTGAAGTGCCGTAACAACATTCCCATTTACCAAGGTCTTTAACTGCTTCCTTATTTGTGATTGTCTCATTATTAGGTCCCCTATATGCATATAGCTTTCCTTCTCTGTCTCCATAATTTATTGATTCAAATTTATCAGAGTTAAATACCATCCTATTTACCTCTGCCCAATCATATACTTTGTTAAGGTCTCTTTGTAGAGCGTTCCTATCTTCATCACAAGTAATTTCTCTACTTATTCTTGTGTCATCAGCGAAACTACTCACTACCGAATCCTTAACATTACTGTCTATGTCTTCAATCATAATAACAAACAATATTGCAGCTAGCACCGTACCTTGTGGCACACCGGATATTACCTTGGTTTCATCCGATTTCTCATCGTTTGCAATAACTATCTGTTTTCTGTTGTGTAAAAATTCTTTTAACCATCTTCCTACTTTATCTACGATATTGTGTTTTCTAATTTTCTTTGCTAATATATTATGGTCTACTTTGTCAAAGGCTTTTCTTGCAAAGTCTAGATAAACCACATCTGTTTCATTTCCGCTTTTCATATTTTTGAATATGTTCTCACGGTGGACTAACAGTTGGGTTTGTGTACTTTTTCCGGGTACGAAACCGTGTTGTCCTCCTATTAAACAAATTATTTTTTATTAAATGTTTCATAATATTTTTCTTCATTACCCTTTCATACACTTTCATAATATGTGATGTTAGACTCACAGGCCTATAATTACTTGCCTCTAGTCTTGATCCACTTTTGAAAGTAGGGGTGATATATGCAAATTTGTGCTCTCATAAATCTTGCCTGTATCTACACGTTGTCTTAATAATATTGCAAGTGGCTTTGCGATAGAATGAACTACTTTCTTTAACAAAATAGCAGGGACTACATCCGGCCCCGCAGCAGCTCCATTTTTAATTTCATTAATTGCCTGCACAATATCAGCTTCATTAATTTCTATGTCAGCTAAATATTCACTATTTTTTCTTCCCTTACTTCTATATCATTATCTTCAATTAATCTATTCTAAGGGGATGAATTCTTCTTATATCGCTTCTGCCAGTATGTTGCAAAATTTCCTTTTTTCATTCGTTAATCTCCACTTCAATTCTCAGAGGGCCTTTTCTATTCTTCTTTTATTCATCTTCTTCGCATATGAGTATAATAGTTTGGGGTTTTTGCTTGATATTTAATAGGGTTTTTTCTTCCAAGTCCCGTTTTTCATTTTCTTTTGATTGTATAATCTTTTGTTCTGCATTTTCTATCTTACTTTTTAGTTCTATAACTTTCCATGCATTTTTTTCTTTTGCAAGACCTTTTTTCCACATTTCTGATTTTCTGGAACAAGATCCTTCTGTCTCTTGGTATGCATGAATGATGTTTACTTTTCTTCTTCGGTATATATTTTTCCACTATTTTCTCCAATATATATAATATCTCCGTATTTACCCTTATGTCATCACTTACGAAAATGTTATCCCAATCTTTGTTTAATTCTTCATTAATTTCTGACCATTTTATATTTTTACTGTAGAAGTTGTATTTTCCATATCCTTCCCCACTTTTTCATTTCTTGCTTATCTCTATTTTCACTTGCTTTGGAATGAACTGTTAATTCTATGACATTATGGTCTGAAATACTCGCATTATAAACTATTATTTCTTTAACATAATTCATCTCGTTCACAAATACTAGGTCTAAAGTATTTTCCTTTCTTGTTGGCAGGTGATTTATTTGTTGAATGTTGTATTCTAGTAGCATATCTAATAGCTTTTCAAATTGCCTCTTATCTTCTGCACTACTATTACTCTCTTTTTTATATGTATAAGTACAACCACAGAGAGAGAGAGAGAGAGAGAGAGAGGCGTCTTCCGACGCTCCGAGTTAAGGACAGAGAAGTGTTCGTTTCGTTAAACGGCCTCTGACTCATGCCAGTAAATGTTTTTTTTGTTGATACTAATAAATATAAGCCCTATTTAAAGATCGTTTTAACCTTAATTAGTCTATATGATACGTAAATAGTAATCAACTGTTCTTGTAGCCCTCAATATTTGGCAAAATCGAAGTATCCAAGAGAGACATTATCCAGTACGTAATTTGATCAGAGAGAGAGGAGAGGAGAGAGAGAATCGAGAGAGAGAGAGAGAAGAGAAGAGAGAGAGAGAGAGAGAGAGAGACGTTTGGCAACAAGGTCTCGGGGGTTTTTATAGTTCCTTCTGCTTGACTGATCGTTGGATATTGTAGAAGGATTTCGACCATACTCGTTTGCCAAATCGACGATACGAACGCCACGTTCATGCTTTGCTATATTTCATGTTTTGCTTCCATCGAAATAATTTTCTTGGGTTTTTTCTTATCACCTGCTTTGTCTTTAGCTTTGAGACCCATGGTTAATAATAAAATAGACAAAATAACACGAAAAATAGGCGCAAATACAACGAACTAAACAACGACGTGTTAACATGCAGCACCAACAAACAAACAGACTGAACGCCATTTATCGGTCGCCTACACAACTAACACTCATCGCAAATTCGTATCTCAAATATTTCGTTGTATATCAAAGCTTGTATTTTCGCAAATTTTCTGTTGTATCTCAAAACATTCGTATATTAGGGCAATCGTATGTCAAGTTTCCAATGTAATTTGATCAGAGAGAGAGAGAGAGAGAGAGAGAGATAGAGAGAGAGAAGAGAGAGAGAGAGAGAGAGAGAGAGAGAGAGAGAGAGACGCTTTGGCAACAATGGTCTCGGGGATTGACGTAACGTTTATTTTCTGAACAGATAGGACAGAGAAGTGTTCGTTTCATTAAACGGCCTCTGACTCATGGCAGGAAATGTTTTGTTGATACTAATATATAAGCCTATTTAAAGATACATTTACTTTAATTAGTCTATATGATACGTAAATAGTAATCAGCTGTTTTTGTTCTGTAAGTCCCTCAAGATTTTGCAAAATCACTCCAGGTTGTACATAAAAAACCTTCAAAGAATGTAGTGTCACCAAAGGATTACAATAGTTTTTACCTTCAAGAACCAGCATTCTTTTATGAAAATAACTCCAGGTTGTACATAAAACTACAGGAAACAACATGTAGTGTAACCAAAGGATTACAAGTAAGGTTTTTATAACTTTTTATTAGTTTAAGACATATTTCCAAGCGTCGTTCCGGCTTACGACGATTTTCGGCTTACGACGCGTCTCAAGAACGGAACCCCCGTCGTAACCCGGGGACTACCTGTAATAAGTTGTCGCAAATTTTCCTCTTAATCTGGGAATGGAAAGGAAACCTAGTGGAAATAAAGTATACTATCGTGACTCGAGATGGAATCACGATAGTGTATTTATAAAGACCAGTAAACAATCATTTATCTTTAGTTTGTAAGGGAAATATTGTAAACATTATGCAGTGCAAGATGCGTAGAAAATTATATATATATTGTGTGGAATTGTTAGTGCTAGTATAATATTTCTTTATATTAAGTGTTTTGAAGGGTTAAATACATTAAATGGTGGTTTAACTCTAAGTAATCTTTTGTCGTTGGTGAATGCGGGTCGCGCATGCGTGGATCGTCAATCGTCTCCGACTGATTTGAGTCAAGAGTCCGGCAGTACCGGTTTAGTTGTTAAAGTGTGAAGGTCAACGTCGCCTTACGGTAGCTCAACATGCGAGGGGGGTAAAGGAATCAACACAACTTCAGAGAAATAATATCATCATGTATTACAGCTAAGTCTAAGAATTTATAAGTGTTTTAGGTGATAATATTGAAGGGCATGCATGCACGATAGATATTGTTACTGACAGGCATTTGTAAATGAATAAGGCTATTCTTCGGATCGTGGTATAGGAAATTACACAATGTTTTAAAGGTTAGTAATAAGTATAAATCTATTCCTGGTCAAATAATGGGTTGATACGATCACAAGATATGGTAATTTAAGACGTATATTTAAACACAACGCAATTTCTCGATTTATTGAATGAAAGGAACAGAAAAGAATCCTTGAAAAATCTGTTCGTGAACCTGTAATATGCAAACCAAATTAGGGTAAGTTTGGCTTTTCATATTTATTGAATATTTTATATGTTTACTATTTTGGATTCTTTTGAGTAAAGATATAAATGGTGCCGTGACCAGGATTGATTATTTTTGTGGGTGATGATTGATAATTGGTAACTGATTGATAACGCATATATTTTAACTTTGATATTGGAGTTTATAGGCTAATAGGTGTTTTACCAGTATTGCGCTTCGTGAGAAAGTGTTCGTTACGTCGGGTTGTTATGGCTAGGCTAGGATGGTATTGGCAATTTAGAAAACGTTGACGCCGTAACTTTTTGCCGTAAATCATATGAGGAAAATTGTTGAGTAAGATATTATCGTTCCCTTTTGTAATTGCACTCTATTTTGATTAATTGTATTTATCGATCGTAGTAGGAAATCACGAGTGTGAAATTTAAATTAGTAATTTCGTTCTCTTTAGATTCATAAATGTTTAACAGCTATTAAACCATTTACAACGACGAAGGTTGAAATTTGTGGAAAAAAATGAACTTTTAAGTGATTGAAAATCATATATGCGTTGTACATTTTGAATTGATCAGTGTTAATCGTTGCCACTAATTGAGAACATTAAAGTATGAAAATTGATTTTCATTAGTTGTGATTTTTATTGAAATAATAATTTTGGAAAGTTGTTGAATTTCGGTAATTCGTTAATAGTTGAAAGTGAAATTTAAGAGTTGTGTATTAGTGAGTTTGCGTCGACATTGATAATATTGTTGTCGCACTGGCGACCATTTTGTCAATGATCGGGCATTCATTGTTGGGTTAAGCTAGTCTCGGCATTAATTAAGAATAACGTAGTCGCACTGGCGGCCATCTTGTTAATGACCGAGCAGCTAAGTTGAAGTTTATTTAAACGAAAATTCTATGGGAATTTAATCTAGTTGTGCTGTTGAAAATAATGAACATAATGCATTAAGTAATTATAAGGTAGTTCCTTCCTACACCCTTGCTTGGTCTATTTTTCTCCATTAATGAACAGTTTGGTGAATTATTAACAATGTTGGACATAGAAACATCAGACGTAGGAATGTCTGACATATCAGATAATGAAAGTGAAGAAACAAAAAAACGCATAGTGCTGATCCTAGGACATTCTCAGGTAAGAAAAATGGAAAATGCCTTTGATGAAATAAATGAAGAAGAGGAAAACCTTCATTTTATAACACGCTCAAAAGGTGGTGCTACTTGTTATGATATCTCGTCTGAAGAAGTAAAGGGGAGTGAAGCAGAGGCAGTTGTGCTTTTTATAGGAAGTAATGATCTAGATAGTGAAGATGCTGAATCAACCAGTGATATTCGAAATAATATCATAGAACTAGCAAATGATATCTCCAATGTGGATGGAGTCAAGATAGTCTATATCGTCACTGTAGAACCCCGCACAACCCTGAGATATGTAACCTATGATGAATATCGAAAAGGTCGAAATAGGTTGAACCAAAGGTTACGTAAGTCAACCAATTATTATATCATTGGTAATGGTCTTACTGAAGAGGATCTAGGCAATGATGGAGTTCATTTGACTCAAGAAGCCTCTGAAACACTAGCAAAAAAAATATATGAAAGAGTCAGCAGTGATGCTGATTCAGGAGAATGGTAATAACACAAGTGGACCAAGTGGGGTGGGGATGAGGGACTACTCATCTTGCATTGCATTAGTTATAAGCTGTATATAATTATTGTGATAAGTTCTGAAGTGAATTTCTCTTGAAGTGTGTTGATTAATTGTATTTTAATGGGGTGGTTATATATATTATTAAATTTAAAATTTCTGAAATTGTGAATATTTGTAAATCGTATATTTTGTATAAACAGTTGTTGGATGAAATTGTTGAAAGTCTGGAAATTTTTATTGGTTTTAGCTGGTTTGATAATTATCATTGGAAAAATGACGGAAAGAGAAGCTTTGGTGAGGTCACGAGGTGGTTACAAGGTGGTTAATCACCAAATGGATAAATAAGATAGACTGCTTTGATTTGCCGCAGGTAATGTCAATACATTGTCTTCAATCAAGGATTTATTCATAAAACAAATGAAGATTGTGCAAGACCTGAATGAAAAGATATTGGCTTTAACCACTGAAGAAGATCGAATGAATGAGGTGGAAGAACAAGCAGAATATGAAGTTGTAATTGAGAACATTGTATAAGTTGATCAATGCCATCACAGCGATGTCAGGAAGCGGTTCTCCTGGAAATCCTCGACCACACCGAAGACTAATTTGTTAGATTGCCAAAATTGGATCTCCCACATTTACAATGGGAGATGTGTTGGAGTGGAATTCCCTTCTGGGAACTTGTACAATGTGTCAGTACACCAACGAGTGGACTTAGAGCCGATTCAGAAATTTTCATATCTGCAAAGTTTACTTACAGGAGATGCTCTAAAATTGATTTCAGGATTTAAGTTGGAAGCTGCAAACTATTCACAAGCTATATCTCTTCTCCAAGCCACTTATGGGAAGAAGGATGAAATTAAACGAGTTCTGGTAAGAAGATTGCTAGAAATTGAGCCTCCATCTGCTAATTCAGAATCATTACAAACATTCAGAGCAAATTTTGAATGCTCTATAAGATCTTTGGAGAGTGAAAACTTGGAGTTGAACGAGCTTTACACCATTTTGTTATATGGTAAGTTGCCTAAGAGTGTAAGTGAAACTGTAAAACGCAGATGTGGAGATGATTGGCTGGTGTTTGACACATTTAAAAAATATCTAGAAGAAATTCACAATCTAGGCTCTTTCGTCTCAATGGATGTTAATAAACCTGGAACTTTATCAACAGTATCTACATTCACAGTGAATCAATCACAATCGGTTAGACCTAAGAGTAAAGGAACTGTTAATAAATTTAGTTCTCAACAAACAAGAAAATGTGCATTGTGTGAAGGTGAACACTGGTGGACACAGTGTAAAACCTATGCCAGTAGGGATAAGAAATTGAGTCGTCTCGGGTTTTTACGATTGTGTTTTGTGTGTGCGTCAAATAAGCACTTTAGTGTAGATTGTGAAAGACAAATTTGTGGAAACAGATGTAGATTAAAACATCATCGTGTATTGTGTGATAAACAACAAACCAGCGAACCAAATAAACCAGCAAGTAAATCAACAATTAAATCAGCAAATAAATCTAATAATGGTGTGCAAATTGGAACACTTTCCGTAAGTGATCAGGGTCAAAAATCCAAACGGAAGTCTATTTTACCAACAGCCACAATTGTGTTAAAGGGCAAAGGAAGACACTTGGTACGTCTTCGTGGGTTGTTAGACATGTGCAGAACGAACCTTTGATTAGAAGGTCAGCACTTCAGGATCTACAGTATAGATCTAAAGGCACGGAGAAAATTGGCCTTAAGGTTATTTGACAAGCAAACCTGTGAACGAATATGAAACGGTGAGTGTTTCTATTCCTTATAAGGGTAGATTGATTATTATGGATTGTATTGTGGTAGATGAATTACCAGAGTATGCTAAGAAATTCAATGTTAAACGAAATTTGAAAAACGTTGTGTAAAACCAAGATTGGTCTAGCGGACAAAAGATTTCGATCTACCTGTGGACAAGCAAGCACCCATTGATATATTGGTAGGTTTGATAATGTCTATAACATTTTACACCCCGGATTTAGAAAGGTTGGAAAATTGATATTGTTACCTACCATATTGGAACTATTGTTGTAACAGGGTCCTGTAATGCTTCCCCCAGTACAGGAAAACCCAAGTAACTGTTGTTTAAATAAAGCGTTAAGGCCAACTAAAGAGGAAGTAATTGAAAAGCTACTCATAAATTGGATGATGTAAGAATGATTTGGATATTTTGTGGAATTTAGATAAAGTAGGTATTGACTGCAATGAATTGAAAGAACATGACAGAAAGGTTCTAGAAGACTTTGAAAAATGACCATTGTATATTCTGAAATGGAGAAGCAATATGTTGTGGCCTTACCATGGAAGTCTAATAAGCCGAGGCTCCCATCCAACTTTGGCATGGCGTTTGGGCCGGGTTAAACAACAATGTGCAAAATTTCAGAAAGATGAAGCCTACCTGAACCACTATCAAAAAATCCTGAAGGATCAGGAGGTATGGGGTTCATTGGAAAGGTAGATAAAAAACAATTCGGTTGGAAAATGTCACTATCTAGCACATCATGGTGTACGGAAAGATAGTGTCACCACTCCAATTAGAATAGTGTTCGACTGTTCTTGGAGACAAGGCAAAAATGGATTGAGCCTTAACGACTGTCTGTGGACTGGACCACATATTACGACAGATTTGCTCAAAGTCTTATTGCAGTTCAGGACTAACAACTACGCTTGTATTAGTGATATAGAAAAAGCATTTCTTATGGTGCAATTGAGAGAAGAAGACCGCGATTACACGGTTTTTATGGTTAGAAGACCCAATGGATCCAAATAGCGAATTAATCATATATAGGTTTAGGGTGGTGTTGTTCGGTGCTACGTGTTCTCCGTTTCTTTTGAATGCCACTATTAAATCACATCTGGCAGCTGTTAGAGAAGATTCAAGCTGTGCTAAGATAGTGGATATGATGAAGAGGGGATTATATGTGGACAACCTTCAATTTACCTCCAACAGTGAAGATGAATTGATAAGTTTATTTTTTGGCGCAAACAAAATCTTTGCTCAGGCGCACTTGTATTTAAGGGAATGGACTAGTAATAGTGATCTTTTGAATACTGTCGCGGATGCTTATCGTATAAGATCAAAAGAAAAACAAACCTATAAGTTTTAGGCCTAAATTGGAACATCTCTAATGATAAATTAACAATAACACCTAATCATCTTAAGACCGGTCAAACAAAACGTGAAATTCTAAGTGCAATTGCCCAAATTTATGATCCTTTAGGAGTGCTTATCCCTATTACGATACGAGCTAGAGTATTCTTACAGGATTTGTGGAAACAACAGTTGAAATGGGTGATAATTATTGTCAGTTCCTTTATTAGAACAGTGGAATGAGTTGTCCAAAGACTTAGAGAAAAAGTCTCAGTATTTCCTTCCCCAGAAGCACTAATCTGGAGAAAGCGGATTACTCCACATTTTCTGTGATGCTAGCATAACAGCTTATGGTTGTGTGGCCTATCGAGCAAGTGGTAAAACTTCGTCTCTGATTATGGCAAAGGGTAGAGTAGCACCATTAAAGAGTTGACTGTACCTAAATTGGAATTAATGGCTTTGTTTGTTAGGTGCAAGATTGTGTAAATTTATAGTTGAAACTTTTGAAGAAAATAAATTGAGAAAATAATAATTTGGTCTGATAGTAAAGTTGCCCTGGGATGGTTAGTGACAAAGAATAATTTGCCAGTATTTGTGAAAAAATAGAGTAGTGGAAATTAACTCTATAACTACAGGGATTGTCTTTTCTTACGTTCCATCTTCAGAAAACCCTAGTGACTGGATTACTAGAGGAAAAAGGACAGAAGAAGTAAGAAATAACTCCTTTTGGTGGGAGGGACCTCCCTGGTTAAAATCAGAAAACCACACCTATCCTATTGACAGGACATGGGTGAAAGAAACACAATCACAGGATGAAGTTATTCAGGTCCATCTTGTAGGGAACAGTGAAAAAATCCATCTGCTGAACTGGGAAAGATTTAGTAGAGTGGATAAATTTTGTAGAACTATAGCTTGGATAATACGATTTATTGACAATTGTAAATCAACTGGCTGTAGAAAAACTGGAAGTTTAACACTGGAAGAACTTCAACAAGCTAAAAATAAAATGATTATCCTCTTACAAAAGGAATACTTTCCGAAAGAATATAAAGTTTTGGAAAAGGGGGATAAAGTTTCAAAATTGACCTTATTAGTACAATTGAATCTCTTCTTGGAAGAAGGTATTATGAGATGCAGAGGGAAGATTGGAACATGTCGCACCAGGCGGCAGAAATAAAATTCCCAATCTTACTGCCAAAAGGTTGTTTTCTCACAAAATTGATAGTAAGGGAGCATCACTGTTTACAAGCTCACATGGGAGTAAATGCAACTGTAGCAAGTGTGAGACAGGAATACTGGGTCCCACAGCTTCGCCAATTAGCCAAAAGTGTAATACATCATTGTATAATTTGTAAGAAAACACAGGGGAGACCCTACCGTGTGAATATTGCTCCACCATTGCCAGAATTTCGGGTGCAGAGAAAACAACCCTTTAGCGTTACAGGGGTAGATTATACAGGAGCGTTGTTAACCAAGGAGAAACATCAAAATCCTGAAAAAGCTTATATTGTGTTGTTTACTTGTCCAGTTACTAGAGGAATTCATATCGAATTAGTAAAAGATTTGTCCTGCGATTCGTTTCTTATGGTGTTCCGAAAGTTTTGTAGCCGTCGGGGATTTCCTTTTTTAATGCTAAGTGACAATGCTACTACCTTTGTATCGGCTTCAGATTATTTGAAAAGCATGGCAGAAAGTTCCTTAGTGCAAGAACACCTAAATGCTATAGAATGTAAATGGAAGTTCATACCAGCCAGAGCACCTTGGTTTGGAGCTATATGGGAAAGATTGATTGGTCTTCTGAAAACATGTCTGAAAAAGGTAATAGGTCAGGCCTTTTTCAGTTTTGGTGAACTTTCCTGTGTTGCGACTGAACTTGAAGCAATTATTAATGACAGACCCTTAAGTTATACACCGGGAGAATTAGATCAGTTGGATATTCTGACGCCCAATCATTTGATTTTAGGACGTAGATTGAGATCTTTCCCTAGGGAAGTCATAGATTGGAAAGATGAAGCTAAGGACCCTCTGTATGGAGAAAAATAAGGATGTTGGAAAGCGATTTTTTTGTACATTACAAAAACATGTGATGACCTGTGGAAAAGGGAGGGACGAGTAGAAAATTAATTTAACTTCTCTCCGAGAAACTCATCGGGTGGGAATCAAGACACGGAATCTTAGGCCCAAAATGGGAGATTTTGGTTGTTGCTGATACACGATGAAGGACCAAGAAGTCATTGGAAGCTCGGTCAAATTGTCAAATTACATGTGGGACCGGATGATGTCTTGCGCGTGGTTACTTTAAAAACCCCACAAGGTTAAGTGATGAGACCTGTTGTCAAGATATATCCTTTAGAATTATGGCAAGAGACTGATGTTGTCATATCTGAGAAAACTGATAACAAAAGCACCCGACCGAACAGGAAAACGGCACAGGCGGCTACTGAGGCCAGAAGAGCCCTCATTCAAGCAGGACAATTATAACTGTAAATATTGCTTTTGTTTGCTGGGAGTGTATCGTGACTCGAGATGGAATCACGATAGTGTATTTATAAAGACCAGTAAACAATCATTTATCTTTAGTTTGTAAGGGAAATATTGTAAACATTATGCAGTGCAAGATGCGTACAAAATTATATATATATTGTGTGGAATTGTTAGTGCTAGTATAATATTTTTTTATATTAAGTGTTTTGAAGGGTTAAATACATTAAATGGTGGTTTAACTCTAAGTAATCTTTAACAAGTAGTTAAGTATTGTCGTTGGTGAATGCGGGTCGCGCATGCGTGGATCGTCAATCGTCTCCGACTGATTTGAGTCAAGAGTCCGGCAGTACCGGTTTAGTTGTTAAAGTGTGAAGGTCAACGTCGCCTTACGGTAGCTCAACATGCGAGGGGGGTAAAGGAATCAACACAACTTCAGAGAAATAATATCATCATGTATTACAGCTAAGTCTAAGAATTTATAAGTGTTTTAGGTGATAATATTGAAGGGCATGCATGCACGATAGATATTGTTACTGACAGGCATTTGTAAATGAATAAGGCTATTCTTCGGATCGTGGTATAGGAAATTACACAATGTTTTAAAGGTTAGTAATAAGTATAAATCTATTCCTGGTCAAATAATGGGTTGATACGATCACAAGATATGGTAATTTAAGACGTATATTTAAACACAACGCAATTTCTCGATTTATTGAATGAAAGGAACAGAAAAGAATCCTTGAAAAATCTGTTCGTGAACCTGGTAATATGCGAACCAAATTAGGGTAAGTTTGGCTTTTCATATTTATTGAATATTTTATATGTTTACTATTTTGGATTCTTTTGAGTAAAGATATATACTATTAAACACCTTTAACCATCAGGAACTTTTAGCTAGAAATATATTCCATTAACCTTCCACAATATATAGTCCATATTGGTAGCATGAACCCTTTGGACCATTTTTGATGCAATGCTGTGTCATTTCAAACACAAAAATCAAGGGTTAAATATGACACTGATGCATACATCTTTTGAGCATATGAATTTCTTTAAAAAATTATAAAGAAATTGTATTCGTACGTCACGTCACAAGAAAGAAATGTCTAGATAGTGTCACAGAATGCACGAGCTTCATCCTCAATATTGTAGGCAGAGATTATGACAAGACAGTACCCTTCAAAAAGCCACCAAGATGGACAAAGGATTCAGTCTGCCTTGCTGTTTTTGTGCTGCTATATTTTTGAGTTCCATTAACATGACATATTTTCTGTTCATATGGCAATGTGAGTAAAGTAGTAAAGAATTATCAGAAAACATCAGAGTGCATTAAAGCACTTGTTTCATGGCAAACTACCTGCAAATAAAAAGATGAGGCACTTGTACTAACATTCACTCAATTACATTCAAAAGAAGTCACTGAGTAAGAAAAATGCTCCCTATACCTTGTTATACATAAGATGCTGAACTGAACTGTTTTAGCATCTCATGATGAACAGAAATCGTTGTTGAGAGAATGAACAGGTTGATATCACTTTACTAATGCAGCTACCCCGCTACTCATGACCTATGTAACTAACCCTTAAACGCCGAAGCAGTATTTTAAAAATCATCTCCCGTATACCGGTGGCATTCGCGAGTGAGCGCCGAAGCGGAAAAATTGTTTTTTTCAAAAAATCACAGCACACTTAGATTTCAAGATTAAGAGTTCATTTTTGGCTCCTTTTTTTGTCATTGTCTGAAGTTTAGTATGCAACCACCAGAAATGAAAAAAATATCATTATCGTATATAAACATTGGGATATATAACAGCGCGAAAAAAAAATTTCACATATAATTATATACAAGTCGCGCTGTGAGCAAAGCTAAGTTATTTTTTTTTATTGTACACTAAATTACGATCATTTTGGTATATGACACATTGTAAAACGATCAACGCAACACAGAGAAAATATTATCACAAAATGATCCATAAATTCGTAACGCGCGGACGTAAAAAAAAGCAGTTTTCAAAAATTCACCATAATTCAAAATATTGTGCTAGAGTTGCGTTTTTTTACCATTTCGGTAAAGTCAAAGTTGACCGAAGGTTGAAAATTTTCTATTTATCGTTATTTATATGAAAATATTTCAAAACTGATAAAAGCTACAACCATGGCTTGTTTTTAATTGTATTCTACTTGAAATTGTGCACATTTTCATATATAAAACTTTATGTAACGGCTAATTTAAAATGGTGCAAACATTACGACAATCAGACGAAAAAATTTATGATTTTTTCGGAAGAGTTACCGTGCGATATAAGGAAAAAGTTTAACTCATAAATTCACCATAAATCAAAATATTGTGCTAGAGACTTCCAATTTGTTGCAAAATAAAGGTAAATGATTGAATACTAATAGATTGTAATAGTTTTAGCTTACAATTGCATTTTTTTTACCATTTCGGTCAAATCAAAGTTGACCGAAAGTTGAAATTTTGCCATTTATTGTTATTTATATGAAAATATTTCAAAACTGATAAAAGCTACAACCATGGGTTGTTTTTAGATGTATTCTACATGAAATTGCACACATTTTCATATACAAAACTTTATGTAACAGCTAATTTAAAATGGTACATACATTACGACAATCGGATGAACAAATTTCTGATTTTTTTCGGAAGAGTTAATGCGCGGACGTAAGGAAAATGTTTTTTTTTTCATAAATTCACTATAAATTGAAATATTGTGCTACACACTTCCAATTTGTTGTGAAATAAAGGTAAATGATTGAACATTACTAGAATGTAATAGTTTTAGCTTACAATTCCGTTTTTTTACCATTTAACATTTTCTGTTGTATTCTACATGAATTGCGCACATTTTCATATATAAAACTTTAAGTAACGGATAATTTAAAATGGTGCCAACATTACGACAATCGGACAAAAAAATTTCTTATTTTTTTCGGAAGTTACCGCACGAATGTAAGGAAATTTTTTTTTTTTTTTTTTATAAATTCACTATAAATCAAAATATTGTGCTTAGAAAGGGGACTTTTTCCCCAAATTTTGTTGCAAAAAAAAAAAGGGTTTTTAAAATTAATTTAAATAATTTACTTAGAAAATGTAAGGAAGAAGTTTTAGGCTTTTACCCAAATTTTGGGCATTTTTTAGGTTTTGGACCAATTTCAGGGTTCGAGGTTCCGAAAAAAAAAGGGGTTGGGGTTGGGACGGAAGGTTTGGATATTTTTTTGGCCACTTATTGTTATTTATATGAAAATATTTCAAACCAATAAAAGCTACAACCATGGATTGTTTTTAGATGTATTCTACATGAAATTGCGCACATTTCCATATATAAAACTTAACGTAACGGCTAATTTAAAATGGTGCAAACATTACGACAATCAGAAGAAACAATTTATGAGTTACCACTATGACGTAAGGAAAATGTTTTTTTTTCATAAATTCACCATAAATCAAAATACTGTGCTAGAGACTTCCAATATGTTGCAAAATGAAGGTAAATGATTGAATATTACTAGAATATAAGAGTTATAGCTTACAATTGCGTTTTTTGACCATTTCGGTAGTCAAAGTTGACCTAAGGTAGAAATTTTGGCACTTATCGTTTATATGAAAATATTTCAAAACTGATAAAAGCTACAACCATGGGTTGTTTTTTGTTGTATTCTACATAAAATTGCACACAATTTCACATATAATACTCCATGTAAAGGCTAATATAAAACGGTGCAAAAATTATGTCAAAGTGACAAAATAATTTTTATCGTCGACGTACCATACGTCAAAATCGGCACCCGACAGACAATTTTCGTCGACGTTAAGGGACTAGGAGCCACCCAAAACAAAACAAGAAGAAAAAATCTATCAACAATTACAAATTTTTAAAAATCACATGAAAATATAACTAAGTAAACAACTGCTTTAACCGAATATTTCATTCCCTGCCAATTACACTACTGTGGTTTTTAACAACAGAGAATAACAGACAAAGAACCAATTTACAAGAATTTTTTCCTTGCTCAGAAATTCCTTCACTCTAACAACCTACAAAGATTATACAGGTTGAAGAAATGCCACAAAATTTATTCACATAATCATGATCATTATACAGGTTAACAAAATGCCTACTAGTTAGTCACATCATTATAAAGCATCAGTTAATGTGAATTCACTTTATTTTTTTTCTAGCTTAATAGCATATTGGTTTCCTATCCTAGGCTATGCTAACCAAGCTAGGGCTATTACACTAACAGGAAACAAAAAGCTTGTCACTGCACTTACGACAAAATGTTGACAAGTGTGATCTCCATCACCTCTGTTTTCACTCCAAATATCCACTAGTCTATTATATTTTTGTTAACCTTTTACTAAAGTTTTTCTTTTCGTTTCTCTCGTAAATTTTTATCAGGATATAATCTGGTTTGTCAAGGGCATGTATACCTGTTTGAATTCTGATCACACATGCAAGCACTGATGAGGATCAAAGAGATGATGACATAAAAATGTTGCTATCACCTACTTCCACATTCCTATTGGGTAAACCTTATGCCTGTGTGAATAACAAATGCAGGCACTGTCAAGGAAAAATGATTACTGTTGTATTGTAATTTGTTTTATTATTTTAATAAACACAATACTGCTGATATTCTAACTAATTTCATTCATTCCTTCTATACTTTTTCTTGACTTCATGCATCCATGTTGCAGCTTGGAAACACTTTACAGCAGATCAGGCAAAATTGTATCATTTTAAAATGGAATTATGATTTTTCACAGTACGTGACATATTAAATAAATTGGTTACAGAAATGTCAATAATCTCTAGCCTACTTGGGTCTCTTCTCATCCTAACTACTAGCTATTTCTTTCAAGAAACCCTCCACAGTAGGTGGTACCTGTTGAGTTTATGTGGAACAGCCTACCCATTTATACTGTCTAGATCTGGCATCTGGTAAAGAGAAATCTGCAAGTTGTCATGGGCCTATCTACAACAGTCTTGCCCTACATCCTCGTCTACATCTAAGAGGACAGCATCCATACCAGCAACTACTAGAAGTGTGAATCCCTGGAACAGCTTTTCAGGCTAAAGGTGAGCATAGGGTTCAGCCACTGATGCGATCTGAGGAATTTTTATGTCTTTAAATTAATTATCTTCCAAACCCAGTCAAGAGCTTCATTAAAAAGATACCTGTGTAGAATTTGGTCTCTTCTGAATAAAATAAGAGCTAGCTGAAAACATCCAAAAGAAACTGACCTAAAACTATTGAAAAGCTAAGACAGCCTCTGCTCAATAAGAGGAGGGTGCCACTACACCAACATTCCACGATGGTTGGCTAAAACTTGCAGCAGCAGAATACCTGCGGAGGGCCTCCTAGTAATATCAGCAGAAAACACTACAGTAGCACTTTCTATCTGGAAGGTACTGAGCTGGGTATTCCCGTAATATACGGTGCCAAGTATTCCCACATTGAAGTGTAAGTCGTACTAGACTGATAAGAATGTGGGAAGACAGGTTATCACAGTAATGCTCAGCTTTCCAAATGAGCAGTGCAGCCTCAACACCAACAGAGGCAGATGGCCTATGTGGGGGCGCTTTGCAGGGTAACACACCTGGTCACTGGCAGTGTACTGCACTCACGACACACATCATCAACATCAAAAGACATGCAAAGAAGTGCTGATGGACCCCACTTACTGCAATTCATAACACACCCAATTGGTGAGCATCGCATTCCAAAGAATGTACAGTTCTCCCACCCTCTTTTATGCAGGAATAGGTTCCAGAAGTGGCGCGGAAATGCAAAATGCAAAAATACAATAATCCCCTCTAAAAATGCTTGCCACTGGCTATAACTGACAAATAAATAAATAAAACAAAAATATACCTTAAATTATCATACTAAAACAATTTAATATTATAGAACGGTTCTGTAATTAGTACAATAACTAATTATTTACCATAAATGTACTATTCAGTCACGAAATATAGTTTTGCCTGCAGCCATAACAGGAAAGATAATCTCTCTCTCTCATATCAATTATTGTACCATAAACATAAAAAATAATCCAACAAGTTCAAACAGATCATGGAGGATGGTTGCCATATTTTTTGCTTGTCTAATTTATTGTACTGTATTTCATTACAAGTTTAGCTGACTATGATTATCTCACATGTTATAACAGTACACAGGAGAATATTTTATCATTTTATCACTGTTGATGTTTCTCTAATCACCGTAAAAAATATTTAAAATCAGAATTTCATACACATGGCAATTATTAACATTCTCGTCCCAGCCATAGTGCCCTTCAGTTCTCCTCCCCAAGCATTCAGTGCAGCCTGCCCCCCCCCCCCCCCCCCCCCCCCCCAGCCCCCCCCCCCCCCTCTCTCCCCCCCCCCCCCCCCCCACCCCCCCCCTCCCCCCCCCCCCCCCCACCCTCTCTCTCTCTCTCTCTCTCTCTCTCGCTCTCTCTCTCTCTCTCTCTCTTCTCTACTCTCTCTCCTCTCTCTCTCTCTCTCACATAAAAGCAGGGAGCAGTGTATTACTCTTGTGGTTATAGGTCAAAGAATATTGAGCCTCTTTCAGCTGCACAACAGAAACACTGTTGGCTAATAACCCTAACCACTTGAAGACAAGAGGATGGTAAAACTTGCCCTATTAGGCATGTGGTTATGATGAGCAGATTGTATATGTTCATTGAACAACTTGCAATAACAACCACCTGATTCATCCTCAAGAGACATGAGAGCACTAAAACGTAGTCTTATATAAACTGGCCTTGGACTTCCTGAATACTAATGAGATACACACCCTATCACTGCCTCTCAGAACTTCAGTCATTTGTGTTCACACTAAAGAGCAGTAAGCTTGCTATCATAGCATAGTCTCAAAAACCAATAGCGTTACCAGCGCTAATTTCCAGACTAACATTTGGTACTACAGGAACAACCTCAACAACAGTGCTCTCTTATGTAAAAAGTGCCAACTACTACAGAAGCACTTACTTTTAATGCCTAAGGTTGAAGGGAGGTAGGTTCAGCACGTATCTAGGGATTTTAGATGAAAAATACTGGCCACCTACTAGGTATCCCTCTGTACAATACAATTTTTGTACTGTAATGTCATGGTTGTTAAAATATATTGCAGCAATACTGTTATTTCATATGGTATTGAACTGAATATAGAATTTTGGCCATAGGCTAAGCACTGGGACCTATGAGGTCATTCAGCTATAAAATGGAAATTGACAGTATACGGTTTGACGGGTGTAACAGGAAGTAAACCTCACAGTTGCACTATGAATCCATTGTTAGGAGAGGGTTGAGAGTAAGTTGGAAGAAAGAGAATATGAATGGAGATACAATAAAAGGAACAAAAAGGGGTTGCAGCTAGGGGCCAAAGACATGCTGCACAGAACCTAAGGTAATGCCTACAGTTTGCAAAAACCCTGTAAACCACAAAACACACAACACAACTACCTAAAATCTACTCAACTGTACAACATTCACTGAAACCTTGTATAAATTTGCATGCCCTATACTTACTAATTAACATAATCAACACAATCAAATTTTACAGAGGGTTATGAACTTGAATTACACGAAAGAGAGAGAGCAAAGAATGACAAAGACAAACATCCTTACCTCACTACTGTACTTCAGATGTAAACTGGTCTTTGTCATATGTTTTATGAAAATAGACAGTAGTATTTGTCCATTTTTCATTCCTCCAACACAAAAAGGCTAACTTTTTGATAAAGTCAAAAAGGCTAACTTTTTTATAAAGTCAATTGTCTCATGGATCCAGTTAAAATACAAGTTAGCTGGAAGGAGGGAAGCTATTGTGACAAATAATATGTATGTCCTCTGATGTTACACAAATATTTATACAGAATTGGTGGCAGCACAATATTTTTTTTGCCCATTAAACTAATTTGTGTGTGTAAAACCCCATCTTTTTAAGTTTTAAGTTTTGAGGGATTTTCACCGACCTGAAAGACTGAAGTGTCAAGTTTTACTACCTGATGACTCAACCATACTGGATAGTGCAGTAAGTAAAGGTAAAACAGCCTACGTGGTTGAAACTCAGAATGAACGCTTGTACTTATTCAACTTTCTTTGAAAAATGAAAAATTTTCTAAGACAATTTGTATTTATCATAGCTACAAACCTGAGGTCTTAACAAAAGGATAATTTCTAGCGCCTAGCTGGATCCGGTTAAAAGCAGATGAAAGCAAGGAATCTTGTGATATCTGGCAACTCTAGCGTAGATCAGGTGAAGAGTGGTCAAACACTGATCATCTATGCCAGTCTTTCCCATCTCAGGATAACTTAACAAATGGAGGGGCAGCTAGAAGTGGGCAGTATAACGTTAAGACCTCAGGTTTGTAGCTATGAAAAATACAAATTGTCTTAAGCGAACAAACCCTCGGTCTTAAAAATAGGATACACTCATACTTGGAGGAAGGTATAAGACATTCTAGACCAGCTGGGGGCCTACCCACCAGTCCAGCTCTCAAAAGAAATAGTTCTTGGAGAGGGACTGAAGCCCGTTGAAAAGCTAGATACACTAATATCTAACCACTCAGAACCTGAGTGACATATAATGATATATGGGATAATTGCCGCCATTTTGGACGCCTCCGACTCTGGAAGAGAAGAGAATGATGAAAAAACCTTGCTTCTCGGGAACTGAAAAAGCTCCCGAGGAAGAGGGGGCTACATTACAAAAAATACCCTGGCGACCTCCCGATACTTCAATCGACGAATCAATGGAAGAAAAGGAGGGAGATGCAGGGACAACGCTACTATGGGGGTTGACTACTGCAGAAGATTAAACATCGGGAATAGGAGCAAAGCCCTCCCAAGTAGGAAGAGTGGAGACTCCGATGTTCCCTCTTACCATAAAACTTCCTCCACTGCTCCTTAGGCCATACCCAGCATTCCATACAAGGATTCGTAATCATACAAAAATTCGAACGACACCTACTGCATGTGATGTGAGGGTCTGTCTCTGTCGAAGCCAAAAAACGAGAACACGGGAACCCAGGAACTCCGAGGCACATACGCTGATGCCGAGAAGGAGCAGAGGCTGCCATAATACCAGGTAAAAACACACACACACACACTAAGAGAAATGAAACTGGCAATGAACCAGGAAAAGGCCAAGAGAGGAAAACACAACTCTCGCCCAGGCGGTTCAGAAAAGACTGGCATAGATGATTTGTGTTTGACCACTCTTCACCCGATCTACTCATGCGTTGCCATATATCACCAGATTCCTTGCTTTCATCTGCTTTTTAACCGGATCCAGCTAGGCGCTAGAAATTATCCTATTGTTAAGACCGAAGGTTTGTTCGCGTATGAACAAACAGGCTACATGTTCATTATTTCTACACAATTGTGAACAAGTACACTTAACCAAATTAACAAACAATTTTTTTTTACTTTCACAGGATACTAAGCAAGCCCTGCACATGACTAATATAGTATATCAATAATTTTCATCATTAGGTTAGAAACTGTCCAGCTAATTTGTGAATAACACAGTTTCACCTTTAAACAATCACACTTGTTAATGCTGCCTACCTCCTAATTCTACAAAGCTTTCACTCAGCTCAGGAGCAGCTGATGATAGACTATTCTTCTTGCTGTGTTTCTTATTTTCAAATACATCTCCAGAGTTTGGGCTCATCACTCCCATAGCAGACAAGGCACCACTCTTCTTTTTCTTTTTTCCGTGAGTATTTCCCTCGAAGCTATCATCTAGAGTTTTATCAAGCCCAGGAGACATAGCTGAGGATGTCCTTTTTTTAAGCTTCTTGTCTTTTCTTTTGCCTAAAATAAAACCATGTAAATCAATGTTATAGTGCATTCATATAAAAATTATTACACATGTGTTTTACAAATACTATACTATTCCCCAATATGGTGGAGCTTTAACCATGCATTGGGTCTTTTAACATCCAAAATAAGTTTTCTCTAAAATAAGTACATTATAAAAATATAGAATTTGGGCCAAAGGCCATGTGCTAGGACCTATTGGGTCATTCAGCACTGCAATGACATTCTTATACTAAAATAAGGTTGTATATATACTTATACCAAGTAATTACATTGCTATTACTTCATACTTTCAAAGCAGTTTTAAGTTTTTTTTTGTTTCTTTTTTTAATTCTGTGGTAGCGCTCCATTGTTCTCATGTAGGTAACTGACCATGCTCACTTTTGGGGAAGAATAGGTACAACACAGCTCAGGAGCTCAATTCACTCATGCTTTACGTCCATGGGAGGGGAGGCGAGGGCAGGAGGGCTCTGATCGTGTCATTATCTGTTAAGTATCACACCTTATTTATTGTAAAAATCTAATTTTCATATAAGTAACTTACTAAGTAATTACATTGCTGAATCCCACAAACTACTCAAAAACTCTCATTAATGAAGACAAATTTGAAATAGAAAAGACAGCCAGCATTGGTAAAATGTTTGTTGTAACCTTACCCCGTGACAGCGCTAAGCAGGAGGATACTGCCTCTGGTCAGTGCTTATCTTCAACATGTAGTGGCACAGCAGTAAAGTTGCGGATTGCCTCTACTTTACTGGCTACTTTGCAACCGAGGAGTGCTCCTATGGTTGCCAAAGCATCATAACAAAGAAATGGCCCTGCCCTGGGTACAGTACAAGAAAATCGACCAGATAACTTTGTTACCTGCACATCCCATAAAAACTACTACCCTTCCATTAATAAGGACTGGTGATTACTCTAGGTACACAGTACCGCCAGACTTCTCACAACTCAATCACCTGAGTCAAGGCAAAGAAATAGAGAAATAAAAGATACGTTCCTATCCTTCCTCCCCCAATACCACGCCAGCCACTGAAAAGGGACCTAACATACTGCAGTTTTTGTAGGTAGTCTCCACATCGCATAAGTAAAGTGGCAAAACCAATATAGTTAGGGAAATATTCCCAGAAATAGTATTGGCGAGACAGATTTCCTCTTCAACTTGCCATATCCAAAGAAACCATGCAACTGGTGTTGTGTGTTGTATTGTCTTGGAGAGAAACCAACGACAAAAAGCAAACCCACCCAAGTCCATAAACAAGGGACAGCACCTCTAGTAGAAGGCGAAGATGTTGATGACAAAAAGATTCTCTTCTTTGACTTCTAATGCAACCGGAGAGCCTCACCACGGTAAATGTACATGAGAATAAACCGTGAAGAATTCCCAAAAGCAGAGTTGAACGATTGAAACTGTCATCATAGGAACTAGCCATGACATCACAATCTTACAAAAGCAGAAATTACTATGAGTAACAGCAAGGCTTAACCTCTTCTTTACTGAGAGGCTTAACAAAAATTAAACATTGTATTCACTACCGAACCAATTTTCTGAGTAATGAAAGAAATAAAAAAATAAATGGGTCTTACTTTACATGGATAGTATAATCATTCCTCTTCACATATGAACTTTCCACTGAGGTATCTTCAGAGAAAGACAAGAGAAAAGCATAGAAAAAAATTACAAATGGTTTTATTTAAGGACTGGAAAGTAAGGCATACACAGGGTGCAGAGGAACAGTACAGAGAAGAGGAAGGAGATGCGTGGAGGCGGGTAGGTATGGCTATTGGAAGTGCGGCAGAGCAGTTAAATGAAAGTCTTGGAACAAGAGGAGAAAAGGATATCTGTAAGATTTCACACTTGAGGAAAAGGCAGAGACAGGATTTGGGTAAATTAGGTGTCATCAGGATAGAGATGGAAATATATTGCATAGGGATGAAGACATTAAGAAGAGATGGAGAGAGTATTTTGAGCAACTTTTAAATACTGAAAATGTGTGAGAGGAGAAGGGGGAAGCACAGAGGGTAGAGGAACCAGTGTTGAGATACAGGGTACAGAAGTGAAGAGAACAAAAAAGTAAAATGAAGAATGGTAATGCACCAGGGAAAGTCCCAGAAAAGTTGCTTAGGCTGATCAAAATGATATATCAAAGAACGAGCACAAAAGTAATATTACAGTTGGGAAAACCGTAAACTCTGAAGTTAAGTGTTGGATTACATCAGAGGTCAGCATTAAGCCCATTTTCGTTTGTGCTGGTCATGGATGTGTTAAGTAGAGAGATCAAGAATGAAGAGTTGTGGGAGTTGTAGGCTGATGATCTGGTGATTACTGCTGAAAATGAGGAAGACCTACAGAGAAGGGTTGGAGAGTGGCAGGAGTCTTTAGAAAGGGATGGCTTAAAGGTATGTGAATACAACAGAGGTTTTGGTGAGCAGTAGAGAAGATAAGAGACAGATAGTAATACTAGAAAGAAGAGGCTCGATTATAAAATAGGTGGAAAAGTTTAAGTACTTAGGATCTAATTTAGCCAAGAGGGAGGATGAGGCTGAAGTTGACAGTGGGATAAAATCTGCATGGGAGGAGAGGGGTAGCTGGAGTAGTATGTGATAAGAAAATACCAATCAAGCTAAAAGTCAGGATCTATAGCACAGTGATAAGATAAAGTTTTCATACTAAATAAATGATATGTTATAATACAAAAAGTTTCATTACATACTTACCTGGCAGATAATACATAGCAAGACTCCGTCGTCTCGACAGAAATTCAAATTTCGCGCACTCGCTAACAGGTAGGTCAGGATGAGTTCTACGCTGCCCTGGGCGGCATGGAATTAGGACCATTCCGTTTTCTACTCATATATTTTCTCTTCACCTGTCTCCTTGCGGGGAGGCTTGGGGGGGCCCTAACCCAATCGTATATATCTGCCAGTGATAAGTATTGTATGAAACGTTATTGTATTATAACAATTATCATTTTCATACAATTCAACTTACCTGGCAGATATAAATAGCTGAGTGCACCCTTCGTGAGGGTAAGGAACCGCTACTACTCGAATAGAAAGGTAAACAACATCTGTTGTAGGTATAAATTAAAAACCTTGGTGTCCTTACCTGATAGGTGTAGACTTCGTCGGGTTGTTTTCCCCGTAGTCTGCATCACCTCAAGAAACTTTAGCGAGATATGTGATCTATGGCCAAGAATTCTTGGTGGGTCTGCCGAAGGGTCTTATCCACGTACTTCGGGAAGAGCTCTGACTGAAAGGACTGTTGTCAATGGGTTGCTGATACTTACATGAAAACACACCTTATTAAGGAGCAAAACAATCAATCCGACCACCTGATCCTAACCACCATGTAGTATAAAAATGGGTCTCAGAGTTCATCCCCAAACTCTTCGCAACAACCCGTAACTCAAACCACAATGCACAAGCACACAATAATTTAAAAAAAAAAAAAATTTTATCTATTAACACAAGATATCACCAGAGTTCCTTACTGAACTGAAGTGACTTAGCCGGATTGGGTTGTGTCGACAACTGCACTTGTTCAGCAGAAAAGTCTAGAAACATATATATTTAAGATGGTTTTAAAGCCCTGTAACAAGGATTGTGCCCGCAGGGAACACAAAAAGGACCTAATGAAAAACATTTTTCATAGGTCACACGCACGTCCTTCAAATAGTGAGCCGCCAAAACACAGAAATTACATCTCCAAATGTCGCTTCACGAGATTCGTTCAGCGACATATTTCTATGAAAAGAGAGAAGACGTCGCCAACTGCTCTCACTTCATGAGCCTTCTTTACTCTCAGGAGTTTTAAGGAATCGTCCAGTGAAAGCGTGTATGAGCGTTCCATAATTACGGTCCTGGACAAAAAAGGCTAATGACTTCTTAGGACATAGGTCTTGATGGATCCTCACTGAGACCACAGGCCTTGTCTAGAACCTCCCAAACTGTTCCTTATTTTCTTGAAGTAAAACTTTAATGCCCTTACGGGGCAAAAGAGACCTCTCCGGTTTCCCTCGTCGACAGAGACTCGATAATCCTTTTACTTCGAAGGTTTCTCGGCCAGGGTTCGAAGGATTTTTAATCTTCGCTAAGAATAATCCTTGAAGGAACAGATGGCTGAAATATATTGAACCCGAACTTTGTCACTAAGGCGTGCAGTCGCTAACCCTTTTTGCCGTTGCCAGTGACAAAAGGAATAAACATTTTCTCGTTTTATATCACGAAACGAGGCCAAAGTAGGCGTTTCAAAATCTATCTGAAGCTAAGAGAACTTCACAAACGTCCAGATTCAGTTAGGGGGAGAAGTCATTCTAGACTTTCTTGGTCTCAAACGACCTAATCAGATCATGCAGATCCCCCCCCCCCAATTATTGTTTCCCAAATCTAGGCCTATATTCTAAAGACGGCCGATCGCATACTTCCTATAGCCCTTTATCGTGGCTACGGAGAGCTGCGATTTTCCTCAGAAATAAAACAGAAAAGCAGCTATTCGTTACAGAGGTACTGGAGGAGGGGGACAAATTTCCTTTGGACTTACCCCACCTTCTAAAAAACTTCCCACTTGGATTGGTAAACCCGGATAGTGGAAGTTTCCTGGCTCTAGCGACTCGAGCTGCTGCTTTACTAGAAAAAGCCTCTCGCTCTGACAAGTCTTTCGATAGCTCGAAAGGACAGTCAGAGCGAGAGGGTGAGTTATGAATGAAACCTTTCTCGAAGTGTGGCTGTCTGCGAAGATCCCTCCTTTTGTGGAAGGGATCTGGGGAAGTATACTATCCACTCCAGTACCTCTGGAAACCATCGTGAGCTGGACCAAAAGGGGGCTATCAGGCGTCATTCTTGTCCCCTTTGAAGTCACAAACTTCCTGAGTACTGTCCTAGAATCTTGAATGGGGAAATGAGTAAAACGTCTACCTGAGAACAATCTAGTAGAAAAGGCGTCTTCTACTGCTGAGCTCTGGGATTTCTACTAATGAAAAGAAGACTTCCAAGTCTCCTAGAGAGGAACGTGGCAAAGGAGGTCGACATGAGGAGTCCCCAAAGAGACAGAGCTTGAGGCAAAACGTCTGTATAGTGCGAGGGTCCACTCGGTATGAAGGACCTGGTTCCGCTTGATAAGGCCTGTCAGCTCGTACGTTCCTTACTCCTGGAACGAAACCTCGTCAAGAGCGAGATGTTCCTTTGGGATGTCCACAACAGCAGTCTCTTGTGAGTTCGTAAAGGGCATACGAGTGAGTACATCCTTGCTTCCGAATGTATGCCCAGAGCGAGTTGTATTGTCCGCATTCACTGTACTATTTTGTTGCATTTACTAACGGTCGAAGTCTTTAGACTAGGTGTACAGCTAGCAGTTCTTTGGCAGTTTTATGTGCAGGACACTGAAGAGCATTCCAAGTGCTGACACTTCTCTCTTTCCCAAAGTTGACTACCCAACCTTTTTCCGACGCGTCGGAAACCAATACAAGGTTGTGGCGAGGGCTCTGTATTTCCAGGGAAGTACCTGTGCTTTCCCTCAGTGCGAGTAACCACCATTCTTGATGCCGTCTTTATCAGATCTGGAATGGGAGAAGTCCGAGAGGAGTCCTGTCTTCCTGTTTCCACGAACTTCTGAGGAAGAATGAAATGAGGACGGAGATGAAAAGATGAAGTCGTCCTAGATGAAAGAAAACTGCTCGAGCGAGGAAAAGGGTTCCCCTAACAGGCTCAACCAGTTCCCTCGCCGAAGTTCGTTCCGTCCTTAGGAAGAGAGAGACTCTTTTCTAAAACCTTCCGGCTAGTCTCTCTTGAGAAGGAAATACTCGAAAACCCCGAGAATCCATCCGAATCCCCAGATAGACCAAGTTCTGGCGGGGATCTAGTTGGGGACTTCTCGAGGTTCACGAGTAATCCTTAAATTCTTTATTAGGGTTTAGTGTCACAGTCTCGGTCTCCACAACACTGTTCCTCCCGACTTTGCTCTGATAAGCCAGTCGTCTAGGTATAGAGATATATTGATTTCACCTTTCAGATGAAAGCCATCTCGCCACATTTTGCAAACGGTTCGTGAAAACCTGAGGCGCCGTCGAAAGGCCGAAAGCAAAAGGCTCTGAATTGGAAGAGCCTTCACCCCGTCATGAAACGGAGGTACTTCTCGACGAAGGATGGATCGGGACGTGAAACTAGGCGTCCTGGATGGAGATCCAGAAACACCATCCAATTCACCCTGGCGGAAGAGCCGCCAGGACTGAAGCAGAGGTTTCCATGGCGAACCGCCTGTTTTTGAAAAACTTGTTCAGAGCGCTGGACATCACAGAACTGGGCTCAGCCCCCGAGGACTTTAGCAACCAAGAAAAGACGATTGGTAAAACCCCGGGGAGCTTTGATCCAGCACAAGTTCTATAGCTCTCTTGTCCCACATCTGATACCCCATTTGTTGAAGAGTATCTTTCAACACAGGGTCCTGTAATTGGCGGACAATTCCCTCGGAAGTTGACGTCAAGGGGAGGATTGTCCAGGAAAGGAATGAGAGCTCCCTTCCTGAAGAACCGACATCGACCAAGGGTCTGTGTCGATGTGAGTCCAGGCCTCCGCAAAATCCCCGGAGCTCGGCACCCTTAACTGGTGTTTGGAGGAGCGCCACTTCACGTTCCCTTTAAAGGGGCGGAACGAGCTCGAGGATCTCTCTTCTCGGTCGTTTTCCTTTTTTAGCGGTAACTCTCGTGGGAGGGCCACCTCGAAAGGGCCCGCAACAGGAGTACGAAGCCACTTTCTTTTCTCCCCCATCACTGGTCTCTTCTTCCTGGACGATTGCAGGAGAAGATCCGGAGTCGCTTAGCCCGTCAGAGAGAGATCGGGAAATATCCTTGCACAACTGTGACGGGCCTTCCCCCCAAAGAAAATCAGCTCTAGGGGCGGAATAACAAAGATGATCTTTGTGGAATGCGACACTGCTTTCGTCAAGGAAAGCGCTAAACACAGATCTCTTCTTCAATGAGACCCTGCTCCAAATAAGGAAGAAACTTCCCCTGAGCCGTCTGCACCGCCTTGGTCAATACAGACAAAATTGCCAGGGAGTACATCCGGTTCTAGACCGTCAGGGGCATGAGGCCTTCTTGGACATCAACCAAGGGACCAAATATAGAAGTTAAAGACTTTCTAGAATGTGAAATAGTCCCTTGAGGAGATGATCCAACTCGAAAGTCCCCAAAGTAATCTTAGCAGTGTGAAGGCTATTTCTCCGGATGCGTCTCCTACCAGACTGGGAAAAGTCAGCTTCAGCGAAGCTGGGAGAGCAGTGAGACCCATATTTCCCCGTCTTGTCTACAAATCCATCTCTTGCCGTAAGTCGAGGGGGAGGCATGCAAAAGACTGTCCTAACTAGCTCTTCTTAGTTAGCATCCAGTATTCCTCCCAGCGATTGCAGAGCTCTCTTCATAGAATCGTCGGTATCATCTTCAGAAAGCCTGCCGATTCGGAGTTATTCGAGCATGAAAAACAGTGAAACGGGAGGTGAAGGCCAAGGAGCGGGGCACGTACAATGCACCTCCGTATTCCTGGAGAAGGAGAGCTGTCCAAAAAATTTGAGTTCGACAGTCCCTTCTTTACCGTGAGGGGGACTCGCCTCTGATTCATCTTCCATTATAGGATCAGTAGGATAGGCACTGGCCGTTCAGGGGCTTCCTGTCCAACCACTCTCGCACTGGAGACGAACTCTAATATAGGAGAGGGGCCTAAGAGAGTGAATAGAGCTCCGATGCTGACTGGCTCTTCGTAATTTGGTGCTCCTCGCGCTTGGCTGGTCCGCCTCGCGCAGGGCTGGCGCCTCCGCGCCTGGCTGGCGCCTCGCGCCTGGCTGATTCTCGCGCTTGGCTGGCGCCCTCGCGCCTGGCAGGATACTCGCGCTTGGCTGTGCGTCTCGCGCCTGACTGACTCTTCGCGCTTGGCTGGCGCCTCGCGCGACTGGTGGCATCGCGCCTCTCCCCAAAAAGTCTCGCGCCTGACTGACGCTTCGTGCCTTGTGAAGTCTCGCGTCTTCCTGGTGCCACCAATCTGCGTGACCAGATGCTTGTTGGAGCCTCACGCCTGGCTGAATGCGCACGCCTGGTTAATACCTCGCAGCTCGGCTGAAGCTGCTGATCTGGCAGAAGTATCCATCTGGAGAATCCTCTGGTCGGTAATTGCGTTTCTCGTTGTCAGACTCTTTAACCTAGAGGACGCTTTCGTCTGTAGGACGCCTCGCGGCTTGCTGGCGCGACGCGTTGCCTGGCGAATCAAAATACTTCCCAGAGTCTCTATCTGAGTTCTCAAAGACTCACGTACTCACAGGAGCCTCACTCATGGTGGGAGAAGAAAGACGAGGTCTTTCTTGAACGGCGCCTCTGACGTCCTTTCTTACGAGGAGGCTCCTTCGAAAGGACTCCTACTAAGGCGGACAGCTGTTCCTGCACCGCCAAAATGAATCCTATTGGACGCTTCTCCTGGTCTTCTTGAACGCGGAGAGGGGAGACCTCGAAGGCCTGTTTGCCCCCATCATGGGACGGCAAAACCCTCTTCGCCTTCTTGATAGAAGGATGGCGCTTCTTCCGACAAGCGTTCTGGGGCTTGGAAATCAAAACAGGCGGACTCAGTGCCTTTTCAGGGGCTCTGGACAAGTCCGAATCCTTCCACCCCGTTTAGGAGAGGTAGAAGCGGACGAGAGAGAAGCACTCCTGCGGAGCTTTTTGATAGCGGTCCGGAGCAGGCCTGTCTATATACAGCACATGCTGAAGGGCACGCCTGACCGGGGGGGAAAATTCTCCACAACCTCAGTACGGCTTTCGGACTTCCTTCTCCTCGGGGCTTGGAGAGCTGTTGGAGAGAGGTCTAGGCCTGGGAGCGTCGCAGAGACGTGTCAGACGCCCCCCCACAAACCTGGGGACACTCACTTCACTAAAATCACTTCACAGTCCATTACCTTTCATGGTAGCCATTTTTGATCTCATCCTGTGAAGCGTAGCCTTCAGATCAGCAATTTACGAATGCCGAATCTGAATGTACGGCCAGTGAGGGTCATGAATACAGAATAATAATTAAGAGAAGAGTTAGATATCCAAAGGCTCAATAGCCTAGTACTACTACCGCCTCTTAGATGCAGCCTTCTGACCTATCCCTTTCTAACTTCTTCAAGTAAGAAGTAGGTTAGATTTTTCCATTCCTCAACATCAAACTCTCACACTCATGGACAGGCATGGGGTGTTAGACATAGAACATCAAAACCCCTACATTTGCGAACATACAGTGTGAGGATCACCGAAGCTTTCGGTAATCCTCACCTTGCAGCCTACATTCACACACATTCTCAACAAACACTTGAATCAGACATTTTGAAGAAAAATCAAAAAGAAAGTTCCAAATCAGTCCACAGTAGCGAATGCCAAAAAAAACGATCCAGTGGTACTCACCAAAAGTACACAATAAGATGATCAATTGCTTAGAAAGCGAATTCCAGTCAAAAGTGGCAGCAACGATGTTGATACCAACGCGCGACAGAAAATATATGAGTAGAGAAAAACGGGAATGGGTCGATAGTCCTGCAGCCCAGGGCAGGCCGGTAGATCACCTGAACCTACTGTAGCGAGGTGGTCGGAAATTTGAATTTCTGTCGAGGCCGACGGAGTCTTAGCTATGTAGATAATCTGACAGGTAAGTTGATTGTATGAAACTAATAATTAATACTTACCTGAAAACACCTGGAATTAGCCTGGTCACTGACCAGCCCGAAAACGAATATCCCCACATATTTACCCACTGATTGGGTAATTTTAACGTCCAGTTACAAAAGACTGCAGGTAAAATCTAGCAAATGATGTTACCTGTGTTAACATTGGCAACGCTGCACGCAAATCCGGCCACCGAGGCCTGTACTCCTCAATGAATCATTCACTATCAAATTGAAGTGGAGAAGAGGGTGTGAATCATTCAGGTGTTCAGGTAATTATTACAATAATTAGTTTTTATTATGAAAATTTCATATTGCAAATACACTCCTTGAACCACAGAATTAGCCCGATTAATGTAACAACATTTACTCGGAGGTGGGATCAATCTAATTCAGGCAACCTGTTCCAGGAATACATACGGCAGGAATCATAAACAATCCTACCATGTATAAAAGCACGTATCCTCCCTAGTTATCTAACTCGGAGGTGAGGATGTTGCAAGAAAGTACTTCAAATCAGTGTTGAGTCTGAGGTTACCGTCCTGAGTCACAAGTACCTCCCATGGATAAGCTATACTTCTTATTAATGGAGTAAACCAACAAAATCTCATCACCTGGTGTCCAGCTCACTAGAGTGCGGATGTTTACAAGGAAAGTACTTCAACATCAGTGTCGAGTCTAAGGTACTGTCTGAGTCAGAACGTACCTACCATGTGATAAGGTAAAAAACAAATCTCACCGGCTGTCTCCAGCTCAGTAGGTGAGCGATACTTGCAGGGAAGTTAAAAAAAAACCATACCATCCGGTGTTGAGTCCAAAGGTACCGCATGTAGCTTTGAAGAACCTCTTTCATTGTGGTATTTAACATATCATTATGGAGGGGAAATGGTGGAACCCTACCATGTGGCTATCTAGCCTCTCATTGTATGGAGGACGACGTTGTCGCGGCGCAGAACCTTCAGTTCTCTACTGCTCACTGATGTATATGAATTGTGCTGAATAAGTTGTGTTATTCCAACATGACAATCGGGATACTTGCCAACCCAAGAAGGGCATAAGGGACAACCATCGGGATTCTGCATAACCTTCAAGGGCATAGGGGGGGGACAATTACACTCTGTCTAAGCTTGACCAACAGAAACACTAGGGTTCATTAGCACTACACTGCCTCCCTAGGACTTCTAACACTAAAGTTCATTTTAAGACTATCACTGCCTCCCTAAAATTTAACACCCTAACTCTACCAAGCCAAACTATAAAAGAGTTACCACGACAGGACTCCTGCGAGTAACCTCTCTGAAAGAAACTGAAATCACTAAGGTAAGTGTGAAAAAAAACCACACCCACTCTCAAATAACCACCTACACGAATCGCACAATACGAAACATTCTCCAGAAAGCCAAAGGTTAGCACTCCGCGATACTTGCGCCCTGGATGTGACTAAGACCAGTCTACCGATGTCCGGATAGCGCTGAGCAATGATTTAACCAGAAGTACCTCATCACCTTGACAAGAACCATAGTATAACATCAGACAATGTAGTCTGGTATGCAATCCCCCTAGAAACAAAGTGAAGAGGTTATCACACAGTTCCAGGCTCAGCAGAACACATCAACTCTCACACAGCCATAAAGTGGGACAAGGCCTCCCACTAGCTGTTGAAAGGGTCGTCAAAATACGAGCCTCATGATCCGTAACCACTACCACATGAATCAATGAAGGAAAAAGCCTCAACTGAGAGAGGTGGGGGGGGTGGGGGGGGGAATTTCATGAGCACTTGATGGCAGCAACAAAACCGCTCCTCCCCCCTCCATTCACTTAACTTGATGGGAAGGAAGTATGCTTTTCCTTCAGGAAAGGTTCCTTTGAGAGCACTCCCACTAAGAAGATATCTGTTCTTGCATGGCGAGGAGGATTCTCTATGTTAGCCTCCTCTTTATCCCTTCGGGAGGCGGCGAAGGAAGAGGTAGCGTCTAGTTGACCCCTCCACTCTTGTGTCTAGTGGCTCCACGCCAGCTACGGGAGACATATAGGGCTCTCTTTGCTATTAACATCCGAAGGGAGGGGGACTCCTCTGGGAAGCGTTTCCGGGCTCGAGGCAACGAGCCGGTGCTTTCCAACTCCTCTTCAATGGTCGGCGAGCGATCCGAATCCCTCCACACGCGTCTAGGAGACAAAGATTCAGACGATGAGAAACACTCACGCAGGACGCTTTTACAATAGCGATCCTGGCAGCTGGGGTTTGTCACAGAACTGCCGAAGGTGACACCTGATCGTGGGGAACTCCACAACCTCCTTACGGTTTTTGACATTCCTTCTCCTCTGGGGCTGGGAGCTTGGAAGAGGTTCTAGAACCTGGGAGCGCCTGTGAGCCTACCAGACGCCACCCTCACTACACTGGGACACTTCATTATAAACGGGCCACTGTATAATCACTAGCCTTGACCTTGCAAAGCCAGCCATTTGTTTTTCCATGATTTTGAAAGCGGGTTAGATAAGCAAGTTTCCTTTGCCGAATCTGCAGGATCTGCAAAGGTTGAAGAGGCTGAAAAGGAAGGAGGAAGCTGGCAATTATTACAAGAGGGAAGAAGTTCCCAAAACTAGGAACTAAGCTCATTAGATCTAGATCCATCATACTTCTAGAGGAAGCTTCCTCACTCTCTCTCTTTCTAACTTCTTTCAATAAAAGTCTTAAGATTCTTCCACTCTCTATCACTCAAATTCTCGCATCCCTTACATGTGTTAGTAAAAGAACATTCAATACTCTCTGCAACCTTTACATACGGTGTGTGAGGATCGACCGAAGCTTCGGCAACCTCACCTTACAGCCTACATTCACACAATATATCATCACCATTCCGGCGTCAGCATTCTAGCAGAATTCCAAAGCAAGTCCACAAAAACAGTCCACAAAAGCGTATGCCACATCCAACAAATCCAGATAAGTCACCAAAAGTCGGGTCAAGAAGATCAATTGCTCGATGAAAAAAGAAAAATTCCAGGTCAAGGAGGAACCAAACAACAATGTTGCCGTTCCGGACCGACAGAGAAATCTGATTAGAAAACGGGAATGGTTCCTAGTCCTTGCACCCAGGGCAGGCGGTAGATCACCTGACCTACCGGTAGCGTGTGCCAGCGAAATTGAAATCTTCGAATGGGGGGACGACGGAGTCTCATAGCTAAGTATATATCTGGAAGGGAAGTTGAATGTATAAAATATAAAACTTTATGTAAGGGCTTAATATAAACCTTGCAAACATTACGACAATCAGATTAAAAAATTCTGACTTTTTTTCGGCAGTTACCTCTCAGAGTAGGAAAAGTTTTTTTGCTAAAATTCACCATAAATCGAAATATTATTGTGCTAGAGACTTTCCTATTTGTTTGCAAAATGGAAGTAAATGATGAGTATTACTAGAATGTACGAGTTTTAGCTACAATTGCAGTTTTCGACCATTTCGGTAGAGTCAATTTGGACCGAAGGTTGAAATTTTGGAACATTCGTATGTATATGAAATATTTTCCTAAACCCGATAAAAGCTACAACCATGGGTTGTTTTTTAGTTGGTTTACATAGAAATTGTACTAATTTTTTCATATATAAAATCCGTCATGTAACGGCGAATTTTAAAATGGTGCCAAACATTACGATAATTGGGAGAAAAAATATGTTATTGTATAATCAATTAAGTTTGTTCATACTCACCTGGAGAATTATATAGCTGTATTTTCTGACGTCGACAGAATTCAAAACTCGCGGCACACGTAGTGGGCGGCAGGTGGTAGTACCCCCATTTCCCGCCGCTGCGGGGGCGCGGATATCTAGGAAACCATCCCATTTTCTATTCATATTTTATCAATGCACTGTCTCCTGAGGGGAGGAGGGTGGGCACTCTAATTATATATATTGCACCACCAGGTAAGTATGAACAAACTTAATTGATTCTAACAATAAATTTTGTTCATGAAATTTACCTGACAGGTATATATATAGCTGAATCCCACCTTCGGATGGTGGGAGGGAAGAGACAGAATAGGAGTTGTAGGAAACTTAAAAATTAAGTAGTTGATGATACATCTTGGTTCCTCACCTGTTGGCCAAGTAGACTCTGTGATTACTGTCACTTAAGCCTGCCTTCTGCTGTAATAAGAGGTGCCAGCCAGGTGGAGACCTGTAGGGCGCGTGCGCTCTGGATGGCTCTGTACAAACGGGGGACGTAACCACATGGTGACAGACATGGACCATCCATATGAGGGGCTACGGAGCAACTGAACCACCACCTGACCAACTAACCAAAAACCCTGACAGTTAAACTAAATAACGGGAGATTTTCACAGAAATCTCCACACATCAACCCCCCTCCCTCCTCTCCCCAAACACAACAATAAAAGTAACCTCATTCTAAACTAAGGGACAGGGAGAGAGCTACCTTTAGCCCCCAAAACTGTTGTCCGCAGAAATGTATGGCCCAAGAACTACAGTTTCTTCGTAAATCGTTCCACATCCCGTAGGTAATGTGAGGCGAATACGGAATTGGCTCCTCACAAAAGGTGCTATAAGGATATCTTGATAGATATATTCCTTTGGAAGGCAAGAGAGGTAGTACAGCTGTGACTGAATGAGCTTTCACTCAGTAAAGAGGCTCAAAGTCAGTCTTCTGGGCAAGATGAATGAGCCTCTTTAATGACCGTCCCTCAGAAGAACAGCCAAAGCATCTTCGACAAAGGCAATTATGGTCTTTTCCAACCGATCACCAGAGATTACCTGAGGGAACTCTACCTCTTTAGTTCTGTGAATTAGATTGAGAGCCCTGACAGGGCACAGGGCGCTCTCTGAGTTCTTGACCACGAGACTCGACATACCTTTGATCTCAAGCTCTTGGGCCAAGGGTTTTTTAGACGGGTTCTTCATTCTTAGCCAAGAAAGTTGGGCTCAACGGAGCCCAGACAGCTTTGTCCCCTTGAAGCCACTTGGCTACCATGAATGCTGGATTTCACTAAACTCTCTTCGCCGGTCGCCAGAGAAGTTAGAAAAAGCGCTTTCTTCTCAAAGTTCTGTAGAGACCGCTTCGAGGAGAGGTTTCACAAAACAGACTTGAAATTAAATGTTTTAAGAACCACGTCGAGGTTCCTGAAGTCGGGTCTCGCTTGTGGAATCTTGAGTGGTTTCAAATGGATCTCAAGAGGTCGTGGAGATCCTTGTTGTCAGGGGGGGAGGTGTCCAGTACTTCTGTGTCAAAAAACAGGCTGACAACATATCTTTATATCCCTTGATGGTCGGAATGCCAATTTTTGCACATTTCTTAGGAAAAGCAGAAAATCGGCTATTGGTTCACAGAGGTCGTGGAAGGAGGAAACGACCTCCGTTCTGCCACCATGCCCGAAGGAGGCCCCACTTTGATTGGTTAAACAGCTCCTTTGAAGAGGCTATTCTAGAGATTAGCGATTGCTCGCGCAGCTGCTTTCGAAAAACTTCGCTATCGGCCAACTTTCAATAGTCTGAACGCAGTTCAGATCCCAGAGCGGAGAGGTGTTGGTGAACCTTTTGAAGTGAGGGCGGTTTGAGTAGATCTTTCCTCAGGAAACGTCCTTGGAAGTACCACAAGGAATGTCATGACCTCTGTGAACCATTCTCTCGCTGGCCACTCGGGGCGATCAGGGTCAAACCTTGTCCCCTCTGAAGCTGCGAACTATCCTCATGACTTCCCCCATGATCTTGAATGGAGGGAAGGAATAAAGGTCTAGGCCTGTCCAATCCAGAGCAATGAATCCACCGCAATTGCTCCTGGATCTAGGACGTGAGCAATACAGAGGAACCATCTCGTCCCTCGACGGTCGCAAACAGGTCGATAGAGGACGTACCACATACTTCCACAGTTGTTGACACACTTCTTGGTGTAAGGTGTCACTCCTGGTGGCAGGATTTGATCTTGTCGAATGAGAAGGTCCGCCATGAAGTTCTGTTACCCCTACGAACGAATCTGTCAGGATCTTGATCTGCCTCACATTGCCCATAGCAGAACTTCCCTTGCCATGTGAAAAAGGGATCGGGTGGGAGTGTGTTCCTCTCTGATTCTTCAGATATGCAAGGCTTGGTGTTGTACGAGCTTGAGTTCGGATGGACCTTGCCGTCACTGTCTTCGAAGAAACTGCAGCGACAGGAAGATCGCTGCTAGTTCTTTCACATTGATGTGCCAGGCCTACCTGTCCCCTCTCCAGGAGCCCTGACAACTTCCTTCCCCTCCTAGTGTTGTCTCCCCAACAGGAAATGGAATGCCAAGCTTCTGAAACAAAACACTAGGTCGCGGATCAGATTTAGGGAATAAGCCCTCTCGCAACTTATGAGGGTCGAGCCCACCATTTTAAGTGGCTTTCACGGACCTTTGAGATCTTCACGATTCGGCATTCAGATCCTCCTGGCTTTCCATTTTCCGCTAGGAAAAATTGGAGAGGCCTGAGGTGCAGTCTTCCAAGGAGACAAACTTTTCCAGCGAGGAAATGGTGCCAAGCAGACTCATCCATTCACTCGCCGGAGCAAGTCTCTCTCCCTAGGGAAGGCTGATGACTTTCTTCTAAGCCTAGACGGATGACGTTCCTCTGGGACGGAAGAAACGCCCGAAAAGCCACTGAAATCCTATCTGACTCCCCAGATACAACGATTGGACTGTGTCGGGTCAGATGGACTTTTCGGAGTTGACTAAGAGGTCACAGGGGACTGGCTTCGGCTAAAGTTGACTCAAAGGTCCTTCAGACATTTCACTTTCGACGACGATTGATCAATCCAATCGGCGAGGTATAGGGATGGTATAGGAATATTCTGATCCCTGAAGAATGTAACCACCTCCGCTACATTCTTCATTATGACGGAAAAGACCATCGGAGCCGAGCTGAGACGATACAAAGGGCTCTGAATTGCCATATCTGTTTTTCCCAAGTACGAATCTCAGGTACTCCTTGTGAAAGAGGGTGGACGGGGACATGAAATACGAGTCCTGCAGGTCTAGGGACAAATCCAGTCGCCAGGTCTCACGGCTCCTCCTAGCACTTGACTGAGGCTCTCCATCTTGAAAACTTGCTCTTTTTACAAAAAGATTGAGCCTCTGCTTACATTAAGGACAGGGCGCCAAACCCGACGACGCCTCGGTACCAGGAAAATCCTGGTAGAAGCCTGGGGACCCCAGGTCCACGACTTGTCCACCGCTCTTTTTTTTCAATCATTCTGATTCTAAAAGATCGAAACAGGATGCATTTCTTCTCTCCCTGGATAAGACGGAGAAAGGTCCTGAGAAAGCTGATGGTTAGAGGAGGAGTGATGTCAAAAGGGGATTCTTGTACCCTTGCTCTACGATCTTCAGAGTTCAAGGTCCGCCCCTCTCTGTCTCCATGCACCCGCAAAAAACTTCAGCTCTGGCTCCGAACTGGCGTCTCTGAAGGACATGTTCTTCATTTGGCTGCTTAGGTTTAAAGGAAGCTTTCCTAAGCCCTCTCCCTCGAGGGGGACTGTGTTAATAGGTACTGAGGTCGCCTTCTCCTGCAAACTAATCGCTAGATCTTTCACCATCATGCTGGGGGAAAGAGATGGTACGAAAGAGGAGAAAAGAGCATATTACGTCTTTCTGAGGGGGTATAACCCCCGACTTTGCGGTGAAATTACAAAGCAGAGCTCTTTCTTAAGGAAGCTGTTCCAACGTTGAGAAACTAGCTCTTCCGAACCATCCCCTTGACGCCTTGTCCCATACATGAAAACACAACCTGGACAGTCTTTCCCCCAGACTGAGAGGGTCACGGGCTTCTAGATTGAAGGTCCAGCAACACCCAACCACCAGTCCAAGAAGTTGAAGACCCTAACGTGCGCAGCAGTCCTTCAAGTGGTGGTCCGTCCCCATTCCGAAGGAGTCCAGGGACCACCTTGGCAGCTGATGTAAGAGGGACCTCATCTGGGCGTCCACATAAGATGGAGAAAGTCACCAAGTTGAGACGAAGGAACTTTCACAACCACGTCTTCCTTGGTCTCATACCACACGCCTCCCTTCCCGGAAGTACTAGAGGGAGGAAGGGCGAAAGGCGTCTTGGCCCGATCCTCCTTCGAGTCTAAAGTCCTGTAGCTTCTTGGAAAGCCCTTCGTGTTGAAAGAGAAGTCTTCATCTGCAACAAAACTCCGGTGTGTCTTGTCATGACTTTGGAAGACGAAAGTTGCGAGGAGGAGACCTAGGAGCTGCCGGCTGAAACTTGTCCCGAAGGACGAACGTAACAGCCGCACAAGAACCTTATAGTCAGACGACCAGACGAAAAACAAAGGGGGTTCCTCTTCCACTGAGCTCGCCGGGACTACTAAGTTCCCTTCTTCTCTAAAGCAGGAACCGTTGATTTCCCATCCGGAAGGGCGTACGTCCAGGGGGTCTAGCTTGAACAAACGAACTTCCGCGTGCTGAGAAGTTGAACGCTTAGGGCACGGAATCATCTGTACGGACGATCCTTAACACTTGAAGAAGGGCAGAAGTCTTGGGTGCGTCGAAGCGTCTGTAGAGACGACGGAAGACTGGCATTACTTCTAACTGAAGAGATCTTATGCTTCTGGATAGACTACTAAGACCAGGAAGGTAAAGAGTCTCTATGCGCTCTAAAAAACTCCAGAGGAGACACGGTCCTCCGCGTGCGTCCACACGAGCGTCCTGACGAGAGCTTCAAAGCGCCGCTTTCTCGTGAAACAGCGTCCTGCTTAGCATGTGAAAGCGTCCTGTGAGCGTCCCGAAAGCGTCCTGTCTTGTTTGTAAAGCGTCCGCCAGAACGAAAGCGTTCTTCCCCCTGGGCCGAGCATCCTCAAAAGCGTCTGATGATAGCGAAAAGCGTCCTGCTGAGCGCAAGCTTATCAGGAGAACGAGACGGCGATGATCCGAAGGAGGGACGCAATCGGGGGAAAGAGACGAAGAGGAGAGAGAGAAGGAGACTGCTCGTCCTCTTGAGGGGCAGCCCTGACGTCCTTTCTCCGACTTAGGTCGACTGCTGCTGGGCAGTCCTCGAGCCCTAAGAGCAGAAAGTTGGTTCCTATATGGACAAAGAATATTCTTCGTAGGTTGACGAACTAGAAGGGGGCAGGACCTGAACCTGCGAGAAGGCGGAGAGGCGAGGGGCGGATGGGGACGCCTCCTTCCTTTCTCACAGTACAGATACCTGCTTCTCCGAAGAGCAATCGTTTGCTGCGACTGGGACGTCACTCACCGGGAGACAACATGCCTCTTTTCTGAGGAGGAAAGGCGTCTAAGCATACGGAGAAGACGCAAAGAACTGGTGAAAAAGGACGTGAAGCATCCTTTCCAGAGGACGCGAGTCGCTCCAGAGCGCTCCACCCCTTGCGCGGTATGAGGACGCTTCGGAGGACGAGAAAACCGTCCTTCAGGATACGAGCTCGAGCGCGATCATTGGCAGCCGGGACTTTGCAACAAGGCCTGCCGAAGGGACGCAGATCGGTGGGGAGCCCCCGTAACCTCTTGCGACTTTCGAAATTGTACAATCTCGCCTGAGTCCTTGGAGTCAGATAGAGTCCCAGCCTAGAGCATGTATGGGGCCGATTTATTTTATCTTAACGCCCCCATCCACAACACTAGGGGCACGTCACAAACTTTCACCCAGGCAAGTTTCCAAGGCAACACTTTAGATTCAAGACCCACTTAGGTGCGCAGAGACTCGAGACATCAGAGAAAGGGCATTACCTTCTCCAGGACACAGAAACAGGGCCCAGAAGGCAACATCACAGGTTTAGGTGAAAAAAACTCTACCGGTGTTAGAGGGGGAGAAATGTTACATTCATTACCTTCGTTAGAACTGCTCCTGGAGGAAGCCTCCGACTCTATCACGCTCCAATTTACGCCGATAGGTCTCATACATTTCCCATCCACTCATCGGTCAAAACCTGCATTCATTGCACCGATCATCAACCACAACAAACATGCCCCCTGCATTCCATACATACTGTGTGAGGATTCAAATGCAGGTTGTAAGATAGCCTCACCTTACATTCCTCCTCACACACACTCTGAAACTCCCTGTACTTGATCCTGGACATCCGTACACCGAAAAGCAAATCCAAATTAAAAAAACAGTTACACTATCACGCGTGCACCAATCCAAAATCACGAGTCGATAACCAAAGTCAACCAGATACTTAGAAACGAGATAATCCAAAAACCTAGACGGAGGTTGTGTTACAGCCACCGGGACAGAAAAAATATGAATAGGAAAAATGGGCAAATGCGTTCATGATATCCGCCTCCCAGCGGCAGGAAGGGGTATTACTAACACTGGCCGCCCACTACGTGTTGGCCGCGAGTTTTGAAATTCGTTGGACTCAGAAAATACAGCTATATATATATGTAGGTAAGTTTCATGAACACAATTACAATTTTTTCGGAAGAGTTACCGTGGGACGTAAGGAAAAAGTGTTTTTAAGAAATTCACCATAAAATAGAAATATTGTGATAGAGACTTGCAATTGTTGCAAAATGAAGATTAAAGATTAAATATTACTAGAATATGATATGTATGATACAATAAAGTTTATACATACTTACCTGGCAGATCATATTACGTTAGCTATTTGACTCCGTCCGTCCGACAGAAATTCGAATTTCGGCACACGCTACCGGTAGGTCATGGTGATCTACTACCTGCCGGCGGCGGTGGCAGGACTAGGAACCATTCCCATGTGCTATAATGTTTTTCTATACCACGTCTCTGCGGGGAGGCTGGGTGGGCCATAATCGTATATATCTGCCAGGTAAGTATGTATGATAACTTATTGCTATCATAACAATATCATTTTCATACAATCAACTTACCTGTCGATATTAATTAGCTGATTGGCACCCTTTGGTGGAGGTAAGAGACAGGTAACTTTTCTTTTGGGGGGAATAAGACAGGTTAATCAACCTATGTTGTACGGTATAAATAAAACCTTGGTTCACCTGATAGGTAGTAGGACTTCGTGGGTGTTTGCCCAGTAGTCGCATCACCTTCAAGAAACTTAGCGAGAATATATGATCTGATGGCCAAGAGTTCTTGTGGTCTGCCGATGGGGTCTTATCCAATTACTCGGCAGAGCCTGAAAGGACTTTGTCAATCGTGTGTCTGATCCACATAGACAATACACCTTATGAAGGAGCATACAACCAATCACGACCACCTGATCCTACCACATGTTGAAAATAAAGATGGTTCCGAGTTATCCCCCGAAAACTCTTCACACAAACATAACTCAAAAAGCACAATATGCACACATACATAAAATTTCAAAAAAAAATTTAAATCATCTAATAGATATCACAAGAGTTTCTTACTGAACAACAGTGACTGGCCCGCCAGTGCCAAACCAAGCCCTTTTTGTTAGAAGAGACTCTAGAAACATATCTAAAAGAAGGTGAGTATATACTAAGGATTTGTGTTGGCTCCCATACCCAGGATTGTATCGCCGGACACGAAAGGACCCAGAGAGGAAAAACATTTACTCATAGGTCACCCCACGAACGTCTTCAGTAATGAGATGCAAATACTGAGTTGCATCTCCAAAATGTCGTATCTAAGAGTTTTTGTTTAAGTGACATATTCTTTTGGAAACGAGAGAGACGTCGCTACTGCTCTCACTTCATGAGCTTGAACGTCTCAACAGCGAAATCTTTGTCAGGACAGATCTTATGCGCGTATGTAATGACGTTTTCATCACAATCGAATGCAAGAGCATACTTGGGACATCAGTCTTGTGGGGGTCTTTTTACAGCAGCACCAAAGACCTTGTCTAGAGCCCCCATCATGGTGTTTCTATGAAGGTAGAACTTAGAGCTCTTACAGGACATAGAGCACCTCTCTGACTTCTTGACTACGAGACTCCAATCAGCCTTTTAACCTCGTAGGACTCTAGGCCAGGGATTCGTGGGATTTCTCGGTTTTTAGCCTAAAAAACAGGGTTTTATTAAACGAGCAAATAGTGAGTCTCCCTTGAATCCTACTCTATCCTCCAGAGCATGTAATTCACTCATTCTCTTTGCCGTAGCTAAAGATAATAGGAATAAGCATTTCCTAGTGATATCTCGAAAACGACGCCAGATGAGGAGGTTCGAACCTTTCGGATGACAGGAAACTTGAGTACTACACTAGGTTCCAGTTAGGAGGAACTGGTTCCGCCTTAGACTTCATAGTCTCAAAGGATCTTATGAGATCGTGGAGATCCTTGTTATCTGCCAGATCTAATCCTCTATTCCTGAAGACTGCCGAAAGCATACTTCTGTATCCCTTTATTGTGGATACAGATAGATGAGATTCTTCTCTCAGGAACAGCAGGAAATCAGCAATTTCCGCTACAGAGGTAGTGGAGGAGGACAACTTCTTAGATCTGCACCACCTTCTAAAAACCTCCCACTTGGACTGATATACTTGTCTAGTGGAGGTTCTGCGGGCTCTCGCGATCGCGCTTGCAACTTTACGAGAAAACCCTCTCGCTCTGACGAGTCTTTCAATAGTCGAAAGGCAAGTCAGAGCGAGAGCGGGGAGGTTTTGATGATACCTCTGGAAGTATGGTTGTTTGAGAAGATCCATCCTTCTTGGGAGGGATCTGGGAAAATCTACCATCCACTCCACACCCCTTCCGTGAACAGTCTTGTGCCGGCCAAAAGGGGGCTATCAATGTCATCCTCGTCCCCTTTTGAAAGACACAAATTTTTTCAGAACTAGTCCCAGGATTTTGAAAAGGAGGAGGAAAAGCCGTAGACGTATACGTGAGACAGTCTAGTAGGAAGGCGTCGACTATCAGAGCTCTGGGGGTCTTTCCACGGACGAGCAAAAAGACTTCCCAGCCTTTTGGAGAGGAACGTGGCGAAGAGATCCACATGAGGAGTCCCCAAAGAGACCAGAGATCTGACACACATCTTTGTGTGAAGACCTGGTTTCCTCCTGCTGAGCCTGTCCGCCTTACATTCCTTTCTCCCTGAACGAACCTTTGTAAGAAGGGAGGATGTTCCTCTGGGACGTCCAAAGCAGAAGGGTCTCTTGCAAGTTCGTAGAGGAACAAGGAGTGAGTCCCTCCTTTTGTTTCCGAATGTAGGCAAGGTGCTGTGGTGTTGTCCACATTTACTTGAACTACTTTGTGTTGAAACCAAGAGTTTCTAGACTCTTCCAGAGCCAGGTGTATGGCGAAGAGCTCTTTGCAGTTTATGTTGCCAAGACACCTGCGCTGCTTCCCAGGTGCCTGAAACTTCCTTCGAGCCTAGTGTTGCTCCCCAAACCTTCTCAGACGCGTCGGAGTACAACACTAGGCTTGGGTTCTGGATTCTCAGGGAGATTCCCTATTGTTCTCCTTCAGAGGGGCAAACCACCATTCAAGTGCGGGTCTCATCTCCACTGGAATGGGAAAGGCGTCTGAAAGATGTCCAGTCTTCCAACTCCAAGACCTTTTGAGGAAGAATTGAAGTGGATGTAAAATGAAGTTTTCCTCCTAGAGGGAAGAACTGTTCGAGCAGGAAAGGGTCCCTAGAAGGCTCAGCATTCCCCGCGCCTAAGTCTGTTCCTTCCTAAGAAGAGACGAGACTTTCGCAAGCCTTTTGCGATTCTCTCTTTGTGAAGGAAATACTCGAAAAACCCGAGAATCCATCTGAATCCCAGATAGACTAAGTTCTGTCTGGAGGTCAGCTGTGGACTTCTCGAGGTTTACGAGTAATCCCAACGATCTGATAGGTTTAGTGTTAACGTAAAGGTCCTCCAAACACTGTCTCTCTGATAGGCCCTGATGAGCCAGTCGTCCAGGTATAGAGAGATAATTTACACCTTTGAGGTGAAGAAAGAAACCTCGCCACATTCTTCATCAGGCTTGTGAAGACCTGAGGAGCTGTGGAAAGGCCGAAACACAAGGCTCTGAACTGAAAGATCCTTCCCCCCGTCATGAAACGGAGGTACTTGCTTTCGATGAAGGGTGGATCGGGACGTGAAAAAATAGGCGTCCTGGAGTCCAGAGACACCATCCCAATCTCCTTGTCGCATATCCGCAAAGGACTGAGCCCGAAGTCTCCATAGAGAACTTCTCCCTTCTGAACAAATTTGTTCAGCGCTGACGTCTAGTACGGTCTCCAGCCTCCCGAGGCCTTCGCAACCAGAAAAAGGCGATTGTAAAACCCGTGGGGAGTATTGATCCAGTATAGTTCTATCGCTCTCTTGTCCCACATCTGATCCACCATCAGTCGAAGAGTATCCCTCAGCACAGGATCCTTGTACTTGGCTGACAGTTCCCGCGGGAGTTGAAGTCAGGGGAGGACTGTGCAGGAAAGGGATAAGATATCCTTTCCTTATCACAGACATTGATGAAGCGTCTGTGTTGATCGTGCCCAGGACTCCCCACAAATCTCAGGAGCCTGGCACCTACTGGTTGTTTGGATGGAGAGAAGCATCACTTTCCCTTCTTAAAGGGACGGAAGGAAGACCTACCTCTCTTCTCAGGCGCCTTCCCTCTTGAGGGTGCTCTGGAGGTAGGGCCACCTCGAAAAGGGCTGAACGACCCGACTACTCGGTCCTTTCTTTTCTACCGCAGTCGCTGGTTTCTTCTTCCTGTGATGATCTGGGTAAGAAGGTCTGAGTCGCCTTTCTCAGTTAATGAACGAGAAATGTCTTTCACTAACTGAGAAGGAAACAAAAAGTCCGATAATGGAGAGTACAATAGTGCTGCCCTTTGAGAGTGGGAGACTGCTTTAGTCAAAAAAGCACTGAAGACTGTCCTCTTCTTAAGAAGTCCCGCTCCAAATAAAGAGGAGATCTCAAACGAGCCATCCTATGCCGCTTTGTCAATACATGACAGAATACACAGGAGAACTTCTGGGTCGAGTCCTTCTGAATCATGGGCCTTCTTGGACATCACCCCAAGGGACCAATCTAAGAAGTTGAAAACTTCTAATACATGGAAGAGTCCCTTGAGGAGATGATCCAGTTCTGAAATGCCCCAAGTCACACGGGCAGAGTTCAATCCTTGCCTTCGTGACGCATCGACTAAAGTCGAAAACTCCGCTTCTGCCGAAGACGGAAGAGAAATACCCATATTCTCTCCCGTCTGATACCAAATGCCCCGTTTGCCAGCGAGTCTCGCTGGGGGCATGCAGAAGACCGTTCTGACCAACTCCTTCGAATTCATCCAAGAATTCAAAGACTGAAGAGCCCTCTTCATAGAAATGGTGAGCTTCATTCTTAGAAAAGATGAAGACTTCTTCGCCTTTGCGCTCGAGAACAGAGAGCGCGGAAAGGAGGAGCGGCAGGGGTTAAATCGTCTCCGTATTCTTCAAGAAGCAGGGCTGTCAATACTTTGTAGTTTGATAGTCCTTCTCTTCCACGATACTCGTCTTCCGAGTTTTCCTCCAACTCGGGGTCTAGAGGAGACTCCGTAGACAAATCAGGACGACTTTCCTCTGGGGGAGACAAACTCCTGATAGGAGAGGGACTAAGGGAATGATAATCCCTCCTTTTTAAAGTTTGAGCTTTGTGAGAAGCTTCCTTCTTGGTTGGCGCCAAAAGCCTAGGCTTCTCCCCATAAAAGGATGACGCCTCTCGTCCGCCGAGCGTCCTCGCTGACGCCTCGCGCTTGGCTGACTCCTGACGTCTGGATGACGCCTCGCGCCTGGAAGACGTCTCGCTCTCAACAGGCGTCCTGGCTGGCGCCAAAACCTTGGCTGGCGCCTCGCGCTTATATGACGCTCTGTATGACGCCTCGCGCCTGTATGACGCCTCACGTCTATCTGGCGTCACATCTCTGACATAAGGCTCTCTCGATCTCGATCTAGAAAGCAAAACTTCTTCAGCATGTTTGGAAGACGAAGCTTCATGTCTGCAAGATGCCTCGCGTTTGGCAGTAGAGAGAGGACGAGACTTTTTTACCTGAAGCGAAACGTCCTTCTTACGAGGAGGATCTCTCGCCAAAACTCCCACCAATGAGGCTAGCTGTTCTTGTACAGCAAGGAGAATTTTCCTTGAAGCTTCTCCCACATCATCTTCAATCGGGGGAGAAGTCGAAGGCAAGCGGTCCGCTACATCCATGTAGGGAGACGTTGACGCAACCTTCGCCTTTTTGATAGAAGAGGGAGCTTCATCTGAGAAGCGCTCCGGGCTTGAATCCAACTCAGGTTCTCTCAAATGACGTTTCAGTGGCCTAGAAAGGTCCAAATCCCTCCACCCTCGTTTAGGTGAAGGAGAGGAAGAGAAACACTCTCGCAGGACGCTTTTTCTATAGCGGCCCTGAGAAGCCTGACTCGAAAGACAGAGCCTGCCTGAAGGGACGTCTGACCGTTGGGGATTCCCCACGACCTCCTTAAGGCTTTCGACTTTTCCTTCTCCTTCTGGGCATGGGAGCTTGGAAGAGGTCTAGGCCTGGGAGCGTCGCAGGGACGATCAAAACACCCCTCCAACAAACACTGGGAGCACTCACTTCACTGAACATTTCACTTTCACTATCCTTACCTTGTAAGACCGCCATTTTGGACTTCATCTTATGGATAGTAGCCTTCAGATCGGCGATTTCAGAGGCCGATTCTGAAAGTAAAGCTTGTGAAGTCGACATAGAGGGAGAATCAAAATCATCAAGGTTAGATATAGGGTCAATAAAAGGCTCAATAGGCCTTGTACTCACACTCTTCAAATGTCTAACCCTATCCCTCTCTAACTTCTTCAAATTAGAAGTTGGAGTCTTCCATTCTTCTGCATTTAATCCCTCACATTCATGACAGGTATTAGTAGAAGAACACTCAAACCCCCTACATTTACGACATACAGTGTGAGGATCAACCGAAGCCTTCGGTATCCTCACCCTGCAGCCTACATTCACACACATTCTCACACTCACATTTGAGTCAGACATACTGAGAAAAATAAAAAAGCAAGTCCAAATTCAGTCCACAGTAGCGAATGCCAAAAACCACGATCCAGATACGTCACCAAAAAGCCGAAAAAACGATGATCAAAAGGTTGAAATAAGAATCTAAGTCAGGAGTTAATAACAACAATGTTGATACCACTGGCGACAGAGAAAATATGATAGAAAACGGGAATGGTTCCTAGTCCTGCCGCCCAGGGCAGGCCGGTAGATCACCTGACCTACCTGTAGCGAGTGGCGCGAAATTTGAATTTCTGTCGGGGACGACGGAGTCTTAGCTAAGTATATATCTGACAGGTAAGTTGATTGTATGAAATTTATAATTGGAAAGTCCCTCGTTGGTCGAAACTACTTCTTTAGAAACCTCTTCAAGGTCAAGGTTAGAAGGGGATCGTTCTTTCCTGATCGATTCTCTATCAAGAGAAGTCGCTCTAGGAGAAATGCTTCTAGTAGGGGAAGGACTACGTACAATAACGTCCCCACAACTAGTAGAAGCCTCGCGCCTGACTGGATCATGCCTAGTCGGCGCCTCACGCTTGGTAGGCTGCTCGCGCCTGGCTGGCGCTTTAAACCTTGGAGGCGTCACGCGTCTGGTTGGCGTCTCGCGCCTGTCAGGATCCTCGCGCCTTGATGACGACTCGCGCCTGGGAGGCGTCACGCTTCTGGCTGGCGTCTCGCGCCTTGCAGCGTCCTCGCGCTTGCCTGGCGCCTCTCTCCTGCGAGGTGTCACGCTTCTGGTTGACGTTACGCGCCTCGGAGCGTCCTCGCGCTTGCCTGGCGTCTCTCTCCTGGGAGGCGTCACGCTTCTGGTTGACGTCTCGCGCATCGCAGCGTCCTCGCGCTTGCCTGGCACCTCGCTCCTGGGAGGCGTCACGCTTCTGGCTGGCGTCACGCGCCTGGCTGGAATCTCACTCCTTCTTGGCGTCTCGATCCAAACTGGCGTCACGCGTCTGGTTGACGTCTCGCGCTTTGGAATGCTCGACGCGCCTGACTGGCGACTCGCGTCCAGAAAACCCTTCGCGCCTGGGAAGCGCTTCGCGTCTGGCTGGCGCTTCACGCTTGGCTGACGCTTCGCGTCTAGAAAACTCGACGCTCTTGTCTGGCGTCTCGCGCCTGTAAGGCTCTACGCGTTTGGTTGGCGCCTCGTGCCTGGCTGGCGCTTCATGACAAACAGGAGATACTCGCTTGTCTGGCGCCTTGCGCTTGACAGGAGAACGGATCTTGCTCGGTCTATGAAAGGCTGATGAATCCGATTCCAAGTCTGAGGATGACAAATCTTGATGGCGAGTCTGAACCCTCGACAGCCTAGACTTCTTAATAGGCAGGAAAGCGTCTTTCCTTCTATGAGGGTCTCTTGACAGAACTCCCACCAGAGAAGTGATGGAATCCTGCATAGTGCGAAGGATTCTGTTAGTTTCTTCATTATCGTCTACCCTAGGAGTAGAAGATTGGTCTTTAACCGATTCCCACAAGTCCGTGTGGGAAGGAATAACCTTCTTTGCTTGTTTAATTACTGAATGGTCCTCCTCTTGAAAACGCTCAGGACTCAAAGTAATCCTGGGTTCATCCCAACGTCTTTTCAGGGGGCGAGAAAGATCCGCCGATCTCCAACCTCTTTTAGGAGAAGAATTCTCCGAAGAGGAGAAACACTCACGCAGAACGCTTTTTCTGTAGCGTTCTCTGGCATTCTGTGGCGATACAGAAAATGCCGAAGGGACTTCTGACTGTTGGGGATCCTCCACAACCTCCTTACGGCTTTCGACATTCCTTCTCTGGGCTTGGGAGCTTGAAAGAGGTCTAGGCCTGGGAGCGTTGTGGAGACAATCAGACGCCCCCTCCACAGCACTGGGGACGCTTATATCACTATCCACAGCACTATAATCACACTGCTTACCTTCAATGGCCACCATTTTGGTTTCCATTTTCCGAAGGGCGGCTTCAAGATTCGCAATCTCAGATGCCGAATCTGTGGGATCTAATAAAGGAGCAGGTACTACATTAGATGGGGCAGTAAAATTAAAGGAGAGGCGAAGGGTTTTAAATAATATACTTGATAACCCCGCTAGATACAGAACTAGGCAAAGGTTTGGAAGAAGACCTCCTCACCCTGTCTCTTTCCAACTTCTTCAAGTATGAAGCTAGAGATTTCCATTCTTCCGCACTCAAATCCTTGTATTCATTACAAGTATTATCAAAAGAACATTCATACATCCTGCATTTCTTGCAAATAGTATGAGGATCAAGTGATGCCTTCGCCATCCTAACTTTACACCCCACATTCACACACATTCTCACCACACTTCCAGAATCAGACATCATGTTGAACAATCCAAATCAAATTCCAAAAACGGTCCACAATCGCGTATGCCAGTACAATCAATGCAAATACGTCACCGAGAAGTCCAACGAAGATCAATTGCGATGCAAAATACGAATCCAGCCGGAGATACCCACAACGATGTTGCCAGTATGGCCAACAGAAAAAATATGATAGAACATGGGAATGGTTCCTAGTCCTGCCACCCAGCGGCAGGTAGGTAGATCACCTGACCTACCGGTAGCGTGTGCACGAAATTCGAATTTCTGTCGGACGACGGAGTCAAATAGCTAAGTATATATCTGACAGGTAAGTTGAATGTATAAAAATAAGAGTTTTAGCTTACAATTGCATTTTTCGACCATTTCGGTAAAGTCAAAGTTGACCGAAGGTTGAAATTTTGGCACTTATCGATATTTATATATTTATATGAAAATATTTCAAAACTGATAAAAGCTACAACCATGAGTTGTTTTTGGTTGTAATCTACATGAAATTGCACACATTTTCATATATAAAACTTTATGTAACGGCTAATATAAAATGGTGCAAAAATTATGTCAAATTGACGAAATAATCTGATGTGATCCGCTGGATGCTTTTTAGTGCGAGAAAAAAGAAATTCCACACTTGCGCGCCTGGGTAACGATTGTAAACAAAGCAACAGCTTGATCCATGAGCTCCCAGCATCCCCCAAAATGCGTGATTCAAAAGTTTTTGCTTAGTAGGCCTATAACTATTTTTTCGCGAATTTAAACAAAAAAAAAATTTTCTTTCGTCGACGTAACATACGTCGGTTAGGCACCCGACAGACAATTTTCGTCGACGTTTAATACGTCCATTCAGCGTTAAAGGGTTAATGCAGTACATTTTGTTACAAACATGGAGAAAAAACAGATAATTGCAGTTTGCATAAAGTTTTAACTTTAAAAGTTTGATGGTTGTTGTTTAAAAGCAAGCTGTGTGTTTACAGTTACTATATGGTATTAACCCTCTTACGCCGAAGCGGTAAAAAAAAAATTGTCTCCCGCGCCGGAGGTGTTTCAGAGTGAGCGCGGAAGCGGAAAAAATATTTTTTTCAAAAAATCACAGCGTGCTTAGTTTTCAAGATTAAGAGTTCATTTTTGGCTCCTTTTTTTTGTCATTGGCTGAAGTTTAGTATGCAACCATCAGAAATGAAAAAAATTATCATTATCCATATATAAATGGCGATATATGATAGCGCAAAACGAAATTTCATATATAATTGTATTCAAATCGTGCTGTGCGCAAAACGGTTTAAAGGTAACAACGTTAATTTTTTTATTGTTGTTTGGTTGTAATGTACACTAAATTGCGATCATTTTGGTATATAACACATTGTAAAACGATAAAAGCAACACAGAGAAAATATTATCACAAAATAATGCACGAATTCGTAACGCGAGGACGTAAACAAATATTTTTTTCAAAAATTCACCTTAAATCTAAATATTGTCCTAGAGACTTCCAATTTCTTTCAAAATGAAGACAAATGATTGAATATTACTATACTGTAAGAGTATTAGCTTACAATTGCAGTTTTCGACCATATCTGACGAGTTAAAGATGACCAAATGTCGAATTTTTTTATATATATATTTATATGCAATTATTTCGGAAATAAGAAAAGCTACAACCTTCAAATATTTTTAGTTTTATTCTACATAAAATTGTGCACATTTTCATATATAAAACTCTATGAAATGCCTAATATGAAATGGAGCAAATATTACGAGAATGGGACGTACGCATTTCGGAGATTTGTGGCGGAAAATCCGCGCGCGGAGAGAAGGAAAGATTTTTTTTTAAATTCACCATAAATCTAAATATTTTGCTAGAGACTTCGAATTTGTTTCAAGATGAAGATAAATGACTGAATATTACTAGACTGTAAGAGTTTTAGCTTACAATTGAGTTTTTGGTAGAGTCAAATTTGACCGAACGTGGTTTTTTTCCTATTTATCATGATTTATATGCAAATATTTCAAAAATGAGAAAAGCTACAACCTTCAATTATTTTTTGTTGTATTCTACATGAAATTGCGCACATTTTCATATATAAAACTTTATGTAACGGCTAATTTAAAATGGTGCAAACATTACCACAATCGCACGTATGATTTTTTCGGAAGAGTTACCGCGCGGATGTAAAGAAAGTTATTTTTTTCATAAATTCATCATAAATCAAAATATTGTGCTAGACTTCCAATTTGTTGCAAAATGAAAGTAAATGCTTGAATATTACTAGAATATAAGCGTTTTAGCCTACAATTGCGTTTTTCGACCATTTCGGTAGAATCAAAGTTGACCGAAGGTTGAAATTTTGGCAATTATCGTTATTTATATGAAAATATCTCAAAACTGATAAAAGCTACAACCATGGGTTGTTTTTAGTTGTATTGTGCATGAAATTGCGCACATTTCCATATATAAAACTTTATATAACGGCTAATTTTAAAATGGCTCAAACATTACCACAATCGCATGTATGATTTTTTTCGGAAGAGTTACCGCGCGGACGTAAGGAAAAAGTTTTTTCATAAATTCACCATAAATCGAAATATTGTGCTAGAGACTTCCAATTAGTTGCAAAATTAAGGTAAATGATTGAATATTACTAAAATATAAGAGTTTTAGCTTACAATTGCGTTTTTCGACCATTTCGGTGGAGTCAAAGTTGACCGAAGGTTGAAATTTTGGCGATTATCGTTATTTATATGAAAATATCTCAAAACTGATAAAAGCTACAATCATGAGTATTTTATTGTTGTATTCTACATAAAAATGCGCACATTTTCATATATAATACTTCATGTAACAGCTAATTTACAATGGTACAAAAATTATGTCAAAGTGACGAAATAATTTCCGAGATGTGTCACAGATACTTTTTAGTGCGGCAAGAAAGAAATTCGCGCTTGCGCGCCTGCGTAACGATTGTAAACAAAACAACACCTTGATCCGTGAACTCCCAGCATCCCCCAAGGCGCGTGATTCAAAAGTTTTAGGCTGGTAGGCCTATAAGTATTTTTCCGCGAATTTTAAAAAAAAACTTGTAAGTCGATGTAAAATACGTCCAGTTCGGCACATAGGACTAGGAGACAAAAAATGTTGACGTAAAATACGTCCAGTCGGCGTAAGAGGGTTAACAAGGTTAGGTGGGGAAGATTAAGGAGTTGTCCTACACAATTCCATTTTATTTTTACTTGCCCTTATCTGGATTTAACCATTATCCCTCGGGCCCTTGGCTCTATCAATCCGGATAATTTAAGGATTACTGCATCAAATATTTTTGGGGTCTTGGAAACTGTCCAGGTGTGTCGAATAATGTCAAGTTCCAGATAATGGCAATCCAATTAACTAAAGGGTCACTTTAATTAACGATAACATGAAAGAAAAACAATGACAGTGACTTACCCGAGAGATTTTCAGGTGATCTATTCTTGAAGAGGAAATCCATACTATCAATTTCTGTTGGAAGTACAAGTGACTAAGTATGAAAACTATCAAAAATAATTTGTATTTTTCATAGCTATACAAATCAGAGTATCGCCCATCACAAGCTATAATGTCATTAAAGACTTGGTAACAAGGTAGTTAACAGCTGGAGATGGGATGTTAGTGGGGAGTATCCCTTAGTCACCACCTATCACACACACTTTTCCTTTGGTAGGGTGGTTGAGGTGGGTTTGAGCATGTAAAAGGCACAAGTTTGTATGTCTAAAAAATTACTTTTAAAAATCTCTAAAAACAAAATTACTTTCAAAAATCTATTATGTATTCCTAGGAGAATAAAAATCACTGCCTTTTATATAGGAGACTTATTCCATTAGAGATAAGTCTGTTTCCCACAACTCACTGGTGTTGAGAACCACCCCAGAATTGCCTTGCAAGTAAGGGGTATCCATATCATAAATCCCCTAACACCCTACCAGTCTGGCAAAATGGCTTGCCTGAGCAGTAGCACCCTAGGCCTGATTAGGTACATCTAAAAACGACAAGGGGTACTTATGTAGGGAAAAGTCAAAGAACCTTGACATCACCAGTAAGACTTTATGTCTGAAGGTTTAGCTCTTGCCATTACCAAATAATGGTTACAGGACTAAACACTGTGTCCTTCCTCCCCTTTGTTAACAAGAGAGGGGACAAGGGCGACACATTCAAGTTACCAAGGGAAGGATGCCTGAAATGTGCTCATCTGTATCTTGTCTACTCGAGTGTGTACTTGAACCCGGCCGCTGACCTCAGGAGTGAATAAGGATGGAAGGGAACCTAATCAGTCTACTGACACACCTCCAAACTTGTACCAGGCATTAGGGAAATTCTCTAAAAACAGAGTTCAGTGACTACATAACCTGTTAAAATAGAGGTCAGTTGACTACACAAACTGTTAAAAACAAGAGTTCAGTTGACTACACAACCTGTTGGCCAACCATCCCTTATTATAAGGAGAATGTGCCTAGAACACTGGTAGTGTGGATTTATTGTATACAGAAAGGATAGAGGTTGCTTAGATTCTCTGGTAAGGGGAATGTGGTAGAATGGGTTTGTAAATGGGTTTGTTTTGACAAGTTTAATATTTGTTTAATTAAAACATATTTTTGTTTGGTTTATTTTGAGTTAATTTTTGTTAGTTTTTTCTTTTCCTTTTTTTTATAGGTGTGGAACTTCTTCCCCTGCTATGGATGGTTCTTGTTTCTCTTAAGGATTAACGTATGCCTTTGGTAAATATAGATGAACTTTCTCAATTAATGCTTTTGAAATTACCTAATAGCCTTTAAAGTAACTTTGTGATTTGAAGCAGTGCCTACTGCATAAGCATAGTAAGGAGAATTGTTGTATCAATACATAAGATGAATAGCATTGTAATTACGTAATGTGAGTTGGATATTATTTTCAATTTTAAGGAGGTTTATGTGGACCCTGTTAATGTTGTCAAGTACAACGTGAATTATTGTGATAATGTACTGAAGTCCCTGGTGTTAATGGGCAAGACACTGAGTTCCGTGCAGACTTCTTGTTGAACTGAATCCCTGACAAAGTTGTGTTTGTTAAAAAAATAACAAATTTTTTATCAATTTGTATCTTTTATAGCTAACAAACCTGAGGTCTTAACAATAGGATAATCTTCTTGCGCCAGCTGGAAACCGGTTAAAAACAATCAGAGATTGTAAAGCAAGGAATCTGTGGCATCTGGCAACTCCTGTGTATGTGAGGAGAGAGTTGGTCACCGACCAGGCATAGACCCTCGTCACGCACTAGTCTCTCCCCCAACCCAGGAAAAGAGGGGGGCAACTAGAGGTGGACAGTAAACGTTAACCCCTTCACCACCGGCCTGCTGCACTGCTGCAAATGCTTGCATAAAGCAAGAGACCACCTGTAGACCGCGAGTATCAATCATTACTTGGTCCCACTGAATTTTATGTTATTCATATTTTTCCTTTATATTCTTATGTGAAAACATTGTGTATACGTATATCAATGAATATTTTTTACCCCATTGTCAAAAAATAAAAAAAAAATATAGTAAGGATATCAGAAAAAATAGGAATATTTAGTGGAAAAAGTAACTGCAGAAGTAGGAACGGTTATAAAGTAGTAGAAATAATAGTAAAGTAGTAGCAATAAAGTAGCAGAAAAAGTAGTAAAGTATTAGTAAAATAGGAGTGGTAATAAAGTACTAGTTTTCTTACAGAAACAGTTATTCCTAGGTTTCATACAGAAACGGCGTATACGTCAACAACAACAATAATAATAATAATAATAATAATAATAATAATAATAATAATAATAATAATAATATTTTGTTAAAAATGACTGCTGCTTCAGCACTACTAATCTAAAGAGTCTTCTCTATCTTTCTGATGACGGCTTTCCCGTTGCTGCTTAGACTGGCAAATAACGCACCAAAGGGCATGGTAAAATTCGGTAGAGTCATTTGATTTATTGTTGCTTATACAATTCTCTCTCTCCTCTCTCCAACGCGACGTTTCCTCCTGATCCACAGGATATTATCAAGCAATAACTGCTGAGGGACTGAATTCAAGTGGCGAGTCCTCCGTCTTTTATCGTGATGTTGCGGGCTCTTGAGTACAGTCAGAGCACCACTCCGGCAGGTCGGGTTTTCATTGGTTCCTGGGAAGGTGACTCATACGGCGGGTGTTTACGAGTCTTGCAGACCTTCTCAGGTGGGGGCATCACCAGGAGCCTCTTGATTGGCTTCTACCTGAGTGACGTCACTCCTGGTATTATTCTCATGTCCGGTGTTTGTTTCATGCGCACTGGTACTTTCGTTGGGGGGGAGGGGTGTGGTCCTCCTCACACACGTCGGTATCAGAAATGCTTCTTGGGTGGTATTAAGGTCTCCTTCCAAAATAAAATAATAATAATAATAATAATAAAAGCAACAGCATCTTGTGACCAATACGTATATACAGGCGGCCCTCGGTTAGCGGCAGGGGTTCCGTTCCTGGTCGCCGACGCCAAGCGATTTTAAAGCCTACGGCCACCGCACACCTTCTTTCGAAACTCTAGACCAGTCAAAGGCGCCGTAATCCCACAACGGCGCAATAAGTAAAAATGTTATTGTCATGATACAATAAAGTTTTATACATACTTACCTAGCAGATATATACTTAGCTATAGACTCCGTCGTCCCCGACAGAAATTCGAATTTTGCGGCACACGCTACAGGTAGGTCAGGTGATATACCTGCCTGCCGCTGGGTGGCAGGAATAGGAACTATTACCTTCTAAGGAGAGATTTTCTCTTCCACCTGTCTCCTGCGGGGAGGCTGGGTGGGCCATTTATCGTATATATCTGCCAGGTAAGTATGTATAAAACTTTATTGTATCATGACAATAACATTTTTATACATTAAACTTCCCTGTCAGATATATACTTAGCTGATTGGCACCCATTGGTGGCAGGTAAGAGACAGCTATTTACTGAGTAGACAGGTAAACACATACGTTGTAGGTAATAAATAAATAAAACCTTGGTTCCTATGTGTTTCAGACGAAGGGTTGACTTCCTAGCTATTGCTAGGAGTCTGCTTCGTCTCAAGAGCCTCAGCGAGGATGTGACCTATGGCCAAGAGTTCTTGTAGATCTGTCAATGGGGTCTTATCCACTTACTCGACAGAATCTAATGGTCATTTGTCAATGGGGTCTTATCCACTTACATGACAATACACCTATGCCTAATGGCATAATTAAGGAGCACAACACCTATCCCGATCACCTGATCCTAACACGAGGGTTTGTGCTTAATTTGAAAAGAGCTATCCCCAAACTCATTTCAAATAACCCAAAGAAAATAGTATACTTATGTTAAAATAAATAATGTTTAACTCACTAGTTAAGGATCAGTGTCGGCTCCCTATCCCAGCAACGTATCCGTAGTCATGTAACCAAGAGAGAAGGATCTCTCATAGGTCAACTTGACCTCCTTCGTGTAAAGAGAAGACAGCACAGAGTTGCATCTTCCGTAAATTACAGCTAATATGTCTCTCACGACATATTGTTATGGAAAGAACAAGAATTGTTAAAAGCTCGCACTTCAAGCGCTTTTAATTCTCAGCTGTTTGAAGGTTTCATCAAGTTACTTAAGAAGTGCTTTAGAGATCACAATGTTCCAAAGAAGACCAGGGCTTTCTTTGAAATTGATCTCTTCTGGATGAAGCCTAGAGCCTGGCTTGCGCCTGGTTGGCGCCTCGCGCTTGGCTGGCGCATGTTGCTTGCCTGACACCTCGCGCCTGGCTAGAGCCTTGCGCCTGCCTGGAACCTCGCGCCTGGCTGACTTCTCCCCAATTGCTGGAGCTTCGAGCTTGTTAAGAGTCTCGAGGAAAACTGGCGATGTCCACATCGGACACTTTTTCCAATTTGTTCGCCTCTAGCGCACTGCGCCAGGTTGGAGACCCGCTCCTTCTCCTCATCAGACAATGACAGTGTTAATTGGACTGTCTTCCTCTGGTGCCTTTACGCCTGTTTTGGCATTTTGGCGCCTGATTGGCGCTACATTGTCCGAAAGTCCTGAACATCCACAATCTTTTATCAGGAGACTGGAGAAGGGTGGAAGAAATTCTTTCACTTTGAGCTTTTGGTCTCTCCGGCAAGGGGAGGTGATTTTAGTCAGCTACATCCAGTAGACGATAGGAAATCTAACAGTCCGAGAGACAAGTCTTCCTCCGAGGAGGATCCTTCTTGAATACTTCCGTTGCTAACGAGCTCTCCTCCTACATGTTGATGAGTTTTCTCGTTGCAGATTCTTCCCTATCCTTGCCCGAAGGAAGGGAAGGAGCCTGGAAGCTTAAGGAGACTCTGAGCTGAAATTGGGAGGACTCCTGATTTCTAGCTCTTTAATGTATCTCTCTGAACCTTCTGGGAAGTAGTTTGAGCCATCATCGCATTCCAAAGACTCTGTCAGCAACCGTTTAACCTTTTGCTCTTCTACTCACTGAAAACGTAAAATACCTTGCCTGGACAACGAATCCTCCATCTGAAGGCGTTAATTCAGGAATAAAAGGCTTTAGTTCTTTTGCCAACATACCATGCTGGCCAGAACCCATTGCCGAGTCTTCGTAGAATTTGATTCCAGATTCCAAAGCCCAAAATTTCACTTGTCCTTTTGGTTGTTTAGGACCAAGAGAAACATTTGATGATGAGCAGTCCCATCTTGTCGGAACACGGAATCTGAGGCCCAAATTAGGATCCCATTCTAAGTATAAGATCTCCTACTCTTGTTGTATAGAGGTATTGTATAAGATCCGGAAGATCTTAATTCTCTGCTATCTCTAATACTCTTCGTCGAGACAGAGTATATCTTTTTACTTTGTTCATTGATAGCAGAAAATACCAAGGTGATTCTTCCCCCTGAAAGGGAAGAAAACCACTATGTGGTTCACAGAGGTATCAGAAGGGAACAGTTTCCCCCTTCCGTCTAGCACGATCTGCAGCAACTCTATGCCCTTTAGCATGTTTTAAGGAATTATCAAGCTTCTCCTGAAAAATCCCTTCATTCATGTTTACTTCTGGTCCGTCTCAGAGTGGAGAGGTTTTTCAAGTCTATTTATAATAGATTCTGACAGAATATCCAGACTCTCTTAGAAAACCTTCCGACACATGCTGAGAGAAGGACGTGACCTCTGTGAATCCAACCTCTCTAAGGCCAAAATGAGGCATTCATCTTCTTCCTTTGACGCCCATTTATCTTAATATCTATTAAGAATATATAACTAGGGGAAAAAAGACTAAAGTTTATTCTCCTATTAAATTAAAGATGGCGTATTTTGCTACCTCTCGTTTCGAGGAAAAGGAAGCAGTCTATAGGAAGCTCGTTCGTCTTCTACCTTGCGAAGAGATCTGTAATGCTTTCCGCAGGTTCTCACAACTCTTTCCAATAAATGTTAACATACGTTAACAGTTATTATTGAGGATCGAGAAGGTTCTCACGGACGTGCAAAATCCTGCATCGAACCTAGTAAGGATGTTTGCATTCCGTGCTCGTTTCCAAATAGGTTAAATCGTACTCTGCCGAATTAGAATCCATCCTAATACTGCCACATTGTAGTAAACAGTATTAATCTAGGAAACCTCTGTAAGGATAGTAGGAATTCTGTAGTTAAACTCGGTATGTGCATATGCCGTACCTTTACTTAAGGTGAATTCTCTACTACATTCTTTCCTCGCCAAGGTAGAGAGAGAATGGAAATTTTCTAACTTCGTTCCTTTAGTCAATAAGACAAATCAGTGTTAAACGAAGGAGATCCTAAACGAGTAGCAGGGATCTAAGAGAACCATTCCAGTTTCCTATTACTTGGACTTAAGGCCGTAAAATGTGCCTCTATTACTGAAGGAGCCTCTAACCAAATAACGAGAGCTCCTACCAGTCTTATCCCCTTCCAAACAATTGCAAAGCTCTCCTTCTGAAACCGGTTTGCTGCAAATATCTATAGAAGAGGATGACTTATAGTCCTCTAAATAGAAAATAACTAAGAGAGGGAGAGTTGGCAGGACTCCCCCGACTCGCCAAACTCTCGTCATAACCGGGCTGCTAAGGTCTTGTACTTTGAAAGACCTGCACCCTCAATGACTTACGAGTCTAATATATCTTTCATCTCTTGTTCATAATGTTGAGAGAAGAGTGAGTCCCTTGAGGGGAGAGCCTCGTTTTACAAAGTGAATGCTTTAACAGTACCAGTCTCCTCCTGTCAGTTGAAGGTTGATCTGGCAAAGAATGTTTCCCCGCAACAAACCCTTATGACAGATGAAGTCGCTCATGCGACCAGTATTCCCTGTCATGAGAAGTTTGTTCTTATTAGAAACTTCCCACAATCACAGCCCATCCTGACACGGCGACGGCCGCCTGTGCGACATCTTGCCTCCCTGTCAGGAAACAACTAATCTTGTGACAAATCTCAAAGAGGAGACTCTTGATGAATTCTATCTCCAAACACTAAGAAGTTGGAAATCTTGGAGCCTGGTGCCTGGCTGGTGCCTCGCTCCTGGCTGGCGCCTATCGCCTGTATAAGGTCCCTCGCTCTAGTAGCTGGAGTCAACGAATCTCCATACTCTTCTAAAAGGAGAGAAGAAAGAACTTTATAATTTGAAAGCCCTTCTTTCTAAGAAACCTCGTCTTCCGAAATATCCTCTAAGTTAAGAGGCTCGGAAGGAGAAGGCTCCTTTCTCCCGTCTGTCTCCTCCCTTGATTCCTTCCTCTCCGCAGAAGAAGCACTTCTAACCGGAGAAAGGCATCTTGCCTAGAATACTCCTGGCACCTGGGAGGAGTATCGTGCTCGGAATACTCCGGCGATCAGAAAATACTCCTGGCGCTAGCAGGAGATCGCATTCCGAATACTCCTGGCGCCTGGGAGGAGTATCATATTCGGAATACTCCTGGCGCCTGGCAGGAGTATCGCTTGCTAGGAGGAGTATCGTGATCGGAATACTCCTGGAGCCTGGTAGGAGTATCGCGTTCCGAATACTCCTGGCGCCTGGGAGGAGTATCGTGTTCGGAATACTCCTGGCGCCTGGCAGGAGTATCGCTTTGCTAGGAGGATTATCGTGAAAGAATACTCTGGCAAGCCTGGTAGGAGTATCGCGTTCCGAATACTCCTGGCGCTGGCAACATCTTGCGCCTTTGCCAGAAGGCTAATTCTGCCAAAAAATGACAATTTGTCGAAAAATTGCATTTTTCCTAACTATACCAAACCTGAGGTCCTTTAACAATAGGAAGGTAACTAGCGGCAGCTGGGACGGTCGTAAGCTTCTTTTCGAACAAGGGGAGAACGGGTAGTTCAAACTGCTTGTCCGATCGTGCGCGCGCCCCGCGCGCCCGAGAGGTGAAGAAATCACTTTTGCTTTAGGCCCATGCAAAAAGTTGCAGAGTGAGGGGTGGCATGAGGTGGGACTATATGTAAAGGACCTCAGGTTTGTATAGTTAGGAAAAAAAAAATGCAATTTTCGACAAATTGTCATTTGTTCCGATACGTAATACAAACCCAAATCGGTCCTTTAACAATAGGAAGACTCACTTCTGGTGGGAGGAATCTGAGTCTTTTTGGTGAAGCAGACTGGTGTCGTCCAACCCTGGAGTGCCTCCCTGTCGTAAGAGCAAGGGAGGGATCCAAACCTCTGTCCGATGATCGGGCTGTGCACCGCAGGATCAATGGTCAGACCTCTGGGCCAAGTACTAAGAGAGAGGCAAGCGTATCTCTTCGTACCAGCAAGCAAGAACTTGTTCCTGTTTGCAAGAGACAATCATAAAATGATGGGTTTGTCTCAATTTGGCATCCACTTCCTCCCCCTTGTTGGAGGAAGTGGTGGATATTTACTCCTATCCCTACTGAAAGGGATAGGATGGTGCTCTATTGAGTAGCTCACCTGCATCTCGTCCTTACCCAGCAGGGTGACGGACCGTGTCCCTCTACCCAAAGGTAGAGGGAAGAAAAAGATGGGAAGAGGAGCCAGTCACACTCTCATTCCTCATCCATTCTTATGGTCACACCAGGACTCGATGCTGTTCAGCCTGCGAGGGTCTGGGTTAACTACACAACGTGTTGAGCAACCACCACGGTTTCCCAAGGAAAAAGATCCAAGGAAACTGTGGGCAATATCCTGAAGGTAGAAGGAGGTGCATGCGGTCCGGTGGGACCAGGCGCCTGCCTTCATTCCTGCGCCACGGAGAAGTTCTTGCGAACGCGAGAGAATGATGAGAGGCGTCCGCACTCATCCTGGGTGTCGAGTTTTTCTTCAGACAGCTCCGTCGCACCTTCACAGGACAAAGCACGCATAGCCTTCGTATCGGAGGCGGTGACGTCCATTAGGGAGGGTATTGTGAAGGACTCGAACCAATCGTCAGTTACCGAAGGGTTCCGAGTCTTCGCTACGAAGATCGGTACGAAATCGAGCGTCACAAATCCCCATCCCTTTGTGCTTGACTCTCAAGAGAAGTCATGCAGTTACCTAAGACGAAAGAAGGGAATAGTCGTATGACCTATCCCTCTTCTCGACTTTGGTTATGTACAGTACTCATACTGACAAGCTATTAAGACGAAGTAATGATTGCTCTGGAACAACCGAACTAAGTCCACAGCATAGTTCGTAACTGACTCGGGCGCTCTGACAGCTGCGGACTGACTGGTCGGAATCAGTAGAGGCAAGTTTGTCCAAGCATCCGGGTAAGTCACGTGACCTTCGCCCTTTTAAGAGTTATGCTGAGAGACCAAACAAATAAAATATTTGTTAGTCACCGATGCCGGACGGCGCGGCGATGATTCTCTTAATGCATAAGCTCAAAAGGCGAAAGTCAATTGCCTTCAAAAGACCGAGGTCCCTGATGGCAAGAAAATCTCATAGACGTTGAATCTCAGCTTAAGGAGAAACAACACTATGTGACGTTGAAGACGAAGGTAGGCAATGAATGCAACCTACGTCTTCCAGCTGAATCGAGAGAAGGAATCTCAAGATTCTAAACCTGTGCTTACAAATGACTGAAAACGCTAACCGCCATTTCATTGCTGTCCGTTGTGCAATGAAAGCGGGGCGTTCTTCAGTAATGAAAACACAGGGGAGAGCCGCTTGAAGAACTGCTTCTCATGGGCTGAACGTTTGGAAGTAGAGCTGGCAGGTGTGGGAGTAGGCGATGTCTTTCAATACATCTGCTAATCCGGGGTGAACAATGAACAATTGTGCACCTCCGAATACAAGATATTTTGAGGACAAACTCAGATTCCGCAAAAATCATTCGCATTATCGGGATACGATGCAGCAAGAGACTATTACAGAATTCTTTACCGTGCGGTTAAACAGAAAGATGAGAGTCGAATAGATATCTCTGTTTAAAATTCTCGCAATACCGAAGACGATGAATACTAGCGTCTCTCAGCAGTAGATGGTCATTCATGTATGCGAGAATCCCCGTTAATCAGAGACTTAAGTCCGTGATTGTTGGGCAGAGATACGGTTGTTATTCAATCAAAGCAGGTGAGAAAGACATAAACAACCGTTCTATCTCAAAGCGGCAGCTGATACTGAAATGCCTCGGGCAATTCAATACGCAGTAGCTGTCGCTGACTCGTCATCCTGAGTTGCCAAGTAATCCTTTCCACGAAGGAATGCGTTCGGCTAGAACCACCGAGCATAAAAGATATGCTCGAGCAATTATATTTAAGCGAAACGAATTTCGGTAAATATAAAAGCTTAAATGGTGTTGTTGTGACAACACCATAAGTATATAAAATTGAAACTGGAAACTCCTGGGAGGTTGCAGGCAACCCGGTTGCAGTCAATTAGAATACTTTTCGTCTAAGTCGCAATCCGTAGAATAACCAGGATATGCGCCTACCCCTCGGACCATTCAACTGCTTAGCAGAATCATGTCGCGAGGTTAATATACGTAGTATATTTGTAGGATTCTGAACAACGATCTCCATCCTAAATTCTTTCCTTCAAGAAAACAAAATAAGGATTGGAGATCGACCACCTTCGTTCTCTATTAAAGAGATGAAGGAGAAGTCTTCCTCGAAGGAAAGCTTCAATGGTGAACAGAATACTAAGACGATAGTTCCAGCCAAACTGGATATTCCTGTCCGTTCTTCTCTATTCCAGGTTGGTCGCCTACTGTGAGATAGTCTTCTTTCAGCAGCAGTCGTTCTTCCTAATGCTAGAAATTCCAGGAATTCGAGCATAGGCGAGGTTCCCGATTATCGTGTAACATATCGGGGATTCTCATCTCGCTCACTTTGGACCGTGGTCTCGCCTAAGTGTTTGGAGATCGTAAGAAACTCTAACACTCTGAATGCGCTAGAAATTCCGTAGAATTTCTAAGCAGTCTGCGAAACCCCCACCGAATTCGTCAAACGATATCGGCTGGTGGTCCTCTCGATTCGCCCGTAGAAATCGAGAATGGGGCAGGATCCCTCCTCAACGACCGGGGGCTTACGTCAGGTAGGAACCGAAGGTCCCCCCTGGTAGCGCAGTCCCCAACGTGGGATCCTACAGAGAAATCTCTGTAGGATCCTTCCCCTTTCCCTCGTAGCCGTAAGGAGAGAGGGAATGGGGGAGGAATTGGATACTCGCTCGCCTTCCCAGTGGAACTAGCAGTTGGAGAAGAGTAGGAGCAGCCATCGCCTTGCGGGCGATGGCCTCTCAGAGTCTGGGAAAACGTATCGTCAGGAGAAAACGTTTTCCCCGAGGAGGGTTACGAACTCTCACTGTAGGTAAGGGTCTGCCGCCACTGTGAACGTCGTCTGGTGGGGCTGATCGACACCAGACAGGAGAGAGCCGATACCGTCCTCCGACTCATTCCAGTCTCGTCGAGGTCGAAACCTCTCAGGAGGACCGAAGGAGTATTTAAATACGGTGTCCGAAGACACGTAGAAACGCAGCTGTCGCAGTAGAGGAGGTGGAAGTAGCTTGATCGACGGCCAGAACTGAGAGAGCCTTCTTGTCCGGAGACGAGAGACTCTGGTTCAAGACAGAATCGGCAAGCTCCGATCGCGGCATACCCACCGTCGGTTTTTTGGGTTCCCTCTCGGGCCCCAAAACGACTCGAGCAGAGACATGGGCTCTGCTGGTGGGGAGCGGCGATCCTTCCCCCCGGTCGTTGTGCTGACGATCAGTGCAATAACCTGGGTAAAGTTACTCTGAATCTCGGAAGTTACAGCGTCTTGAGGAGTAGGACCGTCCAGTCCCTCCAACAAGAGCAGCTCCCAGGACCCTCCTCCTTCAGAAGAAGGACCAGCAACAGATCCCCCCTGACGGTTGCCCTCCAATCACTTGCGCGTACGTCCTGGTTGGTCCTAAGACCAACCTGGCACGTGTGGCGTCGTGACGGGATCGTGAGCGGCGCATCTCTCACGATCACTCCTATATACCTCGCTCTTCCTGGCGTATGTTGAAGGTATCGGAGAGACAGAACTGACGCTACCCCCCTCTCCCCTGACGGTCGCCTCCAATCACTTGCGCGTACGTCCTGGTTGGTCCTAAGACCATACGTGGCACGTGCGGCGTCGTGACGGGATCGTGAGCGGCGCACCTCTCACGATCACTCCTAGCTACCTCGCTCTTCCCGGTGTAGCCCGAGGAAGTTGAAGGTAGTGGAGAGACAGACCTGACGCTCCCCCCCCCGCTCGCTGGCAGGACCAGCGTACGTGGGGGGCTGCAGCCGATCACCAACCCAACCCCGCTGGTGGGGATCGATCTGCAGGCCTGGCCGTGCCGCTCACCTGTGGCGAGCGGCTCGACTGAGCACGTCGACCCCGATCCCGTGCGTCAGACGAGCTGCTGCTGGTCACCGTATTCGCCCTGGTCCCTGTGTAGCGGCGGTCAGGTGACCTGCAGAGCTCGCTTTCGCCGTGAGACCGTGAGCGTCCCTCGCGGCACGTCAAACCGCTGGGTACCAGCCGAGGCTGGTACCGTCGGTCGAGGGGACCTGGGGGACCTCTTCCCAGCCTTAAACCGTGGCCGTTCAGAGACCGTCACTCCACCCGAGGTACCGGCTGGTCGCTTGCGAGAGCGGCCGCTGGCCTGGCGAGAGTCACCTGAGCAGCTCTCGACAGTCTTCTGCTCCGTGCCTCGGTCATGACGCTGAGCGAACTCAGGCGTCTTAACTTTGGCTGCACGGTCACCCGAAGGAGATCGTACACTCGGAACTTCTCGCGGACGAGAAACCGAGCCGGTACCTGGCTTAGCAGCAGAGCTGCCAAGACCAGGCGAGGGTGTACCAGCGGTAGCCAGCACACCCTTGGTCCCCGTCTTCTTCTTCTTCTCAGAAGGGGAGACGGGCCCCGTTCCCGAAGGAACAGGAGGACCAGCAGAAGAACCCCCCCGTCACACTGGAATGTGACGAGCCCTTCGAAGTTCCCGAAGGAGTCTTCTTAGGGGGAATACAAAACCCGCCCGGTTACCAGCTGTCGCTGCGAGAGCGGCCGCTGGCCTGGCGAGAGTCACCTGAGCGGTTCTCGCCAGCCTTCTGCTCCTGCCGTGGTCTTGGCGCCGAGCGAACTCTGGCGCCGAAACTTTGGCTCACGTCTCCCGAGGGAGGGGAGCGTACACTCGGGATCTCCGCGAACGAGAGACCGAGCCGGAACCTGGCGTAGCGGCATCGCCGCTAGCACCAGGCGAGGAGTACCAGAGCTAACCGATACTCCTCTGGTCCCCGTCTATCTCTTCCTTACGGAAGGGGAGACGGGTGCCCCCGCTCCCGAAGGAGCAGGAGGACCAGCAGAAGGACCCCCCGTCCCACCGAGGTGGGACGGGCCTTAGAAGTTCCCGAAGGAGACTTCTTAGGGGGGGGAGGCGAGCCTTCTTCTTCTTCGGCTTATGGGCCTTAGAAGTCGAAGGGGAAGAGGCAGCAACAGACGAGAACGAAGATGACACCTTCCTCTTCTTCGTCAGCTCACGCAGGACAGTCGTCAGGTCCTCCATCCAGCCGGAGTCGGGCCTATTGCCGAAGCAACACGGCCCGACTGCACCTGTCCGGAAGGACCTGGGACTGGGGAAGACACACCATGGGCAGGACCAGCATCCCGCGGACAGGCGGCAGGAACCAGGAGCGACAGGAACAGCAACCAGCTCAGGAGGCGGCAGGAACAGCTTCGGCAGCGTAAAGGGACAGAAGGGACAGCCAAGCCAGTAGCGGGAACCACATCAAGCGACAGGTACGGCAGGCCCAGCCATCGCCTCGTAGAATCATCGGCAGCCAGCGTGGTACTGGCGGCCGGTCCAGGGGCGAGCTGCTGAACAGCGGAAGTCTGGGGCAGGCAACACGAAGAAAACACAGGCAGGCGGCGGCGGCATACCCCTCCTCGGTACGGCGGCGACCGGCCCCTAGAAGCGGCAGACGGCGTCACCGACACAGCATGGGGAGTGTAGACCAGCGGGGGGAAGCAGCATAAGCGGCCGTGAAGGTTGTAGTGGAGACCACTCCAAGGTCACCGCCCCAGACCTCGCTAGACTCTGCAGCAGATCGTGGATGCTAGGCACGCCCTGCAGCCGCAGTGGTCCCATACCTGTCCAAGGTCGTCTCCCACGGCTGTAGCACCTGCGTAGCACAGACAGATTAGTAAGAGGGGTTCCCTCACGCACGGGGGGGGGAGACATGCCCCACCCCGAACGGAAGAGACCCCAAAACAAAATACGAGGAAGCTGAGCGGGGGGGGCAGAAAGAAGACGAAGAATCGGATACCAAGGGAGTCGCGGGAGAGCTTTCCGACGACTTCCTGGCAGACCTTCGCTTCCCCTACCCCCGCACAGCAGTGAAAAGTAATATGAAAATGAAACAGAATACTGCACTTGCGATTCACTTCATAGAACTTAAAGAGGGAAAAATCAATTCCCGGTAAGAGCGGAAACTTGATCCATAATAATATGATGCTATCATAAATATATATGAAAATGACAATACTGCACTTGCTATTTTCACTTTCACAGCAATAAATCGTAAGGATTAATTCCCGGGTAGAGCGGAAATTGATCCAAAATTAAATTTGGAACTAGCAGTTGGAGAAGAGTAGGAGCAGCCATCGCCTTGCGGCGATGGCCTCTCAGAGTCTGGGAAACGTATCGTCAGGAGAAAAACGTTTTCCCCGAGGAGGGTTACGAACTCTCACTGAGGTAAGGGTCTGCCGCCACTGTGAACGTCGTCTGGGTGGGGCTGATCGACACCAGACAGGAGAGAGCCGATACCGTCCTCCGACTCATTCCAGTCCTCGTCGAGGTCGAAACCTCTCAGGAGGACCGAAGGAGTATTTAAATACGGTGTCCGAAGACACGTAGAAACGCAGCTGTCGCAGTAGAGGAGGTGGAAGTAGCTTGATCGACCGGCCAGAACTGAGAGAGCCTTCTTGTCCGGAGACGAGAGACTCTGGTTCAAGACAGAATCGGCAAGCTCCGATCGCGGCATACCCACCGTCGGTTTGGGTTCCCTCTCGGGCCCCAAAACGACTCGAGCAGAGACATGGGCTCTGCTGGTGGGAGCGGCGATCCTTCCCCCCGGTCGTTGTGCTGACGAATCAGTGCAATAACCTGGGTAAAGTTACTCTGAATCTCGGAAGTTACAGCGTCTTGAGGAGTAGACCGTCCAGTCCCTCCAACAAGAGCAGCTCCCAGGACCCTCCTCCTTCAGAAGAAGGACCAGCAACAGATCCCTGACGGTTGCCTCCAATCACTTGCGCGTACGTCCTGGTTGGTCCTAAGACCAACCTGGCACGTGTGGCGTCGTGACGGGATCGTGAGCGGCGCATCTCTCACGATCACTCCTATATACCTCGCTCTTCCTGGCGTAGTTGAAGGTATCGGAGAGACAGAACTGACGCTACCCCCTCTCCCCTGACGGTCGCCTCAATCACTTGCGGCGTACGTCCTGGTTGGTCCTAAGACCATACGTGGCACGTGCGGCGTCGTGACGGGATCGTGAGCGGCGCACCTCTCACGATCACTCCTAGCTACCTCGCTCTTCCCGGTGTAGCCCGAGGAAGTTGAAGGTAGTGGAGAGACAGACCTGACGCTCCCCCCCCGCTCGCTGGCAGGCACCACGTACGTGGGGGGCTGCAGCCGATCACCAACCCGCGGTGGGGATCGATCTGCAGGCCTGGCCGTGCCGCTCACCTGTGGCGAGCGGCTCGACTGAGCACGTCGACCCCAGATCCCGTGCGTCAGACGAGCTGCTGCTGGTCACCGTATTCGCCCGAGGTCCCTGTGGGAGCGGCGGTCAGGTGACCTGCAGAGCTCGCTTTCGCCGTGAGACCGGTGAGCGTCCTCGCGGCACGTCAAACCGCTGGTACCAGCCGAGGCTGGTACCGTCGGTCGAGGGGCCGGGGACCTGGGGGGACCTCTTCCCAGCCTTAAACCGTGGCCGTTCAGAGACCGTCACGTCCACCCGAGGTACCGGCTGGTCGCTGCGAGAGCGGCCGCTGGCCTGGCGAGAGTCACCTGACATCTCTCGACAGTCTTCTGCTCCGTGCCTCGGTCATGACGCTGAGCGAACTCAGGCGTCTTAACTTTGGCTGCACGGTCACCCGAAAGGAGATCGTACACTCGGAACTTCTCGCGGACGAGAAAACCGAGCCGGTACCTGGCTTAGCAGCAGAGCTGCCAAGACCAGGCGAGGGTGTACCAGCGGTAGCCAGCACACCCTTGGTCCCCGTCTTCTTCTTCTTCTCAGAAGGGGAGACGGGCCCCGTTCCCGAAGGAACAGGAGGACAGCAGAAGAACCCCCCCGTCACACCGGAATGTGACGAGCCCTTCGAAGTTCCCGAAGGAGTCTTCTTAGGGGAATAACAAAACCCCGGTTACCAGCTGGTCGCTGCGAGAGCGGCCGCTGGCCTGGCGAGAGTCACCTGAGCGGTTTCTCGCCAGCCTTCTGCTCCGTGCCGTGGTCTTGGCGCCGAGCGAACTCTGGCGCCGAAACTTTGGCTGCACGGTCTCCCGAGGGAGAGCGTACACTCGGGATCTCCCGCGAACGAGAGACCGAGCCGGAACCTGGCGTAGCGGCATCGCCGCTAGCACCAGGCGAGGAATAGTACCAGATAACTAACGATACTCCTCTGGTCCCCGTCTATCTCTTCCTTACGGAAGGGAGACGGGCCCCGCTCCCGAAGGAGCAGGAGGACCAGCAGAAGGACCCCCCGTCCCACCGAGGTGGGACGGGCCCTTAGAAGTTCCCGAAGGAGACTTCTTAGGGGGGGGAGGCAGCAGCCTTCTTCTTCTTCGGCTTATGGGACTTAGAAGTAGAAGGGGAAGAGGCAGCAACAGACGAAGACGAAGATGACACCTTCCTCTTCTTCGTCAGCTCACGCAGGACAGTCGTCAGTCCTCCATCCAGGCCGGAGTCGGGCCTATTGCCGAAGCAACACGGCCCGACTGCACCTGTCCGGAAGGACCTGGGACTGGGGAAGACACACCATGGGCAGGACCAGCATGGACAGGCGCAGGAACCAGGAGCGACAGGAACAGCAACCAGCTCAGGAGCGGCAGGAACAGCGCAGCGGTAAACACAGAAGGGACAGCCAAGCCAGTAGCGGGAACCACATCAGCGACAGGTACGGCAGGCCCAGCCATCGCCTCGTAGAATCATCGGCAGCCAGCGTGGTACTGGCGGCCGGTCCAGGGCGAGCTGCTGGAACAGCGGAAGTCTGGGGCAGGCAACACGAAGAAAACACAGGCGGCGGCGGCATACCCCTCCTCGGTACGGCGGCGACCGGCCCTAGAAGCGGCAGACGGCGTCACCGACACAGCATGGGGAGTGTAGACCAGCGGGGGGAAGCAGCATAAGCGGCCGTGAAGGTTGTAGTGGAGACCACTCCAGGTCACCGCCCCAGACCTCGCTAGACTCTGCAGCAGATCGTGGATGCTAGGCACGCCCTGCAGCCGCAGTGGTCCATACCTGTCCAAGGTCGTCTCCCACGGCTGTAGCACCTGCGGTAGCACAGACAGATTAGTAAGAGGGGTTCCCTCACGCACTGGGGGGGGAGACATGCCCCACACCCCGAACGGAAGGAAGACCCAAAAACAAAATACGAGGAAGCTGAGCGGGGGGCGGGAGAAGAACGAAGAATCGGATACCAAGGGAGTCGCGGAGAAGCTTTCCGACGACTTCCTGGCAGACCTCGCTTCCCTACCCCCGCACAGCAGTGAAAAGATATGAAAATGAAACAGAATACTGCACTTGCGATTCACTTCATAGAACTTAAAGAGGGAAAAAAATCAATTCCCGGTAAGAGCGGAAACTTGATCCATAATAATATGATGCGATCATCAAAATATATATGAAAATGAACAATACTGCACTTGCTATTTTCACTTCACAGCAATAAATCGTAAGGATTAATTCCGGGTAGAGCGGAAATTGATCCAAAATTAAATTTGATGCAATTAATAAATGAAATGAAAAGAAAACTGCATGCGAATCCACTTTCATTGCATTCTATTCATACAAAATAAGAGGCTCTTGCCGAGCGCAATCAAGCTCTCGGCAACGAACGCACAGGGCAAAAATATAATGAAAAATGTTATTGTTATAATACAATTAAGTTTGTTCATACTTACCTGGCAGATATATATATAGCTGTATTTTCCGAAGTCCGACAGAATTAAAAATCGCGGCACACGCAGTGGCGGCCAGGTGGTAGTACCCATTCCCGCCGTGGGAGGCGGATATCAGGAACTATTCCCATTTTCTATTCATATTTTATCAGTGCCACTGTCTCCTGAGGGGAGGTGGGCACTTTAATTATATATATCTGCCAGGTAAGTATGAACAAACTTAATTGTATTATAACAATAACATTTTGTTCATGAAACTTACCTGACAGATATATATATAGCTGAATCCACCTTCGGATGGTGGGAAGAGACAGAATAGGATTTTTGGGAAACTAAATTAAGTAGATGATATACATCTTGGTTCCTCACCTGTTAGCATAGCCGACTTCGTGATTACTGTCACCAAAGTCTGCTTCTGCGTTACTAGAGTTGCCAGCGATGGTAGAGACCTGTAATGCTGGTGCGCTCTAGATGATCTGTCAACGGGGACGTGACCACAATGTGACTAGACCATATTACCATACTTCCGAGGGCACCGAAGCTAAAAACCACCCACCTGACCTAACCTATCAAAGTAGTTCCATAACTTCTAGGCTAAGAAAAAGGAACGCGCCTCAAGCGACCAACCCTTCAAAGTTAAAGCACACCTATCCCTTTTCTATAGGATAGGATTGTGTTGCTTCCTGCCCCCAATAATATCTACGGAAATGTATGGTCCTAGCGACTTACAGATCTCAAAGTCGTCTTCACATCCCGTCGGGAGTGTGTAAGCGAACACAGAGTTGCTTCGCTAAAGCGTGGCACTCAGGATGTTACTGAGTGTATGCTCTGTTGAAATGCTTCCGAGGCCGCGCCCTCACCTCTTGAGCATTCATATAAGAAAAATCTCAAATCTTTATGCAAACATAATGAATGAGACCTCTTAAAAAGAAACTCCTTGGCTATAATGCCAGGGTGTTCTTGGACATGAACCAGTCTGGTCTTTTACGGAACACCGCAGATTGTCGGGAGTGTGAAGCGAACACAGAGTTGCTTCGCTAAAGCGTGGCACTCAGGATGTTACTGAGTGTCATGCTGTTGAAATGCTTCCGAGGCCGCGCCCCCACTTCTTGAGCATTCATATTAAGAAAAAATCTCAAATCTTTATGCCAACATAATGAATGAGACCTCTTTAAAAGAACTCCTTGGCTATAATGCCAGGGTTGTTCTTGGACATGAACCAGTCTGGTCTTTTTACGGAGCACCGCAGATTGTCCGTTGACCTGACTTTCTATAGTTTATCAGGATAAAAACTTGAGAGAGCCTACAGGGCACAGGACTCTAATGCCTTTTGGCCCATAAATTGTGCCATACCCTTGGTCTCCAGGCCTTCGGGTCAAGGGTTAGACAGGTTTTCGTTCTTATCAAGAACGGAAGGCTTAGTGGACAGACCGCATTATGTCCTTTAAAGCCAAACCTCTGATGATGGCTAAAACCTCACTAAACCCTCTTTGCCGTGGCTAGAGCGGTTAGAATATTAGCCTTTTCTGGTCACGTGTATTAAGTTCGCAGAAAGGATAGGTTCGAAATGCTTTTGGTATCAGAAACTCAGACTACGTCAAAGTTCCATGCCGGAACCTTTGATCAGAGAATTTCAAGATCTCCACAGACCTCAAAGATCGTGAAGCTTTGTTGTTTTGACAGAACGAACTCTGAGCCTAGAGGCCGTCAACAACAATTTGCATATTCTACAATAGTTAGGACTTCTAGCTTACTCATACTTCAGACGGAAAGATAGAACCATAAGGAAATTCACAGAGGTCGAGTTGGAGGAAATAGTCATTTCCCTTCACTTACTCCAGAAACGGCCTCCTCCGATTGAACACTGAAAATAGGCAGCACTGCTTTGCCTTGGCCAAGAGACTGCCATCTGTTGAAGATCTTATCGCTATGTACCGTTGAAGACGAAGGTAGATATTGAATGCAACCTACGTCTTCACAGACGAATCGAGAGAAGGATTCTCAAGATTCTGAACCTGTGCTTACAAATGACTGAAAACGCTAACCGCTATTTCATTGCTGTCCGGCGTGAGAAGTCGTAGTTGTAATGAAAGCGGGGCGTTCTCAGTAATGAAAACACAGAGGAAAGCCGCCTGAAGAACTGCTTCTCATGGGCTGAACATTTGGAAGTAGAGCTGTCAGGTCGGAGAGTAGGCGATGTCTTTATGACATATCTGTTAATTCGGGATGAACAATGAACAATTGTACACCTACGAATATGAGATATTTCACAGACAAACTCAGATGTCTGCAAAATCATTCGCATTATCAGTGCGATGCAGCGGGAGACTTGTACAGACTTCTGTTACCGTGCGTGGAAAACAGTAAAACGAATAAGTCTAAGATATCTCTGTTGAAAATTCTCACAATATCGAAGGCGATGGAATCTATCGTCACAGCGGTAGATGGTCCTTCATAATTGCGAGAATCCCCTTTAATCAGAGACCTAAGTCCAAGATTGTTGGGCAGAGATAGGTTCGGTAGTTAATCAAAGCAGGGGAGAGAGAGAGACATAAACAACCGTGCATCTCGGAGGCCCAGCTGATACTGGGCGGCTATCAGCCTGGCACAGGCAGTTCAATACGCAGTAGCAGAGCCTGAGCTCCCGCTGACTCGTCATCCTGAGTTGCCAGGTAATCCATATTCCAGAAAGGAATGCGTTCGGCTAGAACCACCGAGCATAAAAGATATGCTCGAGCAATTATATTTAGGCGAAACGAATTTCGGTAAATATAAAAGTTGAAATGGTGTTGTCGTGACAAAAACCATAAGCATAAAAATAAAATGAAATAAACAAAACTCCCTGGGAGGTTGCAGGCAACCCCGAGTTGCAGTTCAATTAGAATACTTCTCGTCTAAGTCGCAATCCGTAGAAAAACTAGGATATGCGCCTACCCCTCGGACCATTCAACTGCTTAGTAGAATCATGTCGCGAGGTTAATATACGTAGTATATTTATAGGATTTGAACAACGATCTCCATCCTAAATTCTTTCCTTCAAGAAAACAATATAAGGATTGGAGATCGACCACCTTCGATCTCTATCAAAGAGAGTGAAGGAGAAGTCTTCCTCGAAGGAAAGCTTCAATGGTGAACAGAATACTAACTGCCTGAGTTGCCAGCTACTCCCTTTACGAAGGAATAGTTATGATATTATCGAGCAAAAGGAAACTCTCAAGCAGGGCCTATTTAACGAAACAGAATTCGCTAAAATACAGAAGCTGAGTTGGTGTTGTCGTAACAATACCTGAAGAGTTGTTCTTCCTCCAAAAACTCTTGGAAGGTTGAAGGGAGTGTCAAATAAATACATTAGAACAACAGTTCTTTCGGCTTCTATCCGCAGAGGTAAATACGATATGCGTATATGGACTCGACCCATGCGTTAGCAAAATGACGCACAGATAAACTACGTAAATATTGTAGTAATTTGAACATCGAATTCTCTATACATCTTTCCTGGACGAGGAAGAGAGAAAGAAAGGAAAAAACGACTGTCCACGTTCTAATGAACGAGACTTTAAAAGAAACTCCTTGACTCTTTGCCAAGGACTCTTTTCCAAGAAAAGGGAGTAACATTCATCGAATAGAGATCATCAAAGAGAGAACCGTGGATCGAAAAAGACCGTTCAATGTTCTTATGATATGGACAAAAGACTTCCTGGATAGTCTACAAGTCTTTCTCTTAACCCCCGGATGAGCCTCTGAAAATGAATGAGAGCTCTTCCGAAATTGTTAATGAGTTTATCCGCTTAAACGATTAAAAACGTTAAAATCTATGTCAATGAGAACTACCCATTTATGAGGGGTCCCCCACTTAAATGACAATGGGGAAAACGTCCTGACTTGACAAAAAACTATTAGCACTTTGCTAATAGGGGAAAAAGGAAAAGTTTAACATGACCGAAAGTCACCCAGAATCGAGTATATAATCTTCCCGATTCTCAAAGAAATCGATGAAGAGGAAAGAGGGATAGAAGAAAAAATTCGGGTATGGTCTCTCGCTAACTCCGAATCCCTTTTAAAATTTCTGTAAAGAAATGTCTTCAACAGCAAATAAGACGCCTTCAACAAGTCTTTTCTCTCGCAAAGCGTCCTGCCGAGCTTCCACCGAAGCTCCCTGGCGAATGTCCACAAAAGCGTCCTGCTGAGCGTCCTGCTGAGCGTCCTCAAAAGCGTCCTGCGAGCGTCCTCAAAAGCGTCCTGCTTAGCGTCCTGCTGAGCGTCCTCAAAAAACGTCCTGCTTAGCTACGAGCGTGTCTGAGCAGAGAACACCAAGTCTTCTAACGACGTTTCAGAGAGGAACTCGTTGAGCGCCTTGATGCATGCAAGGCCCGCCAAGAGGCGTCCTGGCGAGCGACCTTGCCAACATCTCAATGTTATGACGAACCGCGTTTTGCGTATGACATTGAATATTTTTGAGGGACGTCCTGATGCGAGTCTCCATGGAGAGCCGCACGCTGCTCCTGAAGTGTGTGAACACTAAAGGAAGACGTATGGCTTTCGCCTTCCGCAAGGTGCTTGTCGACCCGAGACATAAGTTGTTTGACTATGCAAAGCAGCTTGCCGGCCGTCAAACTTATCAGCTTGCTTTCTCGAAGTAAAGCGAACGTTACATAACGTATACGGAGCGCAATGAGGAGAGGGACGAATACTGAGTTGCTTCTCCAAAAGGTGGAATCAAGAATGTCCTTGATTACCAAATTCTTTTGAGGAATGCTAGCGAGGTTGAAACAGCTCTAACTTCATGAGCGTCACTCGCAGGAGGCTCAAATCACTCTTCTGGCAAGATGAATGAACCTCCTTAATAATGTATAAGTGATATATACACGAAGCGTTCATATATACGAGCGTTTCACTCGCAGGAGGCTCAAATCACTCTGGCAAGATGAATGAGCCTCCTTAATAATGTATACATGATGATACATGAGCGGTCACTTGCAGGAGGCTCAAATCACTCTTCTGGCAAGATGAATGAGCCTCCTTATAATGTATACATGATATACATGAGCGTTCTCGCAGGAGCTCAAATCACTCTTCTGGCAAGATGAATGAGCTCCCCTTAATGCCCTTAGAAAAAAGAGCCAGTGCATTCTTCTAAAAGGGGAAAAATGTGGTCTCTTTACTCTTTATCCTCTCGTGACGAGAGAGAGGACGTGAAGCGTCCTCTTCTCCAAAGCTCTTTAGGGGGCGCGAGTCCTTCCGAGAGCTCCAACCCCTGTGTGGGGAGGACGCCTCGGAGGACGAGAAGCAATCCTTCAAAGATCGTGCACTGCTCGATCTTCGGCAGCCTGGGAAGCGACAAAACCAGGACCTGCCGAAAGGAAGCCAGATCAGCATGAAAAACCCAGCAAACCCTCCTTCGGCTTTTGGACATGCCCCTCTCCCTGGTTTCCTGGGAGTCCGACAGAGGTCTAGGCCTAGAGGCGTTATGGGGACGATCTGACGTTCCCCCAACGAGAGAGAGGACGTGAAGTCTCCCTTCTCTAAAGCTTCTTAGAGGGCGCGAGTCCTTCCGAGAGCCTCCAACCCTTGCGCGGGGGGAGGACGCCCTCGGAGGACGAGAAGCAATCCTTCAAGATCGTGCAAACGTCTTTAGCAGCCTGGGAAGCGTCAAAGGTTTCTGCCGACCAAAAAAAGGGGACGCCAGATCGGTGGGGAGCCCCAGTAACCCTCTTGCGGCTTCGACATGCCTCTCCCTGAGTCCTGGGAGTCCGACAGAGGTCCAGGCCTAGAGGAATTATGGGGCCGATCTGACGCCCCCCCTCCACAACACAAGGGACACTACACTTCACAACACTGAATGGAGAGCGAGCACTTTAGTCATAAGATTACTTGATGTAATCCTCTAGCAGACACTTCTTCTAGGCCCGTAAGCCATACCACAGGGTTAGGCAAAATAAAATCTACAGGAGGTTAGAAGGTTCATTATTTCTAACTTCTGTTTACTGTGAGGAAAAAAACTCCTGATTCTAACACGCTCTAAAATGGACATGAATCCTCTTCTTCCGTAATCAGTCACACCTTACATAATTACATTTGAACTTGCAAGAAAACATGTAAAAATGTCATCTATACTATGCGAGTGTCTACCGAATTTCGGTAGCCTCACCTACCATGAAGACAACAAAGTCTGAAAACTAGGCTAACTAGCTTCAGACATCAAAGCAATGAAAAAATTTACGCTAGCGTATGCCTAGCCACAAATCCAAGTTAATAATTCGAAATAACAATAAGGATACTTAAGCGGCTAATGAAGTTTTCAAAATCCTAGGCGGAGGTCTGTAAACAGTTGTTTTACCGACCGGCGACAGAAAAAAATATGAAATAGAAAAAATGGGAATAGTTCCTGATATCCGCCCCTCCACGGCGGGAAATGGGTACTACCACCTGGCCGCCCACTGCTGTGTGCCGCGAATTTTTTAAATTCTGTCGGACTTCGGAAAATACAGCTATATATATATCTGTCAGGTAAGTTTCATGAATAAAAGAGTACTTACACTTTCAATACACACTTTCGCCCAAAAATTACATGACTCGGCGCGAGTGCGCCCGCCCTCGGCACCGAGAATATAAGGGTTTTTTTTTTTTCCCATTCAATTCATGAAAAGAGAAAGGAAAAATCGCTCGTCTCTACGGCGATAGCTCCATGTTGATTCATAATTAAGTAATGAAAATGAAAACAGTGTACTTACAGTTTTCAATTTTCAAGTCAAAACCAACCATTAGTACACAAATATAAACAAAGCATACGACGATGAACGCGGGCAGAGAGCGATGACGAACAGTCCTTCACACCCGCGGCCCGAAAGCAAAAGTGATTCTTCACTCTCGGGGCGCGCGGGCGCGCGCACAACGATCGGACAAGCAGTTAAACTACCGCTCTCCCTTGTTCGAAGCTTACGACCGTCCCAGCTGCGCTAGTTACCTTCCTATGTTAAAGGACCGAGGGTTTGTATTACGTACGGAACTAAAACTTAAAACGAGAAGTCTCGTCACTGACTTCTCTCCATAAGTCAATTCAGGATATCCCGTTTGGAGTTATGAGTCTTTCCAAGACCTCCTTCGATCCGAAGGGGAAGGCTTTCTGTCTGGGGAAGAGCCATCAAAAACTTTATCGGATAAGAGTCAAGTCGACTCCTGACTCCTGCCTCCTGACTCCGACTCCTGGCTGGAGTCACACGACGGTTGACTCCTCACTCCTGGCAGGAGTCACGCGTCTGGTTGACTCCTCACTCTAGGCAGGAGTCAAAACCACGGCTGGTTGATCCTCCACTCTAGGCAGGAGTCACACGTCTGGTTTGATCCTCACTCTTGGCAGGAGTCGCGCATCTGGCGGGTGATCCTTACTCCTGGAAGGAGCCACACTTCTAGCTGTCTCCCTCACTCCTGGAAGGAGACATACTCTGGCTGACTCCCCCCTCCCTCCTGAGAGGAGTCCACACGTCTGGTTGACCTACTCACTCCTAGCAGGAGTCATGCTTCTGGCATGACTCCTCACTCTTTAAAGGAGTCATACGCTGGCTGACTCTAGCAGGAGTCACTTCTTTATATCTAATTCGTTCTTTCAGAAATAGATAGTTTTCATATACATGTACCGATGAGGAATTTGGTGAAAAACCATTTCAAACTCCCCATGGGATAGAGCCCCACCCAAGTCCAGCTGTACGGGGGACGAAAAAAACGGATAGGGCAATGCCTCTACCGCAACGTTATCGAATGATATTTCCTTTCTTTCAGTCTCTTCTGAGGTTCCGATACCATGACGAGATTATCTTGCATCTTCATTTAATCTACTCCGTTGAATCTTTCTTCTCCTTATTGTCAAGACGTAATAATAAGGGGAACACATTGAATTAGGATGCCTTCCTCCTGGCAGTCTGGGACGTTCTACAGATCCTGCCGAGGGGACGCCCTGATCGTGGGGATTATCCAATAACTCCGTAAGGCTTTCAAACATTCGTCCTCCTCTGGGCTGTGAGCTTGGAAGAGGTCTAGGCCTGGGAGCGAGACAGAGCCGATCAGACGCACCCTCTATTGCAATGGGGAACTTTATTCACTTTCTTACCCTTTTAAGAGCTCGCATTTGAGCTACATCCATTTATCTTCAATTTGCAAATATGAAATTGTAAATTTCTGTGAAGTAAGAAGGTGATAAGGATGCAACAACTACTGTACGTAATACTCTAATTGCTCGTTATTACAAAAGCTAATAAAGGCTTCTAAAGGAAGTGTATATAGTTACTTTTCTGACTTCCCCAACTAGGAAGAAAGATATACATTTCCTCAATCAAAATTCTAACACTTATTTGTATAAATGAATAAATATAGTAATTCCCTTTCTTGAAAAGTTGAGTGTCTATCGAAAACTTCGGTAGTTACACGTAATGTAATCTTCGAAATTTTCGATTTTAATCGATTATAAAAAAATTACCAAATGTTAACAAAAGGCGTATGCCAAACCAAAGATCCATTACTACTTCCCTGTAAAAGGTAGCCCAGAAGATCAATGGCGATGAAAAACATGAAAATCAAATCAGGAGGGAAAGCAAACGTGTTGTTTACATTCCCAGCGACAGGAGAAAAAATCTGTCCTTTAGAAGGTAATAGTTCCCTATTCCTGCCCACCCAGCGGCAGGCAGGTAGATCACCTGACCTACCTGTAGCGTGTGCCGCGAAATTCGAATTTCTGTCGGGGACGACGGAGTCTATAGCCTAAGTATATATGACAGGGAAGTTGAATGTATAAAAATTATATTTATGCAGTATAGTACTATAGAATTTACTGTACAGTACTTTGGGTTTCTAGCGTATGTAAAGATATAATAAAGTTATACAGTGTACAGGTAGCTGTAGTTCAGGTTACGATTACGATAGTCCGATTTTATGAGAGACAAATTACAATGGCCTAACTTATCCATCTTCTAGTTACATTAAGTTCAATAAACAGCAAAAGAGAATGATGAAAGTATGGTTTTAACGTTATACTCGTTGCGTGAACAATACAGCCTTGAACAACGAACGAGAAACTACTTTTTTTTCTAAGTACAACCGAAATGGATAACATCGTTTTGGCTTTGTATTTTCAATCATCATACAACAGTACAAAACAGTTACCGTAGTTGTTTATAAAGGGAAATGTATGTTTAGAATAGAACTGAGATATCTTAATGTAATAAATTTCTTTATTCGCTATAGATCAGAGATCAAATTAGATTAAAGATCAATCGGGAAATATACTGTTAAATTTAAAACCTAGTTATTAAACTGAAGCTGAGAAAACTGTTCAAGCTGCTAATGACTATTACGTACATCGGCAACAAGGATAAAACTGCAGTAAACGTCTGCCATCAAAAAACACATGAAAGAACACACTTTGAATGTTGGTTTCACGCCGGATATAAGATAAATAACGTAAGTTCGTATTACGATGATATAAAGGATTTATTGCGAACGGAATCACGTAACTTTTTACGTAATAACATGCCGCCAACGTAATATGTTAACGAAAAAAAAAAAAGTAGTTCACATTCACAAACGAGACATATTCAATAAAATCATTTCCACTTATAAAAACACGCTGTATAAGGAAAAATAACTTTGTCTCATATAAGTCAAGTATCTAGATATTCGTTTATGCTAACTAGAAGCAAGAGCATTCGCTCAGAATTGTTATGGTGGGAAACAAACTCATATTCATCAACTGATTTAAACCACAACATTGGCTGCTCCGCGGAATATGGGCTAAATTTGCCGTAGTATTTTAAAATACAATAATATGAGAATACATACAATATTCTTGGATACAGAAATAATGTATAACTTTTCAAAGGATTTAGGAAGAGATGCATAATTAATAAAATGATATTGATATTTTACAATAAAGTTTGTGTACATTACCTGGCACATATACTAGCCAGTCTCTGACGTCACGACCGAATTCAAAACTCGCGGCAAACGCGGACAGGTAGGTCAGGTGATCTACCTTACCCGCCGCTGGGAAGCGGGTTGTAAGAACCAACAAAATACCCTTCTTGCCAGATTTTTTCTCTCTTATACCTGTCCTCCTGAGGGAGGGGGGTGGGCGGCCATCAACGTATATGTCTGCCAGGTAAGTATGTACAAAACTTATTGTAAAATAACAATATCATTTTTTTACATGAACTTTCCTGTCAGACATATACTTAGCTGATTGACACCCTGGTGGAGGGTACAAGACAGAAAATAACAAAGAAAAGGTAAACAAAAACACTGTTGTAGGATAAAAATAAACTTGGTTTTTTTTTAAACAACCCCCTGTTTTTTTTTTAGGCTGAAGACTTCATAGGTATGTCTATTAGACTGCATAGCCATAAGAGCTACGCGAGGGCGTGACCTACAGCTGAAAAAGACTCTTTGGGGTCTACTAAACGGGACTGATATCCGCTTACTTAGTAGGAATCCCAGTCGGATCATGTCAATGGGGGTTCGCCCCTCTTCTATGACAGAACTGTCCACTACCAACGCAGGGAGCTTCAAACCAAATCCGATCACCTAACCAAACCAAAGTTATTAGTATTACGAAACGAAAAAAGATGCTACCATGCATCATTTTTCATACAACCATATGAACTCAATTACCAAAAACAAGGGAAAAAACTACTAAGGATATGTTTCCAGCTCCCTGCCCCAGCACCGAATCCGCCGATACGTACGGGCCTAATGCGAAGCACTCGTCATACGTAATACTGACGTCTTTAAGGTAGTGGTTGGCGAATTACTGAATTACATCTCCAGAATGTAGTTTTCATCAGATTCTGAAGAGACATATTCTTATTAAAGGCCAAGGAAGTGGCAATGGCTCTCACTTCATGAGCCTTGACTTTTAGGAGCTTGAAATGTTCTTCATTACAAGATCTATGTGCTTCTTTCACAAGACTTCTAATGAAGAAAGACAGCGCATTTTTCGACAATGGTCTGCTGGGGTCCTTTACAGAGCACCATAGTCTGTCCTCAATGCCCTTAAGGGTTTTCTTCTTCTGAAGGTAGTATTTTAAACTCCTAACCGGGCAAAGAGTTCTTTCGGGTTCTTCCCCTACTAGGGCAGATAATCCACGAACCTCAAAGCTCCTTGGCCAAGGATTTGAGGGGTTCTCATTCTTTGCTAAAAAACGAAGGAAGGAAGGAACAAATCACGGAATCTCCTTTGAAACCCTACCCTCCTTCTAGGCATGAATCTCACTAACCCTTTTAGCGGATGCTAGAGCCATGAGAAATAGAGCTTTCCTCGTAAGATCTTTGAAGGAGGCTAAATGTGGTGCTCAAACCTAGAGGACCTCAGGAAACGAAGAACCACGTCCAGATTCCAACTTGGAACTTCGTTCGAAGTTTCTAGGCAGTTTCGAAAGATCTTAATAGATCATGCATATCTTTGTTATTCGAAAGATCTAAGTTCCTATGTCTGAACACTGCAGCCAGCATGCTCCGGTATCCTTTTGATGGTAGATACTGCCAAACCGCATTTTTCTCTGAGGAAACTAGGAAATCTGCGATCTGAGTCACAGAGGTACTGGAAGAGGAAAAACTTCTGGTTCCTGCACACCGGCGAAAGATGTCCCACTTCGACTGGTAGACTTTAAGGGTCGAAGGTCTTCTAGCTGAGGCGATAGCCTTAGCAGCTTTTGTCGAAAACCCCTTCGCTCTGACAAGACTTTTGACAGTCGAAAGCCAGTCAGATTGAGAGCGGGGAGGTTTCTGTGATACCTGTCGAAGTGGGGTTGTCTGAGCAAATCTTGTCTTTGTGGAAGTGCTCTGGAAAGTCCACCAAACCATTCCAGTACCTCTGTGAACCAATCTTGGGCGGCCAGAACGGAGCTACTAGGCGTCATTCTTGTCCATCTCCGAGATAGCAAATTTCTTGAGGGTTTGTGTCCCAGTACTTTGAAGGGGGGAAAGGCGTAGACATCTGGACCTGTCCAATCTAGGAGAAACGAATCCACTGATACTGCTCCTGGGTCTGAGATCGGGGAGCAGTAAAGCTCGATCCTTGCGTTCCTTGCTGTTGCAAAGAGGTCGATGTGAGGCCTGCCCCATCTTCTCCACAGGTCTTGGCATACTTCTGAGTGGAGGGTCCACTCGGAAGGCAGGAGTTGATTCTTCCTGCTCAGGAGATCGGCCCTGACGTTCCTTTCGTCTCCCTGTACGATCTAGTGAGAAGACTGATCTTCCTTGTTTAAGACCACAGCAGAAGATCCCTTTCTGTTTCGTACAGGGAGAAGAGTGTGTCCCCCCCTGTTTTTTTGATGTACGCCAAGGCTGTGTGTTGTCCGAATTGACCTGAACTAATGCATTTCGGACGTGGGGCTCGAAGGCTTTCAATGCCATCCAGACTGCCATCAACTCTTTCTTGTGATGTGCCAGGACACCTGATCCCCCCATTCCAGGTGCCTGACACTTCTCTTGTCCCGAGCGTCGCTCCCCAACCTGCTTCCGACGCGTCGGAAAACAACACATGGTTGGGGTTCGCCATGTAAAGAGCATTCCTTCCCACAAAAGGTTGGGTTGTTCCACAAAACGAAGTGGGTTGTTCCCACCAACGAAGGTCTTGATTCCCCTTGAGATCTTGAAGGAGAACTCCAGATCTAGGGAGAGACGCCTCCAGTTCTGGTATAGGAAGAACTGTAGAGGCCTGAGATGCAACCTTCCTAGAGAAACGAATTGCTCCAACGAGGAGAGTCCCCCCAGCAGACTCATCCACTCCCTCGCTGTGCATGCATCTTTCTCTAGGAAGGTCGTTAGTTTCTCGTAGCAACGAGCTATCCTCTCTGGCGACGGAAAAGCCCTAAAAGCCAGAGAAACTATCCGAATCCCCAGATAGATCCGCTCTTGACTGGGGATTAATTGAGACTTCTGGAAGTTCACCAGAAGTCCCAGAGAACTTGCCAATGTAAGGGTCTTTTGAAGGTCCTCCAGACATCTTTCTTGAGACTCTGCTCTGATTAGCCAGTCGTCGAGATAAAGCGACACCCTCACTCCCTCCAAATGTAGCCACTGCGCCACGTTTTTCATTAACCCCGTGAAAACTTGGGGTGCAGTCGACAGGCCGAAGCACAAGGCCTTGAATTGGAAGATGTTTCCTCCCATCATGAATCGCAGATACTTCCGTGAAGAAGGATGGATCGGCACATGAAAGTAAGCATCCTGAAGGTCTAGTGACACCATCCAGTCCCCTGGACGAAGAGCCGCTAACACTGAGGAAGTCGTCTCCATGGTGAACTTCCTCTTTTCCACAAAGAGGTTCAGGGCGCTTACATCCAAAACCGGTCTCCATCCTCCTGAGTTCTTTGGAACTAGGAATAGCCTCAGATCTACTTCTAGAGAAAGGGCTTGATTCATGATGGGGTCCTTGTACTTGGCCACCAACTCCCTCGGAGTCCGTCGTCAATGTGGCCTTGACGAGAAGGGAATGAGGTATCCTTTGCTGACAATCGATAGGGACCAATTGTCTGCCCCTTTGTGGGCCCAGACGTCGGCAAATTTCAATAGTCTGGCACCCACTGATGTCTGGAGTCCTTGATCGCTATTTCTTACCTCTGATTGACCTAGAGAAGGTTTTACCTCTCTTAAAAGGTCTAGATCCTCTGGTTGAAGAAACTCTGGCAGTGGGTCCTCCTCGAAAGGGCTCCTGCCTCAGAGGAGTCTCTTTCTTGGTCTTGGGTTGGAAGACAGAGCGAGTTTCCTGGCCGACTGGGGCTAACATGTCCTGAGTAGCCTTGGCTGAAAGGGCACTCGAGACATCCTGAATGATTTTCTTGGGGAAAAGCAGAGGAGAAAGCTGAGCATAAAGAAGTGAGGCCCTTTGTGCATGCGAAACTGCCTTCGTGAGAAACGAACAGTAAACCGACCGCTTCTTTATCACTCCGGCTCCAAACAGTGAAGAGACTTCACTCGAGCCGTCTCTCACTGCTTTGTCCATGCAAGTGAGGACGCAATTAAGATCTTCAGGAGACAGGGAATCCTGGGTCTGGGTCATTCTTAGCCAGAACTCCTAAAGCGACCAGTCAAGAAGTTGACCGGTGATATGTATATTGTTTTTCTAATAGTCTCCAATAAATACTACTGCCAGAATTTACATACAATATTCTTTTACCTGGCAGATATATACATAGCTAAAGACTCCGTCTCCCCGACAGAAATTCAAATTTTCGCGCCACTCGCTACCGGTAGGTAGGTGATCTACCTGCCTGCCCTGGGCGGCAGGACTAGGAACCATTCCCGTTTTCTATAATATTTTCTCTCTTCCACCTCTCCTGCGGGGAGCTGGGTGGGCCATTAACGTATATATCGCCAGGTAAGTATGTATGAAACTTTATTGTATTATAACAATATCAATTTTCATACAATGAACTACCTGGTCAGATATATATACTGATTGGCACCCTTTGGTGGAGGGTCAGAGACAGCTAATATGGAATAGACAGGTCAAACAATATGTTGTAGGTATAAAAGAAAAAACCTTGGTTCCTACCTGATAGGTGGTAGACCTTCGTGGCTGTAGCCCGGTAGTCTGCATCACCTCAAGACTTTAGCGAGATATTAGATCTATGGCTAGAGTTCTTGTGGGTCTGTCCGATGGGTATAGAACCGCTTACTCGCAGAGCTTAAAAGGACTTTGTCAATGGGTACTGGACCACTTCTATGACAACACACCTTGTGAAGGAGCATAACCAATCCCGACCACCTGATCCTAACCACCATGTTAGTATATAAAATTGTTCTGAGTTATCCCCGAACTCATTACAAACAACCCATAACTCGAAACGAACTCATTCATACAAAAATTCTCAAAAAAAATTAATACTCCCCCTAAAGATATCACAAGAGTTCCTTACTGAACAACAGTGACTGGCCGCCAGTGCAGCACCGAGCCCTCTTTGTCAGCAGAAATCTAGAACATATCTAGTAGAAGGTATGTACAAATTTAAGGATTGGTGTTTGCTCCCGTACCCAGTATTGTATCGCCGATACAAAAGGTCCCAGAGAAAAAACATTTCTCAGTAGGTCACGCGAACGTCTTTAAGATAGTGAGATGCAAAAACTGAATTGCACCTCCAATATGTCGTGTCAATGATTTTCTTTAACGACATATTCTTCTGAAAAGAGAGAGACGTCGCCACTGCTCTAACTTCATGGGCTTTTACTCTTGAAAAGCGGAAAAGAGTCGTCAGGACAGAACTTGTGAGCATCCGTAATGACGCTCCTAATGAAGAACAGCTAATGCGTTCTTAGACATGATTCTTGTGGGTCCTTAATCGAACACCAAAGACTTTGTCTAGAGCCTCCCATTTGTTTCTTTCTTTGTAATGAACTTCAGGCTCTACCGGGCAAAGAGACCTCTCTGTTTCTCTCCCTACTAGACTCGATAAGCCTTTGATCTCGAATCTCTTGGGCCACAAAAGGGATTCGATGGATTTCATTCTTCGCTAGAAAAAGTTCTAAACAGGCAAAAGGCCGAGTCTTTGTTAAAGCCGACTTCATCTTCTAGGGCATGAAGTTCGCCAATTCTTTTGGCTGTCGCCAAAGATAGGAGAAACAAGCATTTTCTTGTTATATCCCTGAACGAAGCTACCTGGGGAGGCTCAAATCTGTCAGACGAAAGGAACTTGAAAACTACGTCCAGGTTCCAGCTGGGAGGAGTTAGTTCCTTCGATTTTGTCGTTTCAAACGATCTAATCAAGTCGTGCAGATCTTTATTCTCAGCAATGTCTAGGCCTCTGTTTTCTAAATACTGCCGAAAGCATGCTCCTGTATCCTTTGATCGTCGATACAGACAAATGAGAGACCTCTCTCAAGAACAAAGGAAATCAGCGATTTCGGTTATAGAGGTACTGGAGGAGGACAACTTCTTAGAACTTACACCACCTTCTGAATACCTCCCACTTCGACTGATAGACTCGTCTAGTGGAGAGCTCTGCGGGCTCTCTAGCGATAGCGCTTGCAGCTTCGCGAGAAAACCCCTCGCTCTGACAAGTCTTCGATAGTCGAAAGGCAGTCAGAGCGAGAGCGGGAGGTTTGATGAAACTCTCGAAGTGTGGCTGTCTGAGAAGAAATCCATCCTTTTTGGAAGGGATCTTGGGAAGTTCTACGTCCACTCCAGCACCTCATGCAAACCAATCTGTGCTGGCCAAAACGGGGCTATCAGGGTCATCCTTGTCCTTTGGACGCTACGAACTTTCTCAACACTTGTCCCAGGATTTGAAAGGGGGGAAAGCGTACACGTCCACATGAGACCAGTCCAGCAGGAAGGGCGTCGACCACGAAGAGCTCTTGGTCTTCCACCACTGAACAAAAGACTTCCAGCCTTTTGGAGAGGAATGTGGCGAACAGATCTACGTGAGAGTGCCCAAAGATCCCAAGACTCTGACACACTCTGAATGAGTCCATTCTGTGTGAAGGACCTGGCTTCCTCCTGCTCAGTCTGTCCGCCCTGACATTTCTCGTCCCCTGAACAAATCTTGTCAGGAGGAGATGTTTTTCTTTGTGAGGCCAAATTAGCAGATCTCTTGCTATCTCGTAAAGCGACACTGAGTGCGTTCCTCCTTGCTTCCGAATGTAGGAGAGGGCTGTAGTGTTGCCTCATTCACTTGGACCACACTGTTCGTCACAAAGGGTTCGAAGAACTTTAGCGCCAAGTGAACTGCTAGAAGTTCTTTGACAATTTATGTGCCAGGACACCTGTGCTGCCTTCCAGGTGCCTGACATTCTCTCGGTCCTAGTGTTGCTCCCCAACCCTTCTCCGATGCGTCGGAATACAACACTCGGCTTGGGTTCGGAACTTCCAGAGAAATTCCCTTGTTCTCTTTTAGAGGGGACACCACCATTGCAGGTGTGGTTTCATCTCCATTGGAAGGAGAAAAACTGTCGGAGAGAAGTCCCGCTCTTCCAGTTCCAAGATCTCCTTAGGAAAAACTGAAGAGGGCGAAGATGTAGTCTTCCTAGAGGAAAGAACTGTTCGAGCGAGGAAAGGGTGCTAGTAGGCTTAAACCATTCCCTCGCCGAAGTCCGTTCTTTCCCTAAGAAGAGAGAGACTTTTTTCCCAAGCCTCTCACGATTCTCTCTTGCGAAGGAAATACTCGAAAACCCCGAGAATCCATCTGAATCCCCAGATAGACCAAGTTCTGTCTGGGAATCAGCTGTGACTTCTCGAGGTTACGAGTAGTCCCAACGCCTTTATCAGGTCTAGGGTCAAAGAAAGGTCTTCCAAACACTGTCTCTCTGTTCTGGCCCTGATGAGCCAATCGTCCAAATATAGAGAGATGTTGACGCCTTTGAGGTGAAGAAACCTCGCCACATTCCTCATCAGGTTTGTGAAGACCTGAGGAGCTGTGGACAGGCCGAAACACAAGGCCCTGAACTGAAAGATCCTTCCCCCGTCATGAAACGGAGGTACTTCTTCGACGAAGGGTGAATCGGGACATGAAAATAGGCGTCCTGGAGATCCAGCGACACCATCCAATCTCCTTGACGTAAAGCCGCCAGGACTGAGGCCGAAGTCTCCATAGAGAACTTCTCCTTTAGACGAACTTGTTCAGAGCGCTGACATCTAGAACTGGTCTCCAGCCCCCCCCGAGGCTTTCGCAACCAGGAAAAGCCGATTGTAAAACCCCGGAGAGTTTTTGCTCTAGAACCCAATTCTATAGCTCTTTTGTCCCACATTTGATTCACCATCAGACGAAGAGTATTCCCTCAGTACAGTGGGCCCCTGTATCTGGCTGACAGTTCCCATGCGGAATAGGTCGTTAGTGGAGGACTGTCTTGGAAGGGGATAAGATATCCCTTCCTGATTATGGACATGGAATGAGGCGTCCGAGTTTATGAGAGACCAGGCTTCTGCAAATTCAAGAAGCCTGGCCCCCACTGGTGTTTGGAGGCTGTCTGTCTCACTTCCCTTTCTTAAAGGGATGGGAAGGAGCCTTACCTCTCCTCTCAAGACCTCTTCTCTTAGAGGTAGCTCTGGAGAGAGGCCCTCCTCGAAAGGGCTGAACCGTAGAAGTCGGTCCTTTCTTGTCAACTGAACAAGTGGTCTCTTCTTCCTTGCAGTTTGCAGGAGAAGATCCTTAGTCGCCTTCTCAGTCAGTGATCGAGAAATGTCCTTCACTAACTGAGAAGGAAACAGGAAGTCAGACATGGGAGCGAAAACCAGGGCTGCTCTCTGTGAGGGAGAAACCGCCTTGGTTAGGAAGGGAACTAAAATACTCCTCTTCTTAAGGAGTACTGCTCCGAAAAGAGAGGAGATTTCTCCTGATCCGTCTTGTACCGCCGCCTTGTCAATACAAGCAAGAATACTCAGAATGACTTCGGGGTCAAGACCATCCGAGTCATGAGCTTTCTTAGACATCACCCCAAGGGACCAGTCTAGGAAATTAAACACTTCCAAAATATGGAAGTCCCTTGAGGAGATGATCCGTCTCCGAAATTGCCCAAGACACGCGAGCTCCATTCAAAGCGTGTCTCCTTGACGAGTCAACCAAGGTTGAAAAGTCCGCTTCGGCTGCCGCTGGGAGAGAATGGCCCATGTTCTCCCCAGTTCGGTACCAGAAACCTCTCTTGCCAGAAAAGTATGGTGGAGGCATACAGAAGGTGGTTCTGCCCAGATCCTTCTTAGACAACATCATTTGTCTAAGGACTGAAGCGCTCTCTTCATGAGATCGTAGGTCTCATCTTCAAGACCGACGAAGACTTAGGCACAATCGCACTCGAAAACAGTGATCGAGGCGAAGGAGGAGCGGCAGGAGTTAAAGAATCTCCGTATTCCCCGTAAAAGAAGGTCAGTCAGAACTTTATAGTTCGAGACTCCTTCTCTACCGTCACCCTCTTCTTCCGAATCTCCTTCTACACCTTGTGGAGAATCGGCCTGAAAAACGAGAGGATCTTCATCCCGTTCTCTCTCTACTGGTGACAAACTCCTACTAGAGAGGGGCTCATAGAGTGAACCGACTCTCTCTCCCGTCTAAAAGAAGTCTCGCGTCTGCTTGACTTCTCGCGCCTGAAAAGCTCCTCGCGCTTGGCTGGCGCCTCGCGCTTGTCTGGCGCCTCGCGCTTGTCTTGCGCCTCGCGCTTGGCTGGCGCTTCACGCTTAGCTGGAGCGTGTAGCCTGGCTGGCATCTCGCGCCTGGCTGACGTCTCGCACTTGTCTGGCGCCTCACGCAATGTTGACTCCACTCGGGCCTGCCCGCTGGCTGCCCTCGCCGCTTGGCTGAATCCTCGCGCCTAACTGGCGCCTCGCGCCTGAGCGTATCCTGATCTAGAGCAACTCGCTCGGATAGATCCTGATGTTTGTACGACTCTTCGCAGCCTGGAAGACGTCCCATGTCTGGAGGACGCTTCACGTCTGGCTGGGTGAAAGAGAGACTTTCTTAATAGAAGTCTAGCGTCCTTCTTTGCGAGGGGGATCCCTTGAAAGAACTCCAACCAAAGAGGCAATCTGCTCTTGAACTGCAAGCAAAATCCTCTTGGAAGCCACCCCAGCGTCCTCTTCAATAGAAGAAGCAGGAGAACTCGAAGGAGTGCGATCCTCAAATACTGTTCTAGGAGGCGTCGAAACCAGCTTAGCCTTCTTGATAGAAGAAGGAGCTTCCTCCGAGAAGCGTTCCGGGCTCGAGTCGAACGCTCGCTCTTTCCAATGCCTTTTCAGTGGCCTAGAAAGATCCGAGTCCTTCCACCCTCGTTAGGTGAAAGAACCGGACGACGAGAAACAATCTCGTAGGACGCTTCTATTAGAGCGATCCTGAGCAGACTGTAACGAAACAGAACCTGCTGAAGGGACGCCTGACCGTTGGGGTATTCCCACAACCTCCGTAAGACTTTCGACTTTCCTACTCCTCTGGGTATGTGAGTTTGGAAGAGGTCTAGGCCTGGAGCATCGCAGGGACGGTCAGACGCCCCCTCCACAACACTGGGAACACTCACTTCACTTAGTAATTCACAATCACTAGCCTTACCTTGCATGGCCGCCATCTTTGTCTTCATTTTACGAAGAGTAGCCTTCAGATTGGCGATTTCAGAAGCCGAATCCGAATGCAAAGCCTGTGAGGATTCAGATACATAGGGAGAATCATATTCATTAATAAAAGGAGAGTTAGACTCAGAAAAAGGCTCAATAGGCCTTGTACTCACACACTTTTGTGCAGCCCGTCTAATCCTATCCCTCTCTAACTTCTTCAAGTAAGAAATTAGAGTCTTCCATTCATCAGCATTCAACTTTTCACACTCAATACAGGTGTTAGCCAAAGAACAGTCAAACCCCCTACATTTACGACATACAGTGTGAGGATCAACCGAAGCCTTCGGTATCCTCACCTTGCAGCCTACATTCACACACACACTCACACTAACACTTGAATCAGACATTCTATTAGAAAAATCAAAAGCAAGTCCAAATCCAGTCCATAGTAGCGAATGCCAAAACAACGATCCAGTACGTCACCAAGAAATCCAATAAAGATGATCAATAAAGTCTTGAAAAGCGAATTCCAGTCAGGAGGTAGTACAACAATGTTGATACACCGGCGACAGAGAAATATGATAGAAAACGGGAATGGTTCCTAGTCCTGCCGCCCAGGGCAGGCAGGTAGATCACCTGACCTACCGGTAGCGAGTGGCGCGAAATTTGAATTTCTGTCGGGGACAACGGAGTCTTAGCTATGTATATATCTGACAGGTAAGTTCATTGTATGAAACTTCCAGGACTCGGAACATTCCCTTCAGTAGGTGGTCAAGTTCGTTCATCCCCCACGTAGTCTTAAGACAGGAGGGAAGATCGAAGAGCGGAATCCACCAGTGAAGAGAAGTCCGAGTCAGCAGAAGAAGGGAGAGCGAGGCCTAAAGGTTCCCCTGATTCGTACCAGAATCCTAATCTGCCAGTCAGCTTAGACGGAGGGAAAGAGAAAACAGTCTTCCCTTTCTCTTCCTTAGCAAGGAGCCATTCCCCAAAACCTCTAAGTGCCTTCTTCATAGAAATAGTCGGTTTCATCCTTACACAAGATGAAACCTTCGAAGTCTTCGAAGTGGAGAACAAAGAAAGAGGAGAAGGAGGAGCCACAGGAGAAAGTATATCTCCAAACTCTTGAAGGAGCAAATCTGTTAACCTCTTCTACGAGGAAACAGAGGAGTCTTTTGGTCCTTCTTCTTCTGAGGGATCCTGTTCTTCGTCATCAGAAGAGCCCTCATGATCCTTAGAGGCGCGGCTACCTTTAGAAAAGTCTCTAGAAGAGTGAGGTTTGACTCTTGGAGACAAAACTTCTGGAACTTGCCTACTCGCAAAATCCTTCTTGTCTTGAGGAGGGCGTTTCCCAGATTCTTGGAGCCTAACAGGAGTAAGGCGACTGACAGGATAAGGCTGTCAGGAGCAGAGCGCCTGTTTGAAGAAAAACTTCTATCAGGCTCTTGGCGCCTATCCAAAGGAGAGCGGCTACCAGGCGAACAGCGTCCGCCATGAGAAAAGCGGCTACCAGGCTCTTGGCGCCTGAAACGAGGTGAGAGGCTCTCTGGCGACGAGCGCCTACTGGGAGAGCGCCTACCAGGGGAGAAGCGTCTGCCATGATCTCGGCGCCTGACTCGAGGAGAGTGAACGTCAGGTGAAGAGCGCCTGGCAGGAGAAGAAAACGCGCCTAAACCGGCTCCTTGAACGCCTTGTCCCGATTTAGGGCGCTTGTCAACAGGAGAGTGGGAGGAGAGACGAGGAGCGGCTACGAGGCGAGTAGCGCCTACTAGGCTCTTGGTGCCTATCAAGGGGAGCGATCCTGTCTCGAGAAGAGCGTCTGTAGGGCGAAGATCTCCTACGAGCAGTCTGCTCCTTGTCCAAAGGAGAAACAAAGACATCCTGTCTGTCAGGCGAATGGCGCTTGGACGCAGATGGGATCTTGTCCGAAGCAGAAAGTCTCCTGCGAGACTCCGAACGCACAGGTGAGCGGGCCGCTTCCGTCGAATAACGAGAGTCAGGAGAGGGGAGCCTGGACTTCTTTACAGGAAGCAAGAACGTCCTTCCTACGACGAGACGACACGCAAAAAAGAGAGCCAGCCAGAGCCGAAATCTGCGCCTGAAGGTTAGCCAACACCCATTGCAGGAGAATTCACAAACTCTTGAACAGGTGACGAGGCTCGATCTCTGCTCGGGGAACGATACTCCAGAGATCTCTTACGTTTCTTCGCTTCCACCTCAGGCTCTTCCGAAAAAACTTCAGGGCTGGATGGACGGGCACAGGGAGCGTTCCAGGCTCTCTTCGAAGGGCGCGAGGCTTCCGAAGAGCTCCATCCTCGTTTGGGAGAAGGCGAAGACGAGATGCATTGGCGCAATATTTCTCTCTTGGAGCGATCCAAGGTAGCCTGGGAACGATCAACATGAGCTGCCGAGGGGACGCCTGACCGGTGGGGATGCTCCCTAACCTTCCTGCGGCTTTCGACTTTCCTCCTCCACTGGGACTGAGTCTGGAAGAGGTCTAGGCCTGGAAGCATTAGGGAGCCGATCAGACGCACCCTCCACTGTACTGGGTTCACTGCACAAATCACTATTTGGAATCCACTCTTAACCTTCTTATAAATGTTTTAATTTTCATCTCCATACAGCGAATGGTGGCTTTCATGGAGGCCACTTCCGAAGGCGCATCTTCGGCTTCGGTGCAGGGAGCAGGAGCTGAAACTGACAAAGGAGCTACTTCTAAAATAGGATTATCTATATCCAACTCGCTAATACGAGATCTACTACTGCTCCTAGAAGAAGCTTTCCTAACTTTATCCTTTTCAAGCTTCCTCAAGTAGGAAGACAAGACTTCCATTCATCCTCATTCAGCTTTTCACATTCATTACAAGGATTATTAAAGGTGCATTCATTCCCTCTACACTTCAAACATACTGTGTGAGGGTCTACCGCAGCTTTCGGTAGCCTCACCTTACACTCAGTCATACAACAAACTCTAAACATAGCAGTTTTCTTAGTATCAACATCAGACATCATGAATCCAAAGAAAAATCCAAAGAAAAGTCAAATAACTGTCCACACATCGCGAATGCCAGGCCAAAAGATCGGGTACTTCACCAAAAGTCCGTAGAAACAATCAAGGGCGAAAACGAGAAAAGAATCCAACTGTCAAGAGGTACCTACAACAGGTGTGGTCGACACCGACGACAGAAAAAATCTGGCAAGAAAGGTATGTTGGTTCTTACACCCGCTTCCCAGCGGCGGGTAAGGTAGATCACCTGACCTACCTGTCGCGTTTGCCGCGAGTTTTGAATTCTGTCGTGACGTCAGAGACATAAGCTAAGTATATGTCTGACAGGAAAGTTCATGTACAAAAATAACACAATGCATTTTTCGGAACTGGCGGACAAGAACGAACATGAAAAAACATCCCCTGACAACGTGGAGCGTAGTTACAAAGGCTGCCTTAATTTGTATCTTATTTCTGTACAAAAATGAAAATACCTTTACGTAATATATTTTCATACACATTTTAAACATAAAAGCATAAACATTTAAAAAATCGACACATCGACCGCTAAATTTGCACTCTTTTTAACTCGATATTTTCGGAAGAGCGGCATACAAGAACGAACTTGAAAAAACATTGTAGTAGTCGATAACTTGAAGGGCAGTTTCAAAAGCTGCCTTTTTATCATATTTCTGCACAAAAATAAAAATACTCTATTCGCAATACATTTTCATTCACATTTTAAACATAAAAGCATAAACCTTTATAAAATCGACACATCGATCGCTAATTTGCACTTTTTTTACATCTATATTTTCGGAAGAGCGGCAGGCGGCGGCTCACAAGAAAGAACATGAAAAAACATCGTATTGATAACGTGAAGGGCAGTTTCAAAAGCTGCCTTTGTATCATATTTCTGTACAGAAATAAAAATGCCTTTCACGTAATACATTTTCATACACATTTTAAACAAAAGCATGAACATTTATAAATAGACACATCCATAGCTAAATTTGCACTTACGTAACTCGATATTTTCGGCATAGAACAGCGTCAGAGGCATATATTTTACCATAATACCTACGTAATAACTTTCCATAAAATTTGTTAATATAATTTGCATAACCTTTATGGTCTGAACGGCATTTCTACAAATGTATGAACTCATTAGACAACGGCGCTGGCAGCGCTGTTAACTGAAAATTGTGCCGTAAAGATACCTTTTTTTAATTAATATTTTTGACGACCGCCGTAAAACCGATTCACCGTTGAGTGATTGCGCTGTTAACCGCGGGCCGCCTGTACATATGGGGCAGTTTATTCACCCCCATTATCATTAGCAAGCTATAAAAACATACATCTCATCACAAGTAACAGGCCTCCATAGAAGTCCTTTCACCCTACACTTTCCTGTTGAATGAAAGTACTACTCTGCCCGAGCATTCATCCATTCACACAAATTGTCAATTACATCACCACAAAAATAGGAAAAAAAAAAAATATGCATCACGTAAGTAGGTGAAATCTGGTGTGTAAGCAGGAATCCCGTTGTCAACCCCCGTGAATCGGGGGGGTGCTGGGTCTGGGCGCATGTCACAAGATGGATCAGTTGTGAACCACCAACCTTCATCGAAAATAGGTTCAATGTCTTCCAAACACTCTTTGTCACTGTCAACCGCTAAGAAATTATCACTATAATCATCTGATAGATTTGGTAGGTACTCAGACCCTGACTCTGACACACTATCATCTGACATGATACTGGAGAGAGAGAGAGAGAGAGAGAGAGAGAGAAGAGAGAGGAGAGAGAGAGAGAGAGAGAGAGAGAGAGAGAGAGAGAGAGAGAGAGAGAGAAAAAAAAACTGCATTCAAAAGGGAAAAAGGTTTAGATTTCAAATCTACATGGTTTACGGACAAAATTGTGATCATCCTTCTCAGACAATAGCCTGAAGTGCACTGGCATGCGTTGGCCAGTATCCCTCCTAATATCCCATTTGAAAATGACGTCACGACGTCCATCAAACGCTCATTGGTTGGAATGAAATTGTGAGTGGAGCTTCAGCACCTCTCTCGTACACAATACTGTGCCTGGAAACCATCTAAGCTGAAGAAAACAGCTTTGCTTTTCGAGGACGGATGAAAGACATATAAGTGTATGTCGGGGTCTTTTATTACTGTACCGTAAAAGACGTACGTGTACGTCCCAGTGCTGAAGGGGTAAGACCTCAGGTTTGTAAGCTTCAAAAAATACAAATTGATTAAAAATTTATTATTTATTCATATATGGAACAAACCCTCGGTCTTAGCAATAGGATAGACTTATATTTGGAGGGAGGTACAAGCATCCTAAACCAGCTGGAAGTTAACCCACCTGACCAAGCCTGTGAAAAAATAGACAATTGGCTATCTAAAACCTCAGCCATCTGGGTTGAAACACAATGATATATGGCCAGATTCATTGCGTTCCAGGAACAAAAGAAAACTCTGCCTGTTCAAGCAACAAACCATGTAAGCCACAGAAGTTTGTCACCACTCCTCACTCCCCTTGCTAGAGAGAGAGGAGCCTTTGCTACTGAATAGCAAGCTGCCTATTGCATAGTCACAATACAAAATCTACCACCAGTATGACAACCTTACTCACCTGTATCAGACTAGTTCCAGCATATATATATATATATATATATATATATATAATATATATATATATATATTATATATATAATCTATATATATATATATATATATATATATATATATATAGATATATATATTATATATACTTATATATATATATATATATATGTATATAGGCCCGAAAGTACTCTGCTATCTCGTTTTTTCATTTTTTTTCCTTCGTGGCAAAAAAACCTTTATTTATATATATATATAAATACACATTACAAATAGATAAACTAAATTAACTTATTTCCACAGCTTTTTGTAAGTCTTATCCCAAGTTTGGAGGGTAAACACAAAAAAACAATTGGCAACACCGAAGCTATGTATATCACAGCAAAACCAATGAAATTTATATAAGTCAGGAATCTGGTTAGTTTTACAGCAATGAATATTTTCAAGTGAATTATCATGAATAAGTAATAAATATATGCAATTCATAACCTTATTCTGGTCTTTAACTAATTATTTAAATGTTATCTACTGCACTCTTCTTCCCGAACAAACGACGTTTCCCTGTCTGGAGGCTGATACACCCTCATCGTTTAAGATTGTTGTGAATAAAGTGGCCTAGCGTCTATGGGTACAAGTGGTGTGCAAATTTAGCAAAGGAAATGGAAAGTTTATTGACTAAAGTGACTCTGCAAACATCGAGATGGCGTCAATCTTCTACACGAAAGGTGTAAAAATTTTAAAAGCATCATGGAGGTACCTAATTTTGAAAGCGTCATGGAGGTAAGTTTGCACTGCACAAGGCTGTATTTTCATTCACCTCTGTTTAATCTTAAATCATGACATTATTTTGTACTTTTGGAGAAAACTCTTATTTCAAGAGGAAAGTAGAGGTCTCGAGGTGTTGCTTCCACGACCAACGACTCGTGACTGATGTCCCTCTCCAGCGTCAGGATGTATTAAAGTACTTTTTCTGGAAGGTGGGTCAATGAGCGGGCAAGACTGGCCCAGGTAGTCCACACAGTTGTTTACCCTATATACATAGCTTGGTTATGATACATACATGACATACCTAGATGGATAAAAGCAGTATACATAAACATGAAAGCTACTCTAGCCTAAAAGAACAATCTAAGACATAGGCCTACCTAGGCCTACTCAGCAAATGGCTGGTTGATTTTCACGACCAAATGTGCAATTTACTACAGAGGGAAGGTTAGGTTAGGATGTAATGCAGCCTTTTTTGGGTAAGTATTGGCAGAAATAAATAATCATATATTCCAATATCTGCAGTGGCTCATAAATGAATAATAATATGGGGACAATCAACGTACGCCTAGAAATAACGGTAGCGGTCAAATCAAATCGTACGCTACTTCATACGTCTAGTTTACTTAACCAACATGAATGTCCACATTTATTTACCATAATTTCGTAATTACATTTTTCCTTTGGGGGGAAAAATGAATGAAAATTAAACATCCTTCAACAGGAACGACAACCTAGTACTAGGTAGCTAGTACTACTACTATTATTTCAGGTTTGGCTCAGCCGACCAAAGCTAACATGGGCCTAGTATCTTGCAATTTACTTACGTTCTCATAAAACACAAGCAGTATTCAACGTTGTCCACCAAGATATCTAAAACGTCTTCCTCGCTTAATTCTAGTTCATGCCAGGCACTTGGTAATCTCCACAAGCGTATGATATAGTTTGAATCCCCAAATCGGTTATGGAGGAAACCCCGGGAGGCGAACGCATCTACTAAACACGCTGGACTCAGCACGCTTCTTCTTCCTCTTTCTTATTTGGATTCGAATTTCGTTCGCCATCATCGCCATGCCCAAGATCTATAACAATCGTCTATTTTTATTAAATTCTACTGCTTTTATTTCATTTTATGTTACAATTCCAGATGGAATTTTCGATCTCCTTGCTGATTTTTAGTTTAAGTCAGTTTAGTAGATTCCGCAGCTTTTATTTCAGGCCGAACTTTCAGCTTCCCTTACTGTACACAAATCGTCTACATTTCTGTTTGGCCTGGGTTCTACTGTTCTTATTTCATTTTATATTACAATTTCAGATGGGATTTCCGGTCTCCTAACTAATTTCTAGTTCACAGCAGTCTAGTGGATTCCGCAGCTTTTAATTCAGGCCGAACTTCGATTCCTAAGACACTGTATGTCTATTAACTTTGTAATATTTCGTAACACCGTACCTATCATGTAATGAATGTGATATTTCTCTAACAAAAGATAAAAAAAATCTCCATGTGATTGGATTCTGTCGTTTTAATTTTAGTTTATTTGAATTTCTGCTGGAATTCTCTTATCTTTCTTGCCGATTTCCGTGTCTTTCACTGACCCCAACGCCCCTGGATTCTGCTGCTTTTATTTCATTTAATCTTCAGAGGAATTTTCGATCTTCTTTGCCGAGTCCTACAATACTTCCACTCGTTAAATTTCAACTGTAATTTTCAAACTTTCCTGCCCGTTAGTATATTACTTCCGCTAATTTATTACTTCTGTACTTTGGTACATACAGCCACTTATCACAAATACACTTATTACGTGCGTTTGGGACATGAGTCAGAAGTGTGAAATAAGATAATATATATATATATATATATATATTATATATATATATATATTATATATATATATATATATATATATATATAATATATATATATATCTATATATATATATATATATAATATATTATATTTCTATCTTCATGTATGAGAAATTACTTTATAAATAACTAAAAGGCGTTTTTCGAATTGTTGGGCGTTATAATTTACTTTTCCCGAGTAAATTTCAGCTTTAGGTTTTGCAGAAGAAACATTAGTGCTATTGTAATGAAGGTCTTATTTAAACTGTTACACGTTTTCGTTTATTAGTCTGAATTTGAAATTTAATTCATAAAAATTAGAATGAAAATATTAAATAATTATATGGTTTCAAGTGTTCTGGTTAAAAAAATTTCTAGAGATATATATGCAGTTTATATCCTATTGTTAGACCACCCGAAGAACTTGTAATTTCAATATACGTTGTGGTCAATAAACTAATATCTATGCATCTACCTACCTATTCTAAGATATATCTCCCTGTCAGTTGTGTTACAATACTAACCTTCACTGGTCGTCTCTCTACAACTTGTTTTGCGAAATCATCTGGTCTGGTAACATTAATACTAATTACTACAATGTTTTCGTAGGGTCATCCTAATTAAAGCTTAATTTGCTTCCTTTATTCGTCATCTTTCTCGGATGGTAAAATTTAGTAATTCAGTCTATTTTTTACGCGATATTCTACTGACAACACAAGATTAAAAACATAGATTTGGCAAATCGTCATCAATAAGACATTACTATAATGTTAGAACCACTACTGTTTTATACAATGTTACAAAACCCTTGATGGTTATGTGGACCTAGACTTTCTCCTTATTCCTCAGTTTTTTGTCCCAATAACATAATTATCATTTCCCCCTTGATTTGTTTACATGATACACAAGTCCTTGGATCCGTTTTCTATGTTCCATTGTCTCAAGGTAGTACTTGTTTTCTACATTTTCTTTACAACCCGTTTATTATTAATTATAAATACAATCACCGATTATGACTGGCATTCGGTATTAATTACTTCGACTTTTCTTCTGCTGTTTACTCTTTACAAGCAAACTACTACCCATTCTTCAAGCTAGGCCTATGGACTACTCCACGTCTTGCATTAAATTTTATTCCAAATAAGTCTGCTATTTCAGCACGGCATTTTATCACCCCTTTGCGATAACTGTACCAGTCTTTTTCACAGTACTTTTCACCATTTAGCCATTTTTTCAAACTTCCAGTAAATTAACTTTCAAACAAAAGACATATGAGCATCTCCTGAACTAAATCTCATTCAGCTTTGACCTTTGACTTCTACTTAAGAAAATCCGCATGCTATTTCATTCTATGCGATATCAGCTAGCAAGAGATAGAATTCTTTTAAACTGTACAGATATAATTCTTTTAAAACGTATAATCTTTCTTTGGTTTTGCCTTTCGTCAAACGCTATTTCATTCTATGTGATATTAGTTAGCAAGAGAAAGAATTCTTTTAAACTGTAGATATAATTCTTTTTAAAAAGTATATCAGTTAGCAAGATAGAATTCTTTTAAATTGTACCGATATAATTCTTTTAAAACGCATAATCTTTCTTTGGTTTTGCCTTACGTCAAATGCTACTGATTTTCCACTTAAGCTATTTTATCACTCTGTTGCTTTACGGTATATTTGAATCTAATTATGAACACCGTACTATTTCTGGGAAGTGAAGAAGAAATCAAGGTGAGGGTGAAGGGGTCGGGGTTGAAATATTGACAAAATCATGAGCCGCCGAGATATAAATTCAGAACCTTGAATTTATATCTACAGATTTGGATAGGAAAATATGATGTCCCATTTACAAACTAGTTGCAAAACAAGTTTACAGATAACAGGTGCACTACAGCAACAGACAGGAAACTCAAGCTAACAGAGCCATCTGGCAAAACGTTGGAATCATCAAGAGTATTGAAATAAAAATCCTCCAGTTGTTCAGAGATCAAATTTCAAATAAAACTTTAGTTGCCGGTTAAACACACACGTACTCACTCCTGCTATAACTATGAAGTACAAGTACTGCCGAAATGGTTTTCCTCGTTGTGTAGTCAGATTTACAGTTATATAATGTTAAACATTTCCTGGATACAAAAGAAGCCAAAACATCAGCCCGCGTGTTTTTCACAGTTATCTCACTAAATGCTGGGTTTCACTTTGGCGCCTTGCCAGCACTCCGGGTGGGGGGTGGAGGTAAAGGACAATGGCAGTGTGTCCCATAGCACTTTGCCCTGCCTCTCGTGGCATCTTACCGCCAAACTTTGTAGGTACCGCATAGCAATTACTATTATACTTTTATAATATAACATGTGTACAAGATTGCAGCGTATGTTCGTTACGAGGATACGAGAAATTGTATAGTGTAATTGCTGTCATCAATTTGGTCCTTTTTTAACGATATTCCATGATAACAAATCCGTTAATTAAAGGATTCTTGGTTTAAAATTTGGCGGCAAAACGCCGAAAGAAGCCAGAGCATTTGCTCGTGTGACCTATTTTACAATATAATCTTACCTTGTTATCCCGTGATTTAATTCAAGTTATTATTATTATTATTATTATTATTAATTATTATTATTATTATTATTATTATTATTATTATTATTATTCTTACTTGAGTGAAATGCTCTTGGCTATTAATTGAAAATGGACTAAGATTCAGTGGGCACTCTCAATTAAAACAAGGAAATTAGCAAAATGTACATCAATTCATTTTTGGTTTCTCTTAGCCGTGGTGCCAATGAAACTAAGTAAGAAGATTACTCAATAGCAACAGACGTTGAAGTATATACCGTTGATAGAAGAGCAAGAAACAATCTTGCAACAACAAAAATAATTTCTTCATTTGAATTTCGTAACGTTTGTCAGGGCTTATAGACTAAAACTAGAGTCTAGACTATAAGACTAAAACCAGTATACAAATCAGCGCACCCTCCATTACTCTTATAACTCCATAACACTTTATCCGAGAGTACTTTAGAAGCGTAACGAACCCAAGCAAGATCCCAGGGGTGAGAAACGATTAAAGTACGTCCATCGCATAAAGATAGGGCCTGTCCGGGAGTCGAACCCGGGACCTCTCACACCCGAAGCGAGAATCATACCTCTAGACCAACAGGCCAGTTGCACATGGCGCCGACTGTATTAAAATTTTTTGTTCTATTTAATACAATTCGCGGTTGTTTAGTTACGTTTGATGGAATGTAAAACAAACAAGGTCAGTTAGTACAGGTTGGATATCAGTCTATACGTGATGGTGATCAGTTTTACCTAAATCTATCGTAATCTGCCGACTATAGTCTAGCAGAACAAAGGCCTTGGCTAAGGTGTGGTATATAGAAAGTTATAGTTTTCAGAAATTTAACGTTCAATTCAATAAAAACGAGCCTGAATTATTTACCTCTATATCTCCCGATTTACACAACTCTTGTTATAGTAAACTGAGTCGTTTTCTGATTACTTATTTCACTAGATATATTCTAAACTTTTTTAACCTCCCTCCCCCATTCACAATGAGGGTTTTATTGCTCTTGAATTTATTTAGTGAAGAGTATTTATCGAGTAGGCACAGCCCTATTTCATATGCTCGGTGATGTTTTTTTCGTTAAAACAGCTGAAGGCTTCGCTTAGAGGCTTCTAGATATGGGAAAATGTCTTCATAGGCCTATACAAATGAATGCTTGAATACTTAAAGGATCTGCCAATATTCGTAGTTGGTGCCATAACTAAGCGCTCTCTCTCTCTCTCTCTCTCTCTCTCTCTCTCTCTCTCTCTCTCTCTCTCTCTCTCTCTCGCTATAAACTTAAGAATATTTACAGATTCATTTTTCTGGTCTTAGGGGACTCCAATATTGGTAACATCATTTATCATTTATTTGTCGCTTAAAAAAATATCAAGTGCTAAATCACCGAAAATAAAAATGAGGGTCGGTGACTGGCCATTAATCCATTTTTTTTTTTTTTTTAACAAAAAGATTCATTTTCATAACGCCATCTTTTTTTTTTTTTAACAAAAAGATTCATTTTCATAACCAAAATCTAAACAAATAATGTTAGCTTGTATCAAAATAGATAGAATGGAATATTTAAATGAATAAAAATAAAATAAAACGAAATAATGTGGGCAATGACCATTACAAAATCGCAACACATGCGCACACGCACACAGATTCGTGCATGAATGTAATTATAACAGGGCAAAACAAAAGCTGATCGCCTAACCACCTTCATAATTGGGGTTAGGGGGGAATAGAAGATAACGCTAGTTTTACTTACGGTAAGTATGGTTCTTAAGTAACTTGTAAAATTTATAATATTACCAAATAAAAAAAGAGGATTAGGCTAAATGGTAGTATACACCATCGCATGAATGAGTGACGTCACGTTACACAGCCTACTCACGCTTGTTTTCAAACTGATCTCCTGACCTCTCTTGATTGATTCATAAGCAGCAGATATAAACATAACCCACTAAGATTATGTAAGAATGTTATTCTGCAGTTGTAAGTGGTTGTGGTTCCTCACCTTTTGTCACCCAAAGTTATATATATATATATATATATATATATATATATATATATATATATATATATATATATATGTGTGTGTGTGTGTGTGTGTGTATAACAAAATATATATATATATATATATATATATATATATATATATATATATATATATATAATCATAATTACAACAAACAGACGTATAGTAAAAGATAATTCTAACGTATTTACGAAACAGAAAACAAGAAAAGACAAATATTCAAATACACAATACCTTTGCCTGACGTGGTAACTCCTCTACGTAGGAATAAGCTCAGCTAACGCAAATCTTACGTGTCTTTCCTCGTTCTGTCTCCACGGATCAGCATAGCCTAATGTTTCTCAATTCGGTTCTGTCTCCACATGAACTTAATCGCTCAAAGTTTAATATATGTTGTGGAACGCGTTGGTGAGAATGATACACATGTCTGTTTGGTTGTCTGTCTGCCTCTGGAATCACCAATTTGTCTCTTCATCTGACAAAAACAACGAGTTGGTCTAGCTTGTTCTTTGAGTAAGCCCAAGCTCTTAGTTGTCTGACGTGTTTCAACGGTTTTTACGCTCCACCGAAAGTTTCATTTGAAACCCTTCACCACGTACTGTTTAAGTTTAGGAAAATTTATCATGGCCTCAGATAAAGAACTGATTTTACGAGGTTCCAAAATAAATATCTTCCAGAAGTTTGTACTAGCATTACTTTTACCATGCCGCACATTCATGCCCTTTCCAGGGTCTGTTAAGTTGCTCGCCTGTGTTTTGATAGACAAATTACACTTAAACTTTCAGCTCTTAACAGCCATTTTCTTTGAGGCTTGTAGATGTGAAGAAGTGCCTTCTCTATAAACATGTTAACTTGCACAGCTAGTTCTACCTTCTGAGACTGATGTAATTGAGTCTCGTTGCTACACGTCACCCTGCAAAGAAGTAAAAAATGTTTTTATTAGACCATATCATACTCATTCAACGCCATGAACAAATAGGTTTGTTTAAAGACAGGTGGATAAAAGCAATGTGTTATGAAAATGGAAGAGCTAGAGGAACTGGGGCGAATCTACACAATAACGCCGCGCAGGTAATAATCCTTCTGCGTAGGCCTAGATATATGACAAATGTTCTGGAAGTTTTCTCTACAGGGGGCCGTCCATGGTGCAGCCTTTTGTGTGTGAATGTGGAAGTGATCATAATTTATTCTTTTCCTGGGGGCCGTCCATGGTGCAGCCTTTTGTGTGTGAATGTGGAAGTGATCATAATTTATTCTTTTCCTGGGAGCTATCACCTGTTGTGCCAAATAGATTAATACTTAAAATATAATTACAATCATTCGGTAATGGTGCTAACACTTGGGCTATGCCAATGTCTATAGAATACTATATATTCTGCATACACCCTGGGCTATGTGACCAGCGTTGTGTTGTTCGTCTTCTAAACTGAGAATTAGGTTCAGCTTCAAGCCAAATGCTGGTCACCATTTTGGTTCAAACAAAAAATCACTGTGTGTGTAATACTTCGTAAAAAGCAGTGCTAACGGGTAGTCTGAAGCTCTGAACTTTGACTCTGGTTTGAACCGTTGAAAGGAAGTCAAAAGGTTCCGCGACGAAATCGAAAGTTCTCGGTGAAAGTTTGCAGAGAGAGAGAGAGAGAGAGAGAGAGAGAGAGAGAGAGAGAGAGAGAGAGAGAGAGAGAGAGAGAGAGAGACTCACTCACCTATTCTCAGTATGCGACTTTCTGAAAGCGGGGAAACCAGAAATTTGTGAAAATATGATTGGCCATCTATCACAGGTTTTCTTGCCGAGTTGAATGATTCCCGTGCGGAATTCAGGTTGATCCTATAACGCAAACAGTCACGTGACAGGCAAAAGTTGGAACCAGGGATCTTTGGATTGGAATGGAATATTCATAGAATTTAGACCTAATAGGTCATTCAGCGCCAAAGGAAAATGAAAATGAAGACGGTTACAAGTCTAACAGGAGTAAAACCTCGCAAGTGCACTATGAAACAATTGTTAGGAGAAGGTGGAAAGTAAGACGGCTGAAAGAGAATATGAAGGGAGGTACAGTAAATAAAAGAACGAAATGTGTTGGAGCTCCAAAGAACCTGAAGTAATGCCTACAGTACACCAAAAACAGTTCACAGATTTACATCAGCGAAGCACACCTACTTTAAGAACTTTGACAATGACAGGGGAAAGGGTTTCCAGAATACAGTGCATTTCTGGTAGTGATTTATTGCTCAGAAGATGAACCCTGTTCATATGGAACAAGCCCACCACAGGAGCCAGACTTGAAACTCAAACTTCCAAGGATAATGTGTTCATTCGAAAGAAGTAACAGAAGGTTAACAGGAAAAACAGAAAGACATCGGTTACTAGCAAAGAAAATTGGCAAGTTTGACTGACAGGGAGGTACAATTCCAGCATATCGACGCTGCTGTTCAGAGAATCTGGTTGCTCGCACCAGGTAAAGAGCACTAACGACCAGTTGTGAATTTGAAAGGGCTGTTAATAAACAACTTAATGGAAAAATTGAAAACAAGAGACTATCTGTCAATGTACCAAGTCATAACTGCTAATATTTAGGAAGCAGAAACCTACCATACCAGACCATTTCATCTAAAAAGAGAGAAATCTCAGGAAGAAACAGATATCCATGAGAATGATACTCTAATAATGGAAGGAAATTAACTAAAATAAGTTGCATTGATTTCATCAAAGTTTATAAATATATGATGCCTTGCATACAATACCTAACTTCCAAGCAGCATATGCTGATACTTTCATCACATGATGTTTATCAACATTAAGATAAGAGTCAAAAGATACACCATGAAGGGAGTTAGACCAGTTTCCATATAATGTCATTAGAACCACGTGTTGGGGATCTTGAACCAATAATTTTGAGGGTGATTGTACTGAGGTGGGAAGGAGCAGGCCTTTTAATTTTTTTGAACAAAAAAAATACCTTTCTCGTTAATCTAGCACCGGTAGTACATCCCAACTTCGGTCTAAAGTATATGACGTCAATCTAACACCGGTATTACATCCCAACTTAGATCTAAAGTATATGACGTCAATCTAACACCGGTATTACATCCCAACTTCGGTCTAAAGTATATGACGTCAATCTACCACCGGTATTACATCCCAACTTCGGTCTAAAGTATTATGACGTCAATCTAACACCGGTATTACATCCCAACCTAAGTCTAAAGTATATGACGTCAATCTAACACCGGTATTACATCCCAACCTAGGTCTAAAGTATATGACGTCAATCTAACACCGGTATTACTTCCCAACTTCGGTCTCTAAAGTATATGATTCAAATTTGGGGAAAGCTGCAACGTCGAAAACGTAATACAAATTCGTAGTCATTCCGGTTTCAGTTTTGTATTAATTTTCTTGTAGAATAGTTTCAGTTCTGTATTGATTTTCTTGTAAAGTTATTTTTTTTTTATCAATATCGAGGGTAAGATATTGAATTAAACAATATCTTAACGTAACCATATAAAAATTACTCGGAGTACCTCAGATCTTCAACAAATGAAAATAAATTCGTCCTCTAACCTAAATATATCCACGATAGTACTAAATAGTTAGACGTTCTTTGTCTACATCCTGTATATCACGGGCCATATCTCTCTTGACACCGTCGACTCGGTGGATTGAATCATCACCAACTTATAATCCCTCGTCCGGCCGACCCGTTTCAGTGGGTCCTATATAGTTTGACTACAGTCAACAGGTAGTATCATCAGACTTGATAAGAACCGTTGAGCGAAAACACCATGTGCAAAACAAGGGCCTGTCCGGGAGTTGAACCCGGGACCTCTCGCACCCGAAGCGAGAATCATACCCCTAGACCAACAGGCCAACTGAGAGAACGGGAAATTTTTGCTTATTTCATAGTTGAACTACGAGCGTAGACTGTTTCATACGTTTTCATTCGTTTTCGCTTTCTATCGCTTTCCCCGTCGTGCCAGGGGTGTTCAAGGGCATCAGTACAGTACCCCAGTTTGCTATTTTAGAACGCCGTGTTCCGCGTTTTAGTTAATAAGGGAAAACCTTCGTTTTATTTCAAATTATAAAGAGAGAGAGGCTGAAGTCAACGTTGCAATGGATAGTGTGTTGATAAGGGCGACATATTCGAGACGTTTTCTCCTGGAATTTGGTTTGTCCGTTTTTTTTTTTTTTTTTTTTTAATAATATACGAAACCATGTACTGAGTGACGTTCTCTGCATTCGTTTAGGATCTAACTTGAGAATCCGTTTTCAACTCGTATAAAGTAATCGAATTCATGCGTTTATGCGTGTAAAGGTCTATATAAATAATCAAATTTATATATATGTATATATATATATATATATATATATATATATATATATATATATATATATATGGCACTCGCTTTTTCTGAGTTATTGGTATCAAAAGTCAAACCCTTCAATATATATGCCCATCTCCGTAGCTAAGTCCGAATCCTGAGATCTAAACGAGGCTGCAGAATGCACAATCCACGCTGGCATATACGGTTATCTTAATAAAGCTCAAACACGCAGCCAACCCCTTCCAATAATAGACATACAAAAACACAGAAATGGTCACCCATTCAAAATTATTCTTAGATTCGTTCGCAAAAATGTAACTTATTCTTGTGATAAACGCACGGAAATCATCCGATCTTTTTTTTTTTATCAGAATGTCATTATTATTCACGAATTGTATTAAAAAGAGTAAAGAAAAATGATTCTCAGAACAACTGACGAAACATTTCGAAAATATATCGCTTTATGATCGCTATCAAGTATACAAAGCTCGATTACTGACATCTAAATAAATCTAACATTGGTTAAGATGTTTTTGAGTGACTAGAAAATAATCTCTCCGGCTGTGGAAAACACTTAAAAGGAAAACGGAAAATCTCTCTTTAATCTCGTCTGTATCTTGTATATCTATCTACATGGGTAGGAAAAGTCAACCGTCGCTCGTAATTTAGATGGATAACACGCAAAACGGACATCACCTTATCTCTCCAAGGTCATTGACCGTTAACTCGTATAAGCCTATGTTTCGATAAGCGACACTTCCCGCTGTATAGTATGAACAGAGCAACACTACATATAAAGGATATGACTGAAGAAAGAAAGTGGAAAGGCGAAAAAGCTCTATAACGTAGACTACTCCATTGCACTAGGCCTATTGTCTGCTAATTTGGCCTATACTCTCACCTGGGGCTCTCTTGCAATTACCGTTGCAATCACGGAAGAAAATAATGTTCTAATTGATGCCCAAACCATTCACAAACAAGAGAGAGAGAGAGAGAGAGAGAGAGAGAAGAGAGAGAGAGAGAGAGAGAGAGAGAGAGAGAGAGAATGGTTGACGAGTTGTCAATATACATTAGAACTTAGGTAATTTTATTTTACACTGCTTAAAATACGTACTTATTTTGTAATGGCGTTGAGTAAACCTAAATATCCAATTCTGCAATATAAATCATTCAATATAACACATTCTATTTAAAGTTTATGTTGTGCATGTACGTAACATTCGACATAAATCACATTATGATAGCTTTTCATAGACCTATATGTTGTCGAATGCCACTCAGATGAAAATGGTAATTGTTACATACGCTGATAATCCTATAAGTATACTAGCAGCATATTCTAATTTAGTAACAATATACTACAATACTGTAGTGGAAATGGTATAAAAAAAATAAAAAACTAGGAAATACCAAAGTACACGTACTTCCAGAAGTGAAGCGACAAATCTCAGAATTGATCGTACTTCTATAGAAACTCATGGGTTGCCAGTTAGTATATTTTATTCCCATTATTGTCATCTATTTATCTGATAATACGTATCAGTGATTAACTGAATAAGCGCACAAATTATTTCCCCAGTGAATGATCAATGTTAGTTCAGTAATTGTTTTTTAATAGAAAAAAAAAAATTTCCCCAAAGAAACATCTGTGGCTTCCAAAGTGTGATATGAAGTGTTCACCATAGAATGGCAGCAGGAACCGTGTGCATAAGCATTGGCCTAATATTTGTAAATCAACTTTCTACTTTAAGTTTAGCATCTGATTAAATGAAATATAAATAAGACAAGTTGGTGTAAAAAAAAAAATAAAAAAAAAAAAAAATAAAAAAAAAAAAACGAAATCCGAGTTATGTGCGCGTTTAGCGTTGGTTACATGGTTAGGCCTATTTCAAGAATCAAGGAAATATATTTTCCAGCTTGTTAGTTAATAATTTCATGGAATTTCTCGATTGTGCACATTTTTGCATGCGGAATTGCGTTCAGAGTCGCACCAGACAAGTATTTCGTAGGTTTCCACTTTTTTTTTTTTTCAGTGCATAAGTGAGACTATTCTTGTCCATACGATCCGGAGTGTGAATATGCTTGGCGAGTATTTCTTTAATTCGAGTATCCCCTGTTATGCCCCCTCTCTCTCTCTCTCTCTCTCAGGACTTTTATTTATCAGGAATAACCAGAGGTCTGTTTTAAGAATCGAGCACTAGGCCTATTGGTCATGCTAGGGTGCTTCTTTATATACATACATATATATATATATTATATATATATATATATATATATATATATATCTCCCCAAAAAAACTCATAAATTTCTGTTATGCAATAATACTTGACTGGATCGAACTGATAGCTGGTTGTCAGTGGTGATATGAATTTGGGTGATATCACTCCCTTATGATACGCCCACTTACGCAAATTCAGTCTTAAATTTCACGGTTGGGATATGATTCGAAGATTTGAAGTAATAGGTTGAAAGTGAAAAGGTGGAGTTAGTATTGTGGGTAGAGGTAGTAGAGGGGAAGGGGGGTTGGTTGGGGTCTGTCGTCTCCTAGTTCCTACTTAACCAGATGGTGATTTCACGGGTGTTCTGGTTGTTTGCGACCGACTTTCTTATTTTTTATATAGCGAGTCTGTTTCCCAGGTGCAAGGATAGGTCCTGGTGTCGGTCCTGAAGGTTCTATCTTTGCCTAAATAACAGACAGTGGCCCTGCATTGTAAGCCTTGCAATGCCCGGAACTAGGCCTAGTCACCTGAAGGTAGCAGCAGCAGTTAGAGCCTTTCTCGAAGATGGTGTTTTATGCTCGGTCCTAGAAGCTAGAGTCAGAACTACCAACCACCCCCAACTTCTCCATTGAATCTAGGTGCATTCATGGTTGATTATGTTTAATGTCGCGGAGATTTTCCCTTCACATTCTATTGATACAATTGCATGGTTTTATGCATCTTCGCTAAAATAATTGATAATACAGTACATATTAAATATTTGTTTCCACATTGCTCAAAATATACATTGGTAATGTTGGTAATCCTGTGTTGAACGAAATTTCAAATTGTTTCGTTTCTATAGTTTGAAGTAATTGCTATACTTTAAAATAATTACTATTACCGTAATTTTTTCTTATGATGTTATAAATATCATAGATTGATATTTGTGCATCATATGTTAGCTTTATTTTGCTTGATAGAGCTTTCACTGTAGAAAAAATATATATTTTCAGCTACGAGTTGTAGTTGCCAGTTAGCGAATTTCGAACGAAATTCTCTGAAATTTGTCGCTTCAGTTTGGAACTTGTACTGTACGTAAGCCATCATTGGAATAGGTCGCTGTTTACGCTTGCAAAGTTGCCTGATTATATTACGTGTATATATCTATTATATATATATATATATATATATATATATATATATATATATATATATATATATATATTATATATTGGATTTTACTGTAAAAAAATTTTATAGGAATGTCTGTGAAGACACGGTATAGTTCATACACTCGCCCAAATCAATTTTGCACCAATCTTCCGCAAGATTTCGTTCACCTTACAATTTATTCGTTTTATCTTATATACACTAGGAATTTTGTTTTATTTTCTTTGAAATATCAACATTAACCTTACATATAGTATTGCATAAAAACATGAAAAAACCATTTTGGGAATATTGTACGAAACATTTTGAAAATAAACTTTAGATCTTTAACTAGAGTCGAGGAGAGAAGTAAATGTTGAATTTAACAATACAAAAACAAAACAAAAAATCGAGTATGGCAACTAACGCATATTTCTAATAACTGTTGTCCCGTTGACATGAGTAGAGGATCAAATGTCTTTCGAAATGATTTCGAAAACGTGTGCCCATCTTCACCTCTCTCTCTCTCTCTCTCTCTCTCTCTCTCTCTCTCTCTCTCTCTCTCTCTCTCTCTCTCTCTCTCTCTCGAGTATTATTCATGCTAAAAGGCTACTGAATTGCATTTTTCCATGACACTTGTAATACTGAAGGGTAAAATTCGTTGATACTTTTAGTCATTTTATCTTTACCGAACTATTTTAAAATTCTATGGCCATTCAAAGGGTAGCAAGATAGCCTAATGTACTCGTAACCACTTTGAAAATTAATGTGGTACTTGGTGAATAATTTAATGTTTTAAACGTAGCCACGTTTATATTTAATCAGCCTACGAAATACACATAAGAATCAGAGTTGGAGTTATTGTAATTTAAATGAAATTTAATTAATTAAAAAATTTCGTGTAATTGTAATTGAAAATGAAATTATACTACTTGTAATTTAATTAATCACAATAATTACAAGTGTATGTAATTTGTAATTTAATTACTTATAAGTTGATGTAATTTGTTAATTACAAGTTGATGTAATTTGTAATTTAATTATAATTATATAATTGAAGTGGTAAGGCTCTTGCTCATAGAGCTGCCAGTAGACCGTGTCCTGGAAAAGAATTATGAACCCTATTAGCTCGATTTGCTCGCCTCAATACACAGTTTCCTGTGGCAAAGATTAGTGTTTTCCCTCGAACCCAAATCCCTTGTAATTGTAACTATACTCTGTTTTTTTTTCATCTGTCCACCCGCCTGTGGTGTTTTTGTATGGCAACACTGCGTCCCGGGCTTTAGATAGTCACATTCAGCTTACATTCAACGATTATAATAATATCCTATTTCGAATATTAACGGTGTAATTCGCATACAGTAAATTATTAAAACACTTTTCAGTTGCAAAGTACACCCAGATATCCTTTTATTTACCTAAAACTTACACATGGCGTAACTATCTAAAGCCCGGGACGCAGTGTTGCCATACAAAAACACCACAGGCAGATGGACAGATGAAAAAAAACAGAGTATAATTATAATTGAACTGGTTAAGAAATTGTAACGTGATTGTTATTTCCAAAATGAATTTATAACTAACTGTAATTTAAACTTTTGAAAATAATTGTAATTTTAATTTTTTTGTGTATACTCCAACCCTGAAAAAGCGAATGACGGCATTGTTCTCGTGAAAAACAAATGTTTCCTAAAAAAACAGTCACTGGGCTAATTACTACGAATACTTCATCTTTTGCATATACAGATTAAAATTATCTATAGAATAATAAATATTTTATCACTAACCAATTACTGGAATTACGTATGGGTACATATTCGGATCTGTGATAGACTAGCCAAGGCCTATCTGCCTAACCTGAACCGACTTCTTTCACTAGATACCAAGTTACGGTAATATTTTACTTTTCACTACTAGTAGTAGGTACTACCCATTAGGTAATTGAGTTAGGTATGCCGCGAACTCGTCTCCTTAACCTGATTAGGAGTACAAAACTCACGCTCAGTTCCATCCCACATTAACTGTTCTGCGATATTATGCAGTAGGCAGCCAATTTGCTCACATGGTGGACCACGGCAACTAAGTGGATTGAGGAATAGTGTATTTCAACCAATCAACATCCACTTAAGACTTATGCAGCCTAGAGTGTACAATAAAGGAAGTAATCGGTAATAATCATCGACTAATCGTAAAGCTCCTTTCATACTTACAGGGGTGGAAAAGTTCATTTCCAGGACTTGGACTTTGACACAAGGCGAACACCAATGGCGATTCATGTAAGGAAATATCACACGGCGATGATCTGATGAAAATGCCCATATCAGATGGGGGTACTTAAAGGTTAAATGTGCACACGTCTCTTCTTGAAGATTCCAAACATTTTCGGCATATAGCCTGAGCATAGCAATACACAACAACAAGCAAGGCATCTGGAACTACAAGCTACAGCTAGCCTTCCAAGGATCAAGTTCCTGGATTAGTGTTGCCAGACGCATTTGGTTAGAAAGGCCAGAGATTTCGTTGGCAATTATTGGTATTATCTAAAACTTTTTTTTAGTAGACTTCTCGTATCTGCTTTATTTTTCACACAAAAATATGAAAGGAAAGTCCAGTTCGACGAAAGTTATCGTAGATGTGAGAACATCTAGCAGATAAGAAAACATACGAGTACCCAGTACAGTATTACCACAACCAAACCATTGCAACACTATAATTGCAATAATTGAAAATGTTTGATTAAACGACGAACAGCATTTTCACAGAATTCATTCATATCGAATGGAAAGCACGCAGAGTATATGCAACCATGTTTAATTAAATACCAGTCGGTCTAACCGGTATTAACGGTTCCAAGCTTGTAGGCAGTAATGTTCCTGCTGCCTTGTAACTGATGCCTCTGTATAGAAGGCTAAACCTACCTACCGCCTCGATCAAGAATTGTAGCCTTGTTCAGGATGAAAACCAATTACCACAATCTCCGCCAATGATTATTTATTTCATCCATTAATTTTCAACCTTGTACGCGTTAGTCAGTTACTTGGTTATACTCGTCAGCTCACTTCCAGCATGAGTTTGTCTCAAGTTCTGGCGAGTCTCCATTGTCACGTATGTAATAAGGTTTATTGCAACTACTATAAAATATATTTACCCTAACCCTTGCAACAACTCGTGAATCATTCGGTTCTTATTCTCTTCGGTAGATCTAGTTCTCTTCCATTATCTATATCTAAAATACTTCAAAATACTCACCAGACACACAATAACGCATTCTCTTCAGACAGCCTCTTTCCACTTTCATCTTCATGGGCTAAATGGTAATGTTTCTTATACGACTTGGAAACATCAGATTCTGGAGACTGGACCTCGTTGCGGCTACGGCCGTCAGAGCACATCACACGGTGCACTGTGGGCATTACTTAATTTAAGGTGGGTACACACGTGAGAGCCGAACCTTGTATGTGTAACTGAGTTACGCATATACGGTTTGTCAAAATGTTGAGGACGAAGACGAACCGTAACCACGTTAAGCACTGACTTCATTGCAATCCACTGCGATCATCAGTCTGTCCGGGTTGTTTACCGACGATGGCCACCATGCAAGTATCAGCTGCCCCGTATATTTATACACATTATTTAACGAAGATGAAGCGAAATAAAAGATGGTGGCAATCAAGGTTATATACTAGAAGGGTAGAATAAAGTGGTCGGGAATTACTCGCTGACATGAGATTCCAAGAAGTTTCTGGCCACGGTAAAGTCTTTTCTTCGTAATAACTAATAAATTGAAGGACCTCTTCCTCACTCCAGTCAGCCATGGTAGACAATATGTACTGACTGACCAAAACAAGGGATTCTACTATGGACGGCCTTGTTCATAGTCGGTGTCAACAAGTTCAGCAACCTCTGTTGATACGCGTGTCATACAGGTCCCGTCCACACATTGCGTAACGTGCAAAGAGACCTCCATCTTTCAGACTTTTACTGTCAATATTCGTTTTAGCCCTGAATGACCTCGCTGAGTCACTGGCCCCAGTGCTTGGCCTTTGGCCTAAATTCTTTATACAATTCAATTTAGATTCTGGAAACTTGTATCTTTCACTAACAACAGGCAGCTGTTAATTAATATAACCTGTATTCGACATTAGGTTTATGCATGCAAGTTCCCATCAAACAGTGACGTTTGTTGGTGGGGAAATAGAGGGCACTTACGTAAATTCTGAAAGTGGTCACCATAGACTTACGGCCTTTGATAAATTTACATTTGACAAGCTGAGTAATAGTGAGATACGGAGCATGAAGACTATTATTATAAAAGCAGAGAGAGAGAGAGAGAGGCCTTTCAAATAAGCTTCCCAAGAAACATAGTCTTATCAAAGTGAACACAACAAAAATACGGCTAACCACTTTTAATAATGTCATTAACAGACTCTGCTTTCGTCAATTAAGGTACTGTCATTGGGGGGTACTATCTTTAAAATAGACGAGTTCTTTGTATTTATTCAGATAAAAGAGGTACAATTAATCTTTAAACTGACACCACAGGGTAACTTTGGGCACTAAAGGCCCGTCCACACTAGGAAACATTGTTCACAAACAAAGTTTGCAAACCATGTTTGTTTTTTAAAAGATTTTTTTTTTTTGGGGGGGGGAGAAGGAAAATATGAATAGTGACCTTTTCGATACATAAACTAACCCATGTCCAAAATTTCAAACTAATTCATGCAAAAAAAAAATAAGTTATTAATGGGAAAAGGTTTTTTCAAATGCTAAGTAGCCACTTTCTGCCTCTGGCTGAAATTTTAAGTATAGTTAAAGCACTAATCTTTATAAAGATTAGTTAATCTTTATAAAGAATAACTAATCTTCCTTGCTATGGTTAGGTACAGTAATTTTATCCAACAATATAAGAGACCACTGTGCTACTCTTCGTATCAGAATCCTCACTTGCTTTCTTCTTAGTGCAAGTTATACATAACTCAATGAAATCCTTCTCCATTCTTCTTGTCAGTTCCTCTTTTGCTAGAAGTGTCTAAGACGTCAGGTAAGTTTTTTGTCTGCTGAGGAGGATTTGTGCTTCTTTGAGCAGCAGAGTTCACAGACAGTATCTGATGATGAGCATCACCAGCGCTGTCTGGCTCGAGCTCAGTTGAAGGTGCGACACAAAATTTCTCCAGTGCTGTCCCGCGCAAAGCACATTCAGCGCTTGATTCCTTGTTTCTCTGGCCCACATCGACAGACTTCACCGACTCATTGTCACTGGAATCATCGGAATCACAATCGTCACTGTACAACTCTGAGAAGTCCTTGATTCCAATCTCTTGGACAAAGTCTACAAAGCCTTCCATGATGGCGACTGCTTCGGTCGACTTTTCACAACTGCTGATGTCAGCGTCTTGTCGCAAGATGTCTAAATAATACTGGAACCACTCGAGAGGGGATCGTTTCTTCCACTCGTCGGGAATGTTGGGACTTTCCCTAAGGCGATTCTCAATGTCTTGGAGGAGAAGTTTGTCGTCGGGTTTGCTGGCGTCGAGAAACTTCTGGGGATCATTCTCACCAGCAGTAGTACACGTTCCCTTCTCCTGCTCCGCGCGTTTCTTACCTGAAATGAGAAGACTGATCTATAAGTCTTTAGAAAAACGGATGGCTACTGTTAAAACTTGGTTGGTTTGGAAGCAAAGATGATATATTCATAATCAGTTGGCTTTTATTCTTCACTTTAAGAATGTACAATACAAGGCTTACGTGACGAGTTCTAGGCTTTGAGACAGTGTTGCCACACTCTCGGATTGAAATTATCGTACTGGCTCCTCAAAATTATGGGGTTTTCAGTAAAAATATCGTACAAAATTGTAGATTTTATCGTAATTATTATCTTACACTGTTTCTGATATTTAACACATTTTTATAATTTGACAAAATAATGAATATAAGTATGATTTCGTTGTAGTCATTAATATCTTGCAATTTACATAATTAAGAAAAATAATACAAATGAAACATTTCTCTCTACAAAAACGAAAAAAATTGAATTATGAATAATTAGTTAATGTTATGAACAATTGTTATGAAGAAATTATTACTATATTATATTAACACTTTGGTAAAAATAAAAAAGTATGCAGCTTAGAACGTCACTTCTTTCCATAATGTAAACTAAACTGATAACGAATTAACACGAGGATATGTGAGTTGATAGGCCCTCTCATACATATCTTTAAACACCCCAAAACATCGAAAATCAAAATAGCATCACTGAGTAGTAATTTAAAATAAATATATATAATTAAACATGACTGGTACTGATACCTATCCCATGATAAAGAAATTAATAACAATAATAATTGTAAAGCATATCTTTAAGAACCCTCTTCCAAATCAGATTCATGTTCTCTGATGTTCTGGAATAATTGTGCATGATTATTTATTCTGGAAAACATCATTTGCAGGAGTAAAATGAATACATGACCCTCCTGAACCTTTGATACAACTAGCAGAGAGAAGAGCCCCATTAACTGTCCTTGTTTTCAGTCTGCTTCTTTGTTTAGTTTTAAAGAGGATAACTTTACTGACCACTCGTTCACATTCAGCATTCGAGTGCGGCAAGCAAGGAGCAGTTAGAGCAAAATTGGCTAGGTCTGAAAAACTTAACTATTTTGCCTCCGGAGGCCCCACCCCTGGCGGCCAGACCGAGTCTCCTCCCCGCCAAGGGCCCCACCCATGGCGTTCAAATCTGGTCACCTCCCCGACAGGGGCCCAACCACTGGAGGCCCGACCTAGTTGCCTCACAGCATGGGGGACCACCCCAGGCGGCCCAACCTCTTCGCTTCCCAGTGGAGGCCCCAACCCGTCTCCTCCCACACCAATGGCCCCACCCATGGCGTTATGACCTGGTCGCCTGCTGGCCGGGGGCCAAGCACCTGTTGGCCCAAACTGGCTGCCTCTCCACCAGGGTCCTCACCCCAGGCGGACATCGCCACGTATCCTGGGACCCGTGGAGGACATCACCCGCCCGTCCAGGGACGAGTAGCAAGGCCCAACCCGCCCGTCACAGGAGCTGTGGTGGACATCGCCTGCCCGTCCTGGGACCCATGGCGGACATCGCACGTGGCGGGTCCAGCCCAGCCATCCTAGGACACATGGTAGACATCGCCCAACCGTCCCAAGCAATGTCCGCCACGTATCCCCAGGACAGGAGAACCTGGCCCACTACAGATCCTGGGACGGGTAGACGATGTCCACCACATTTCCCGGGACGGGTAGGTGACGTCCGACACAGGTCCCGGGACGGGCAGGCGATGTCTGCTACGGTTCCCAGGACAGGTGGGCTGGACTCGCCACGGGTCCAGGGACGGGCGGGCAATGTCCACCACGGGTCCCAGCCCGCCCAGCCCAGGACACGTTGCAGACATGACCAGCCCGTCCCGTGGGACAAGTGGCGGACATCTGTCCTGCGACCCGGAACACATGGCGGACATTGCCTGCCCGTCCCCCAACCCACCCGGCCCGGGACATGTGATGGACATCGCCCACCCGTCCCGCGACCCACAGCAGGCCCGGCCTGCCTGGCCTGGGGCATGTGGCAGACATCACCTGCCCATCCCACGACCAGCACGGCCCGGGACACGTGATGGACATCATCCGCCCAGCCCACCCAGCCTGGGACATGTGGTGGACATCGCTTGCCCGGCCCGCCCAGCCCAGGACACATGACAGACATCGCCCACGCGTCCCCCGGGTGGCCCGGCCTGCCCGGTCCGGGACACGTGAAGGACATCACCCGCCCGTCCCACAACCCGCAGCTAGCCCGGCCCGGGACACGTGACGGACACAGCCCACCCGTCCCACAACCTGTGGCCTGCCTGCCCAGCCCGGGACACATGGCGGACATCGCACGCCCATCCCGCGACCCGCAGCCTGCCCAGCCCGCCCGGCCCGGAACACATGACGGACATCGCCCACCCATCCCGCAACCCAGGGCCGGCTCGGCCTGCCCGGCCCGGGACATGTGGCAGACATCGCCCACCCGTCCTGTAACCCGCGGCCAGCCTGGCCCAAGACACGTGGCAGACATCGCCCGCCCATCCTGCGACCCGCAGCCGGAACGGCCCAAGATATGTGGCGGACATCGCCTGCCCATCCCATGACCCGCGGCCAGCCCAACCCGTGACATATGGCGGACATCGCCTGCCAGTCCCGCGACCCGTGGCCGGCCCAGCCCACCCGTTCCAAGACACGTGGCGGGCCCGGCCTGCCTGTCCCGGGACACGTGGCGGACATCGCCCGAACATCCCGGGACCCCCGGCGGGCCCGGCCCACTCATCCCGGGACACGTGGCGGACATCGCCCGCCCGTCCTGGGACCCCCAGCAGGACCAACCCGCCCATCCCTGGACAAGTGGCGGACATCACCTGCACATCCCGGGACACATGGCGGACAGCGCCCGCCCATCCTGGGACCCATGGTCGACCAAGCCCGCCCTTCCCAGGACACGTGGCAGACATCGTCCGCCCGTCCAGGGGCCCGCAGTGGGCTCGGCCTGCCCGTCCCGGGACACGGGCCAGACATCACCCGCCCGTCCCGGGACGCGTGGCGGGCGCCTGCCCGCCCGTCCCGGGATACGTGGCGGACGCCCATAGCCACGCCCGGCCCACCCCCACGGCCCGTCCTGGGACCTCGTATGCGGCGAACCACGCCTGCCCGCCCACATCCCATCCCGGGACCCGGCGGCGGGAGGCCCTGCCCCAGCCCATCCCGGGACCCGTGGCGGACGCCAGCCCCGCCGCCCGTCCCGGGACGCGTGGCGGACGCCTGCCCGCCTGTCCCGGACCATGGCAGACCCCTGCCCGCCCCCCGTCCCGGACCATGGCGAACGCCTGCCCACCCGTCCCGGGACCCGTGGAGGACTCCAGCCCATCCCCCCGTCACGGGACTCGTGGCGGACGCCTTCCCCCGCCGTTCCCCGGGACCAGTGGCAGACACCTGCCCGCCCGTCCCACAACCAGTGGCGGACGCCTGCCCACCCGTCCCGGGACCCGCGGCGGACCTGGCACTCCCGTCCCGGGACCCGTGGCGGACGCCAGCCTGCCCATCCTGGGACCTGTGGTGGACACCAGCGGCGGGCCTGGCACTCCCGTCCCAGGACCCGTGGCGGACGCCAGCCTGCCCATCCTGGGACCTGTGGCGGACGCCAGCCCGCCCGGCCTGCCCGTCCTGGGACCAGTGGCGAGCCTCGCCCGCCACTCCCTGAACAGTGTAATAGCTATTCTGTTCCTTAGAACCAGAATATGCCACTGTATCCTCTCAATTCTTCTGGGCACTCTCTGAATCTTGTAGTTCTTTTCCTTGCACTCCACGAATCCTACTCAATCCTCTCTTTCTTCTAGCACCTCCACCCATCCTATTGAATCCTCTCAATTTTCTTGGGGCTTCTCCTAATCCTCTTTCTTTTCCCAGCACCTACACTAATCCCCTTATTTTCTTCACCCTTTCTATATTTCCCCGCTCCTCTTTTCCATCCACCAATCAATCAAACTCTAACAAAACATTTTAACATATTTATTTCTCTTCTAGTTCAATTTCCTTCAAGGATTAACAAAACAAACTTATTACAAAATGAACGTCAAATTTTCCATTCAATAAACATCCTCCTCAAAATTTCCACAACTTATCTGTCTGAGTGAGGCCAGTGCAGTCTTCATCACGCCATTTCTTGAACATCGACAGAATCTTCTGCAATTTTCAGTTGCTCTCCTCCATTCGTCTTTATTTCTCCTGGAGCTTCTTCAAATCGGACACCATTTTCTCCTTCGCTCCTCGCACCCATCCAACCTCATCATCCATCTGGTCGTTCCGTTCGCTCTGGACACCGGCCTTCTTCTCCACCGACTCCAGGCCACCATTTCCTTCCTCTAGAAGGCATGCCAGCTCGTTCCTCTTGAGTTTCGCTGTCTCAACTTCACACTGGAGTCCACACTTTTCCTTCCAAGAGGTCCTCCATGTCCTTCTGCAGGCGATCCAACCTCAGCTCCAGCTCTTTCCTGTCGGATTCCCACTTTTCGGTTGAGTCTTTTCGTTCCTGGATGAGCCTCGCTATCCGCGCTGCTCCTGCCATCTTTAGCTGCATGTCTTTCTCCTTCTGTCGTAGCAGTTTCTCGAGCCCCTCAAGCAGGCAGTTTGCGTCTGGCCACTGCCCAGACAGTTCCCTTATCCTCTCACAAAGGGCATCGTTCCTCTGACCAATTTCCTTCACGTTGTTCTTCAGATGCTGGTTTTCTTCGGCCATCTTGACGATCTTGTCTTCCAGCTGACGTTTCTCCCTCTTCTCTTTATCGTTCCAGCTTCAAGCGAGTGGACCCTCTCTTGCAAGGCCAGCTGTTGCAACACCTACTGAGTGATCTGGATTTCACCAACGCGTTCTTCCCTTCCGCCCGCCTTCTGCGTCTCTTCTTGGTAGTCGAGCCTCTGTTGTAGCTGAAGAATTATTTTCCTGTCCAAGTGCACGTGCTGCTCTCTCTGTTACTGGATGGTGTCTAGCAAGGCCGCAATTCTCTCGTTCAGTTCCTTTTCCTTAGGCTGTTCAGCTCCATCATCATCAGTCAGGAGAGAAATCTCGCCAGCGAATAGGCAGCCACAGCAAACAAGATGACTATTCTTCCGGATTTCCAACAACATCTGGACAAAAACGTCCTAATAACAGCTGCTGCCAAAGCCAGGTAAGGCCACGTTTTCTTCAAACTGAAATCTATATCTGAAGTATCCAGTTCATATACTCTCCTCTCTCTCACTCTCGATTTTTCGTTGATTTTCTATATTCCACGAGAGATATTTTTGTTTATCGAAATATAGCAGGAAAGATTCTGAATTTTAATTATGTCTTTCTCTCTCTCTCTCTCTCTCTCTCTCTCTCTCTCTCTCTCTCTCTCTATTTCTCCGAAGGTCCGTAATTCTTCATTTGTTCCTTCATTAGGTTTAAGGCTTTGCATTCAATAAGTTGAGAGAGAGACCGTATTTTTGCGTAGAAAAACAGAAAAATAGAGAATCTAATGTGTGTACTACCATGCTTAGTGTATAATGTTTCAATTGAGGTTTATATAATATTATTCATTGTCTATCTATCTATCTATCTATCTCTATATATATATATATATAATCTATATATATATATATAATATATAATTTTATATATATTATAATATATATATACATATCATTAATATATATATAGATATATATATATCTAATATATTATATATATAGTATTATATATATATATATCATATTATATATATATATACTATATATCTATATATATATATATATATATATATATATATATATATATATATATATATATATATATATATAATGCCCCAAAGTCAGGTCACATGCTGTCTACGCACGAGGAACGCCAAAGGACACGAATGAATCAAAAGTATACTGAAGCAGGAATGCGCACACCTGAAAGGGGACTATTGAGACCCACTCATGGCAATAATGACAGCCCTTACGCAAGCTTACTGCACGTGCTCACGTGTGTGTGGCCGTAATATACGTGAAGTTGCAACAGTACTAAGAGACAGAGAGAAAATGGCTACGGTTGTTAATGATGATGTTTTTTCGGGATCACAAACCGTGACCAGGTAGTGTTTTTCTTCTTCTTCTTTCGAAATAGCGTATTCAGGAACTTGACCTTTTTCTCTTTAAAGGAAATAGTGATGGCCACAGCTGTGAGTAAGAATAGACCAACGTGAAATGACTGTTAACAGTGTGTATTTTATAATCTCATTACATTTTACGAGTATCTGTTTATTTATCTAATAATTTGTCCATTTATTTTTTTTTCTTTTCCAATTACTAGTCTCTTCTGTCTGTTTATCTGTTACCTTCTGTTACTACTTTCTAATGAACACCATAATATTCTTTGGAAGCTTGAATTTCAAGTCAGTAGCCCCTTTGGTTGGCTTGTTCCATATGAATACGGTTTATAGAACCCCCTTTCCTTTCTACCTTTTTCTTATTTTTCCGCCCCTGGGCAAGAACAGGACCTCTGGTTGCCCGTCCCAACTGCCCCTAACAATTCGCACGTCCGTCAACAATCATTATGCCAATGAGTAACTTGAATTATTTTGTAATAATAATTCACTTACATAGAACTCGTGCGTAACGCTGGCCACTTGTTTCTTAGCATATGTAGACACCGGATGTCTGATACTATTAAGAAGTTTTCTGTTTCCTGATTTCATGAGCTGGTTTATCGTCCGTTCTATTTTAACCTTTTTAGCTTTTCTAGGGGACCGTTGTAGTCTCAAAGTTAGTATTATTATTATTCTAAAGATGAATCTCATTCATATAGAATAAGCCCACCACCACAGGGTCCAGTGACTTGAAATTCAAGCTTCCAAAGAATAGTATTTTGCCGTTTATTGGAAAGAAATAATAACGGAAGGTAATGGGATAAACAGAATGAAGAGATCACCAAACACACACACACACACACACACACACACACACACACACACACACAGTTTCATTAGCGACTTGTGTTTGTGATGGTTAATTTTTCAGAAATCATTTTCACAAGCAATTTATAATCGTTACTAAAAGTCCCCCTACTCAAATGATTCTTCAATGAATTCTTTAGTTCAATTGAACGTTTGCAACAAGTATGCACGCAATAATACAGTCCGTATCTTTTTTTGTCTGCTTTCTCTCTCTCTCTCTCTCTCTCTCTCTCTCTCTCTCTCTCTCCCGGGTTTTTTTTTACCTCATCTATGGCAATAAATTCGGGGATTTTCCTTTATTTACCCTTTTGTCTAATGCATTCTCTCTCTCTCTCTCTCTCTCTCTCTCTCTCTCTCTCTCTCTCTCTCTCTCTCTCTCTCTCTCTCTCATCTTGCCCCTAAGGTCTGGAATTCTTCATTTGTTCCTTCATTCCGGTTTAAGGCTTTGCATTCGATATAAGTTGAGAGAGAGAGAGTGTAATTTTGTGTAGAAAAACGGTGTATTGGTATATTTACATATGACTGCATGTGAAATTACTCCGTTTGGAATAGGAAAGCTAATGTGTGCGTACCATTCTTCGTGCATAAATGGCTCAATTGAGATTTATATATTAATATGAAAAATATAATATATATAGATATATGATATATATATATATATATATATACATATATATATACATATATATATATATATATATATATATATATATATATATGTATATATATATGTATGTATGTATGTATGTATGTATCTATGATATAATGTACCAAAGACTAGTCACATTTTAGACATGCTGTCTACGAACGAGGAACACCAAAGTACACGGATGAATCAAAAGTACTAAAGCAAAACTGCACATACCTGAAAGGGACTATTGAGACCCACCACTCATGGCAATAGTGACAGCACTTACGAAAGCATACCCCACATGGGCAAGTGTGTGCGTGTGCCTGTAATATACGTGATGTTGCAACATTGCCAAGAGAGAGAGAGAGAGAGAAAATGGCGACACTTATTAATGATGATGTTTTTCAGGATCACAAACAGTGGCCGGGTAGTTTTTCTTTTTATTTTTGCTACATCTCGTATTCAGGAACCCTTTTCTCCTTAAAGGAAATAGTCGTGGCCACAGCTATGAGTGAAAATAGATCAACATGAAATGACGGTCTGAACAGACCACGGTGCCGACGAAGATAGGGCGGCTATTTACCGCTATCTATACTATGGTGCTTCTTGTATGTATTTGAATCGATATTTGTACTTGTCAATCGAAATGTGTGTGGTGATGGGGTAAACGGCAGTTTTCTAAACGTGTGTGTGTGTGTCCATGAATTGTGTAGACAGCACGCCAGGTGGAATAGTTCCGCCTATTTGAGCATACCGCGACATGACGTCACGCATAACAGATGAGACGCACATAAGTGGCTGCGCCCATGTTGCAATAGAAAATTGGTTGTAAAAAATAAGAAAACTCCCCTTTCCAAAAAAAATTTTCACTGGGGTACTTAAATGGAATAATACCACATTTGGAACATTTGAAATGCAACCAGAAGTTCCCCTTTAAGGTCCGGACCGTGGGGAAATTGTCCATTTGACTTAGAACCGAAAGAGAAAATGTCACTCCTCTTATCAATTTATCTATTCCATTGAAATAACACGGCGTCAAAGACCTTCGATGTCAGGATGCCAGAGAACTTCCAATCATTCATTCATCCATTGAAATAACAATAAACTCCATGATGACTGAACTGCCTCACGGGAAAAATAAATCATAGCTAGTACCGAAATATGCCCTACTAGGGATTTACTTACACAATTGACAAATAATAATAATAATAATAATAATATAATAATAATAATAATAATAATAATAATAATAATAATAATAATAATATATTCTTAATACCGAGTTCTATTCATTAGATAAATGATGAAACAAATCAAATCGTCAGACTTGATTATAATTCACTTATATCACCAATTTTAACATCAAAGTTAAATGAGGATCAAAATTGGGATATGAGTATATATTCGCTCATTTGCCAGAAGTGTGTCTTAATTCGAAAATTATATTTTGGGAAAAGCAATCTGAAGTTGAAATTCTCTATACTCTGTCCATTTATATTTAGATGATTCTTTTACTGAGCTGTTTTAGTGACAAATACAAATAAGAAGTTTTTACCACAATATGGAATAAAGAACAGGCTATCTGCGGGTATCAATAGCTTGAAACACATTTTTTGAGTTGTATCACTCTTCTGGCAAATGAGCGATGGTCCGACTGACAGTTCTAGCTTTTCTTTTAACAACGTGGACGTTTTCACCCATTCTAATTCTGAAACGTCGGGGGGCGGGGGTGAACTGACAGGTATTACTGTCCCTTTTATCCAGGTATTACTGTGGAAACTATCCCTTGGATCCAGGTATTACTGTAGTGACTGTCCCGTTTATCCAGTGTTCTGTGGTGACACTCCCTTTTATCCAGGTATTACTGTGCTGTCTGTCACCTTTAACCAGGTATTAATGTGGTGACTGTCCAGGTATTACTATGCTGTCCCTCCCTTTTATCCAGGTATTACTGTGGTGACGGTCTTTTTATCCAGGCATTACTGAGAAGACCGTCCCTTTTATCCAGGTATTACTGAGAAGACCGTCCCTTTTATCCAGGTATTACTGAGAAGACCGTCCCTTTTATCCAGGTATTACTGTGAAGGCTGTCTCTTTTATCAAGGTATTACTGTGCTACAATTTCCGAGGAAATTTGCATTTGAACGAATTGAAAAAAAAAAACGCTTACGGTGATAATGAAAGCATTCTTCAGCTTTTTCAAATACGGCATGTATTAATAAACCTATCTATCATAAGCACAAAGCAAGGTTAATTGGTAAATTTATTACTTTCTTAAAATTGACTTAAATTTAGGCCTAATTTTGCAAGAGGAAATACTTTACCTGGTGCAATGTAGGAACTGGTTCCTTGTTCACTTCTGGTTTCATCTTGAGTTCCTTTCGCAGCCAGTAAGTTCACGACGTCGACCTGTTTAAAACCAGACAAGCAAAACACACCATTATAAAGAAAAACGTCACCGTACACAAAAACTTTTTTTTTTATTAAGTTCATCGTACATCGTACTACAAACTTTTTTTATTAAGTTCATCGTACATCGTACTACAAAAACTTTTTTTTTATTAAGTTCATCGTACGAAAACTTATGAAAATTTGATGTTAGTTAATCTAAGTAATAGTGGCTCGTCGAGCAATACCATGATGTGAGTCTAAAACCACTAGGCCTACTATAAAAATAACAAGGTACTACACATCTTACCTTGGCCTCAGGACACAAAGTCTATATTTTTTACAAAATAAAGGATTCGTGAGATATGTGTCAGTCAGATTCTTTTTTTAAATCAGTAGCTTTAACAATTAAATGAGAATAATCTTTTAAAATGTTATCATTCGCCCTTAAACCACTAGACCTACTCAACTACACATCTCACCTCGGCATCACTTTTAGAGACCTCGGCGACTCCTCCTCCACCGTCGTGCCCATCATTTTCGTCAGCATTCTTGGAATCGTCTCCATTCTTCCCCTTCTTCTTGGCGACATGACATCGATTATAGGAGATTTCGGCGACGACGAGAACGACGCCGCTCAAGACAGCTCCAGCGACCATGATGAAAATCCCTTCGAGGTTTTTAAGTCCAAGACGTTTGGAATAGTCTCCCCCCACGAGATCCCCTGGACATCGGACATCACTGGCCCAGATCCAGGTTTTGTCCAGCTCCTCCATGTAGCCTCCTGATGTTGAACAAAGGGGTGCAGGTTATAGAAGGTTAAAGTTGTCTCATTTTTGAAAACGTTCGACAATTTACGACGAATCTCGTACTTTGTTTACATGGTGAAAATCCAAGAGAATGTTGACAAATTTCTTCACTCTGTTGCAACGTCAACATTACAAGACATTGCACAAGTTGCAATAATAAATGCCGTGCCATATATGTTTATGGATTACAGAATCCATGGGTCCTTACAGGGATAGGGACGGTGGAACTCCTATTATCCAAATAATTTCAAAACAGTGACCTGTTGATTTTTTTTTACAATATGTGGCTTGAATAGTTCTCGAAATCGTTGGATTTAAACCTGAAAGATCATGCTTATAAGTTAAGTTAAAAGTCCTAAAAAAGTTAAGTTAAAAGTCCTAAAAGAACCACTGAGGTTCTACAGTGTCGCACTGCGCAGACGTCTTTATGTAATTTTACACGAAATAAAATCGTAAATCACCATTAGTTCTAATATATCTTTTTTTCTTTTCACACAAACAAGCTTTCTCAAATAACAAAAAAAAACATTTATTGCTTGTGAAATAACATGATTTTCAGCGTCTCAATTTGACAGTCAAGGTGGTTTTTTTTATATTTCAGTGCCAGAATTACACCAAAGGAGTTTTTTTTTAAGTGCCTGAATGACATCAAAGGAGCTTTTTTTATTATTATTATTTCAGTGTCTGAATTACACCAAAGAAGTTTTTTTTATTATTATCATTTTAGTGTCTGAGTTACACCAAAGGAGTTTTTTTTAAATTATTTCAGTGCCTGAATTGCAGCAAAGGAGGTTTTTTCAGTGTCTGAATTACAGCAAAAGTAGTTTTTTTTTTTTTTTTTATTTTTTTTAATCACAAAGCTGAATTCACAGGGAAAAGTTAAAATAAAACAGTACGTGAAAGTTGAAGACGTTAAAACCTCACTACTCACTTTCATGCAAATCCAGAATGTCTCTGGTGATTTTTTCCGCCCACGGTGACCCCTTCTTCAGACCCAGGCCGTATCCTGACCTCCCAAAGAGCTCCCCAACCGTCAACAGATCGCAATCCTGTGCAGCTTCGTACTCCAGCCTGGAACTCTCCCATATGAACGCCTGAAGTGTCCTGTATTGTGATATTCCTAAAATAATACCAACTCTGATACCTAGGGTCTCCAAGTACTACAACCCAGGTTAAAATCAGAGAGATAATTTTTAACCAATTCAGTGTATTCACACAACAAATCACAAATATAAGCAAAACAATTTTAGTGACAAATTCTGGTGAATAGTCGCACTGGAGACACAGACCTCTAAAAGTGCTTGGAAACATGTGGTTCACAGGGAAAGATGGGGAATGTGTGGACCTCTGTTACAGTTGTAGTCTCTCGTTAGATAGATGAGGCAATATGAACTCAGTATTAGTTCCACTTTCCTACTGAAAAACCCATCTCCTACGTATGCCTCAATTCTGACAACAATGGCAGGTTCGGTCTATTTGAGTTAAGAAAAGTCAGATTCGTTTCATCTCAGGAAAGAAAGATTGGCCCATGAGACGGAGACACCCCGACTCCATTTAAAAAGATATTTGTACGTAAACATAAAATAGACCATAGAGTTCTACTTGGTTATTTACAAGACTAAAAATGGTTTGTTTTGCTTATGGAACTCCAGAAGTTCAAACGAAAATGCAATGCATTACTGCCCTTAAGTACTATTCTTCTTGCATTTTAATACCTTTTCTGTTTTATATTTAATAATTTTTGTTCTACTTTTTTTAATAAGTGGGATCTCTTCTTTCTGTATTTCACGTACTTCCTCTTCATTCCCTAATGAACCATAATCTTTGGAGGGTTGAATTTCAAGTCAGTGGCCTCTGTGGCCGGCTTATTCCATAAGAATAGGTTTGTTTTGCTTATGGAACTCCAGAAGTTCAAACGAAAATGCAATGCATTACTGCCCTTAAGTACTATTCTTCTTGCATTTTAATACCTTTTCTGTTTTATATTTAATAATTTTTGTTCTACTTTTTTTAATAAGTGGGATCTCTTCTTTCTGTATTTCACGTACTTCCTCTTCATTCCCTAATGAACCATAATCTTTGGAGGGTTGAATTTCAAGTCAGTGGCCTCTGTGGCCGGCTTATTCCATAAGAATAGGTTTCATCTTCTGAACAGTGTTGCCAACCATCTAAATGCTCCTTACCCTACCAAGGCACTTAAATTACTCTACTTTCACTGTTATTGTACCCTACGCCCGGCCTTAAGATATATTAAACATTAATAAATTTGTTGTTTATTGCTTACTTTTTAATAAATACACGACAACCATCTTGAAATTACCCTACGTTTTGCTCAGATTTCGTGACATTACCCCGTTACCCTAAACTGACCCAGATCTGAGGCTGAATTACCCTACGCATAGGGTAATTACCCCACGGTTGGCAACACTGCTTCTGAATATTAATAATGATTATGATTATAAACGAATATGTTTCAGAACCTTACCCATCTCTCACTGCCTGTAAAGCATCATCTACAGAGTCGTAATTATGCATTTCCATCACTCTGTACATGTTCGACCACTCAGTCTTCCGCTGGAAGAACATGTTCACAGCCGACCCCTTGATGGTGGCAAATGTGAAGTTTTCGCCTGGATTTCTCAGCTGTGAAAAGAAGAAGGGAACACATTACATGACGCTGCTTCTTCAGGATAAGGGGTTAAGTCTCCTCATTTGTGACAAATCTGGGAGCCCCCTGGCTCTCCTACTAAATCAACTTTGAAATATTTTGACGCACAGTTTTATATGACTTACTAACATAAGCTAATGAAATATAGTGTTCCCAACAACAACAAAGTAGTCCGTAGGCTTACTTCCCGAGTAAGCGAAAACTTAGTACTGTATTGATTGGATACCATACCGTACTTAAATAGGCATGAAGAGTAGCCTACAGTAACCAACTTACGATGCAACATACAAATGGTATCAAATCAATACAGTACTGTAACTTGTTTTCGCTTACTCGGGGAGTAAGCCTACAAACTATTTTGTTGTTGTTTTTCTTGTTGGGAACAATGTATTTCAGTAGCCTGTGTTAGTCATTCAGATCAAACTTTGCGGGAAAATAATTCAAAGTTAATTTGAAACGTTTAACAGACTCGGTCGAAAAAAAATATCTTACCCTGGGATCATTGATTCCAGAGATGGAAGTGGCGGGAGTCTCCAAGACTAAGAACGCGGCCAAGTTAGCCGTATAGGAAGCCACTATGATCATTGCGAAACCACCCCATATTATACCAAGGATGCGACCGCTTATGCACCTCGGAGTACCTGGTGGAAAAGAAGAAGAGTCAACGAAACCAAACCTGCTTTTCACATGCATTACCACCACCAATAGAATTCGACTTCCATTTTAATAATTGACTTACATTCTGATTGACCTATTTAGTTACTTAATTTATTATTTTTTCTATTAACTGATATCTCCTCTTTCCGTGTTTCCCATTATCTCCTGATCATTTTTTCGAATGAACATAATATACTTTGGAAGATTGAATTTCAAGTCAGTGGCCTCCTGTAGTTGGCTTGTTCCTTGTGAATAGGTTTCGTCTTCTGAATAATAATCTTTATATGTCCTTAAGAAACCTGATATACCAGCTACATGCTGATGAGAAAAAGGCGATGAGAAAAAGGCAATAAGAAGAATTGAGAAGATTCTATATAAATTAAATGTCGTTGTACTGCCCTCAGAGAAGGCCTCCTTCCTAATAATAATAATAATAATAATAATAATAATAATAATAATAATAATAATAATAATACATAAAAGGGACAGAATCTGAGGAAGGGAGTACATGTGTTAAAGAGATGGAAGGATGGAATTCAGCGGTGTCTGAAAATCTACAAAAACATAACAATCTTCAGTCGGAAGTGTGCCCATTTAGATGCTGTGGGAGAGGTCTTCGACGAACTTAGTACTATGTATCTAAGGTAGCCCGTGGAGACACAAGGGATATCCAAGACTGCAAAATATATACATGAAGTAAAGATAATTTTCTTGCCAAAAATGTATAAAAAGAGCAAACTCGAAAAGGAGAGGTAAGCTATCATGTTGTGGAGGAAGGACAGATCTCAGAGTATTTAGAACACTTCGGTTACCCTTGGATGTGCTGGACTTTGAAGAAGGTTACGTAGTTGAATAAGGACAAGCAGCTACAGCCTAGGTGAAGTGAGAAAAGACAATTGGCCTAATGATAAACACTAAAGCATAGGGTACTCTATGCAGCAGACATGGGCACTGACGAAGAAAAAGGAAGGCAACAGTATAACTGAAAGTTGCGAAGAGATATTGCGTTGTCCAGCTGGTGCAAAGTAGACCGAGGTTGTTTGGACGTGATGGGAAGGAATGAAGGCAGTCCAAAAAGTAGTAGATAAGGAAGAATCAAGATAAAGATCAGTAGGAAGTCCCCTAAATCATAAACAGGGGTCCTAGATGAAGATCTTAATTGGTTTCAATTCAGTCGGAAAGTGCACAAGACAGATCAGAATGGAGAGCTTAACTGGCTGACAGGGGTGTTTCTAACGAAAATGACTGCCCTATTGCAAACAAAGTTTCTTTAAAAACACAAAATTAACATTCTCATTCAGTAACATACTAACGTTACTTTAAGGACAGTGCTAAAGTTTATCGTCACTATATCCTACGTACATCCTACCTTCAGAAAGTCCACTGTTAAGGATGACAGCCCAGGAAAACCAAAAGGACTCCGTGATTGACAGGGAGTCTGTGTCATCTCCAGTTATCCTGCAAGGGGAAGCAACATCCTTTTAGGAATTTACCATTCAATGACTATAGTAGATTCACATCAACCGTGCATCTGATGTCTAGGCCCGTCTCTTACGACGCTCCATATTGGCTGTTGATAAGCACAATCACAAGGCTGGAAACTCTTAGTCTCTCGAGAGTTCACATAGGCGGGATGTATGTGTCCACCTCACCTGAGGGATACTTTTTGTGAAAGATGTATCCCTCAGGAGAGGTGGAATCTCTCTCTTTCTCTCTTTCTCTCGAGACTGAGAGCTTCCAGTCCTGTGATTGACTTATCAACAGCCAATCAGGAGCATCGTAAGGGACTGGCTTAGACATCAGATGCACGGTTGATGTGAATCTACTAGCGTCATCCTGTCTGAAAGTACTCCAGTAATTCTACAAATTTCCTTATAAAAATCATACCACTTGAATATGTCAACTCAACTGTGGATGAAATTGACTAGAGACTCATAATTACTGCAGTTGTGAATAAGTAAACATTAACTGATTTTTACTCATTTGGAGATACATTTACATTTAATTTTCACATCTCCAAATTATTTCTATAAATGCTTGTGATCGATCATGAGATGCTAAGGATAAAAAGTGGTGAAAATAAAGTAGTGTCATACACTGTCTTCCAAGGTCTTTCAAGGCTAATCTTTTATGCCATTTATGAGACATGCACAAATAAGTACAAGTAAGTCACTATCATTAATATTAATTTTGTTATTGTTGTTGTTATTATTTTATTTCTTTTTTGGTCTATTACATATACTACTGTGGAATTGCTTTCCTATTATTATTATTATTATTATTATTATTATTATTATTATTATTATTATTATTATTATTATTATTTTATTATTATTAAGAAATTCATAGTCTCGTGAAAACAAATTGTTAAAAAATATCGACAATTATATATTAAAAATATATTTCTATGTAAAAATATTTTTACAAAGAAATATATTTTTGATATATAATTGTCAATATTTTTTAACATTATTATTATTATTATATTATTTTTTTTTTTTTTTTTTGCTCTATCACAGTCCTCAAATTCGACTGGGTGGTATTTATAGTGTCGGGTTCCGGTTGCATCCTGCCTCCTTAGGAGTCCATCACTTTTCTTGCTATGTGCGCCGTTTCTAGGATCACACTCTTCTGCATGAGTCCTGGAGCTACTTCAGCCTCTAGTTTTTCGAGATTCCTTTTCAGGGATCTTGGGATCGTGCCTAGTGCTCCTATGATTATGGGTACGATTTCCACTGGCATATCCATATCCTTCTTATTTCTATTTTCAGATCTTGATACTTATCCATTTTTTCCCTCTCTTTCTCTTCAACTCTGGTGTCCCATGGTATTGCGACATCAATGAGTGATACTTTCTTCTTGACTTTGTCAATCAACGTCACGTCTGGTCTGTTTCCACGTATCACCCTATCCGTTCTGATACCGTAGTCCCAGAGGATCTTTGCCTGATCGTTTTCTATTACTCCCTCAGGTTGGTGCTCGTACCACTTATTACTGCAAGGTAGCTGATGTTTCTTGCACAGGCTCCAGTGGAGGGCTTTTGCCACTGAATCATGCCTCTTTTTGTACTGGTTCTGTGCAAGTGCCGGGCATTCGCTTGCTATGTGGTTTATGGTTTCATTTTTCGTATTGCACTTCCTACATATGGGAGAGATGTTATTTCCGTCTATCGTTCTTTGAACATATCTGGTTCTTAGGGCCTGATCTTGTGCCGCTGTTATCATTCCTTCAGTTTCCTTCTTGAGCTCTCCCCTCTGTAGCCATTGCCATGTGTCATCGCTGGCTAGTTCTTTAGTCTGTCTCATGTATTGTCCGTGCATTGGTTTGTTGCCAGTCCTCTGTTCTGTCTGTCATTCTCCTGTCTCTGTACATTTCTGGGCCTTCGTCTACTTTTATTAGTCCTTCTTTCCATGCACTCTTTAGCCACTCGTCTTCACTGGTTTTCAGATATTGCCCCAGTGCTCTGTTCTCGATGTTGACACAGTCCTCTATACTTAGTAGTCCTCTCCCTCCTTCCTTTCGTTTTATGTATAGTCTGTCCGTATTTGCTCTTGGGTGTAGTGCTTTGTGTATTGTCATATGTTTCCTGGTTTTCTGATCTATGCTGCGGAGTTCTGCCTTCGTCCATTCCACTATTCCTGCGCTGTATCTGATTACTGGCCACTGCCCATGTGTTTTTATGGCTTTTATCATATTTCCGGCGTTGAGTTTTGACTTGAGTATCGCCTTGAGTCTCTGCATATATTCTTTCCTGATCGTGTCCTTCATCTCTTGGTGTTTTATATCCCCTCCTTCCATTATTCCCAGGTATTTGTATCCTGTCTCATCTATGTGTTTGATGTTGCTCCCATCTGGTAGCTTTATCCCTTCAGTTCTCGTTACTTTGCCTTTTTGTATGCTGACTAAGGCGCATTTTTCTATTCCAAACTCCATCCTGATGTCCCCAGATACAATCCTTACAGTCTGGATTAGGGTATCTATTTCCTTGATGCTCTTACCATACAGCTTGATGTCGTCCATGAACATCAGATGGTTGATTCTGTTGCCTCTTTTCTTTAGTTGGTACCCGGCATCCATCTTCTGTAGTACTTTTGTCATGGGAATCATGGCTACTACGAAGAGTTGTGGGGACAGTGAGTCGCCCTGGAAGATCCCTCTCCTGATATTAACCTCTGCTAGTCTTATTCCAGAGCTTGTAAGTATTGTATTCCAGTGGTGCATTGTATTTTTGAGGAAGCTGATGGTGTTTTCCTCTGCCCCATATATTTTCAGGCATTCTATTAGCCATGTGTGTGGCATCATGTCGAAGGCTTTCTTATAGTCTATCCATGCCATGCTTAGGTTGGTTTTCCTTCTCCTACTGTTCTTCATTACCATTTTGTCTATCAGGAGCTGGTCTTTTGTGCCCCTACACTTCCTTCTGCAGCCTTTCTGTTGGTGGGGGATGGTGTTTGTCTCCTCTAGGAAGTTGTATAGCCTTTCACTGATGATACCTGTTAGTAACTTCCACATTATTGGTAGGCAGGTGATAGGCCTGTAGTTACTGGCTATATTTCCCTTACTCTTGTCTTTTTGTACTAAGGATGTTCTTCCTGTGGTCATCCATTTGGGTGCATGGTGGTTTGAGATACAATGCTGGAGTTGTTCTGCTATTCGTGGGTGTAGGGCCTTGAAGTTTTTGAGCCAGTATCCATGGACTTCATAGGGACCTGGGGCTTTCCAGTTTGGCATTTTCTTTAGTTGGTGTCTGACTGTGTCTGTCGTGATCTCTGTGAATCTTTGTTTTATTCTCCCTGTTTCTTCTTCCTTGACTTCCTGGAGCCATGTTGCATGTTTGTTGTGTGATACCGGATTGCTCCATATGTTTTCCCAGAGACTTACTTGGTTCGGCTTCAGGAATTTCTGGGTGGTTGTCTTCCCCTCTTAGTTGGCTGTATAGTCTTTTCTGGTTAGTTCCGAATAGTTTGTTCTGTTGGTATCCCTTATTCCTGTTCATGTATCGTTGGATCTTATGTGCTTTGGCCTTTAAGCCTCGGTTTTACATCTTCTATTGTGTTGTTTAGTCCCCTCTCTTGTACTTTGTATTTCTCGTTGAGTTCCTCCCTTGTTTTCTTGCTTCTTAGCCTTTTTTCTGCCATCTCTTTCAGTTTACTCAAGTCAGACCTCATCACCATGATTTGCTTTTCCAGGCGCCTTTTCCAAGGAGGTTGCTGTTTTGGTTTCTGTTGGGTTGGTTGTGCTGGTGGTGTTGGTGTTCGAATCCCCATCAGTTCTGCTACTAATCTTGCTCCTGCATATACCAAGTTATTTGTTTCTGTGATACTGGTGGTGTGTATTATGCCCATTATTTCATTGACCTCACTTGTTTTCTGCCTTAATTTCTTGGTGTTGTAGGCTTTCATGGAGGGGATCTTTGTTCTCTCTGTATCTGACTCCATCCATTGTCTAATCTTTTCTACCCATTCCGTCCTCTCTGTTACTTCGTCGGTGTTTCTTCGTGTGTCGTTGTTTGATACCTCATCCTCCCTGTCATCTTCTGTGGCATCGTCTCTCAGTTCGTCTTCGTGTAATTCGTTGTCGTGTGACATTTCCCTTTCCAGTTCTTCTCTTTCTGTTGGGGGAGAGCCAGTTCTTTTTCTTTATGTTCCTTACTTGGTCTGCCAGCCTCTGCTCTGTTTGGGGGGTGTTATTCCTCTCATTCCAGATGTTGACCAATCTTCTTCTATATCCTCTCTCTGTCGGGTTGCTTCTGATGTAGCATCTCCATATCTCCTTATTTTTCTTCTCTTGTCCATTTCTTTTTTTTAGCCTCTGTATCTCCAATCTCAGGCTGTTGATTACTGTCGTTGTGGTGATCAGTTGCTGGATGACGACCTCCAAGTACCTGACCGTCTTCCCCTTCAATTGGGTTGAATACCTGGTTGCCGGACGAAGCTCCTCTGTTGCCATTTACGCCGTTGTCCTTTATTCCTTCGTTTCTTTCCATCATTGCTGAGTTTTGCTATTTAACCCATAGCTGGACCCTTTCCCAAGGAATCAACGCCAAGGAGAGCGGTCACCCATCCAACGACTGACCAGCCCCAATGTTGCTTAACTTGACTTAAGTCCATTGACGACCTAACCCACTCCTCCACGGCGCCACATTAACATTATTATTATTATTATTATTATTATCATTATTATTATTATTAAGTGGACACATATCTACTCTCATGGGGTTTGTCCAAAGGCTTTATTTTTAATTAAGCAAGAAATGAAGACGGAATCAGGGAAAAGTGAAATAAGTTGAACAGCTTGTTAAGCAGAGAGACCAAAGGACACAAGTGAAATGCAAGAGGCAGAACGCAAAGCATTGAAGGACTGAGGGAACGCTGCCTAATATAGGCCTACTGTCAGCAGCAAACTTAGCAGAGAAGCAGTGGCGGATCTACTAGAAATCTTTCATTTGGGGCGGGGGGTCCGGGGCGCGCACATAGAAAAACAGAGAGAACAAGGCTCTAGGAAGAAGAGAAATCAAAAGAAAGGCTCCTGCAGGCACAAAGCAGGAATTCAGGTGGAAGAAGTTGCAGATCCTGACGAAGAGGAAGGCTGACACAAGGGCTGAGAGAAAGCGGAGAAAGGATGCATGAAGGAACAGACACAGGGAGACGATAGCCGAAACGAATACTGGGAAGGTGCTCACTGCTGGTTTAAACTGGTTTAAACTAAACCCTCTGCAACGATAATACCCAAGCAATGAGACATCATAGCCGTCGAAAGCGCACGAGAGAGAGAGAGAAATATGACTACTTACGAGAACCGAGGAGAAAGATTTTCGAAATCCTCAAGAATCCTACTAGAAAGCGCCCTTCAAGAGTCAAGACACACATGCGCACGTACAAGGTATTCTAAATATATTCAGAAATTCTGAATATATGTAAATTCAAAGTTGGAGCGATAGACGACTTAAGAACTGTTATTGGTTTGGTGAGCAGCGCCAATGAGCAGAGGGAAAGCGCTCATTGCTGGTTTAACAAAACCCCTCTGCAATGATTTGGCCCTGTAATGACACCCCGGCGGTGAGGCATCACTGCCGTCAAAAGCGAGAGAGAGAGAGAGAGAGAGAGAGAGAGAGAGAGAGAGAGAGAGAGAGCTAAGAACAATTTCAGAAGCAGATGCAGGATCCAGGCTACTTCTGCAGGAGAAAGACCGAATACTCGTTAAAAAATACTACGAAACAAAAGAAGACAGTTGTAAACTATGAATTTTCATTCATTGTAACACGTCATAAAGTCAATCTTAAAATGAAAACAAATCAGTATTAACTCCTTTTAATGAAACAGAAAAAAATATTAGGCCTATATGCGTCAACTTTGAAATTAAATCAAACGATTACGAACCTTAATTTATTTTTCCACGGAACTTCGTTCATTCATAAAATATTCAATAAACGTTATGAAAGTTCGTGGGGTTAAATTTTTAACTCTTAACAACTTCACATGGGAGTATTTAATTCTATTTTTTCTACCACTCTTTCACTGGACGTCTTACTTGACGTTTATGAATTATTATTTTCTTATGATGTCAGCAAACCAATTCCAGCTAGAGCATACATCGTGTGTTGACGCCGTGGCTGCTACTATATACGGAGGACTGAGGAAAAGGACTGCATCGTTAGTGGCGAAGATTTGCCTGCACAGTCCGACTGTGCAGTTATAACTGTGCAGACATAACTGAAGGATAGTGGGGGGCTTTAGGATTACCATTATATATATGTAAGCCCTGTCCACACCAGCGGGCGCTGCCTGACGGGCAAACACTGTTCCCATAACCCGGTCCACTATACTGACCGACAAAACACAGAGCCAGAACGATGTGATTGTTTGGTAACACTGCTTCAGAAGTGAGAGAAAAGAGAAATAGCTGGAAGTACCCGACGAGCATGCTCGCTAGTGTGGACAGCCCATAACATGTACACACATACACACAATAGCAGTGGTTGTTGTTGTTATTATTGTGTTTGTTGATGTACAACAGTTGTTGAAGTAATAATTAACTAACCAAATTTTTTTTTTACTATTAATGATTATTGAAAGAAACCAATGTTCTATTATTCATATCCAAGGGGGTGTTGGGGGGGGGGCACGTGACCAGGTGCCCCTCCACTTGATTCCGCCACTGAGGATGAGGAATTATAAAAATACTCACAAAAAATAGAACAGAGACCAAACTTGTTCTTATGCTAAGTACATCAGGAAGTTCTGTGGCAGTTAAATATTTCTGAGACGATTCCTAAATATAAGGGCTTCCTCCTAATCAACAATGAATTCAGTACAGTTAACCCCTCTAAAACATCTAATTTAATCATGATAATTTCTCATTCTAATTTCATTGCAGTACCCGAGAGGTTGTAGCATCAGGTTGTGGTTCACCTTTCTAATGTACATGACACAAAAACTGAATCTGTTGCATACAATGACAGTTAGTTGACTTTTTGCAAAGCAATTCTTCCACTAAGATTCTGGAAATTAAAACTATAGAGCAGTAGCCTACCTGAGAAGTTTGAGCAACGGGTTATGGTTCACATTTCCAATCTACATAGCACAAAATCATATTTACTGTATACTAACAGTTAGCTGACTAACTACAGAGCAGTAGGCTACCTGAGAAGTTTTAGCTACGGGTTATGGTCCACATTTCTAATCTACATAACACAAAATCATATTTACTGTATACAATAACAGTTGGTTGACTTTTTGCAAGCCAATTCGTCCACAAGATTCTGGAACTCAGACTACACCGTGCCCACAAGCCAATTTTATCCAGAAAAGTTAATGGTTAATTAAGATATCCATTTTTTTTTTGCCAGAAGCATCTGCCATCATTCTGATAAATTGAGCTACATTCTACCCCTACGAATCACTCACTTATAAACAGGACTCAGTCTGTCAAGCACCCACATCAGGAGAGCAATGACATGGACAGTCGCTAAGAGCATTAGCCACAGAGTGTCCCTGAACGGTTGCAAGATGGACACCAAGGTTGCCTCGTGAGGTGCCTGCCAATCAACAAATTGAGTGCCACTTAACAGATATAAAGCAAATGTCTTGTAAATGTTCAGAGTGAAATGGATAAGCAACACATTTCCCAGGGCCTGCACTGCCAAATCTAGAGCTATATACCTCCACCCACTTTAACGTGAGATTTTAGAAAAACTAGTAACCAAAGAGAGATATATTTCTGAGGAAAGGGCAGAATTGTAAAGATATGCAGAATTAGATCTCTCACATAATATAGTTCCACACGAATGCAGAGTAAAGTTATGCTATATATTCACAGAGAATTGAAAAGAATACTTAATTCCAAGTATACTGTCGAATCTAAGACTTCTCCCATCCACTTCTAGCAGGATATTTGGGCAAAGATTAGATCTCTCACATAATATAGTTCCACACGAATGCAGAGTAAAGTTATGCTATATATTCACAGAGAATTGAAAAGAATACTTAATTGCAAGTATACTGTCGAATCTAAGATTCTCCCATCCACTTCTAGCAGGATATCTGGGCAAAGATCATCACGAGTAAGTGGGGGTGGGGGGGGGGGGGGCGGGTTTGGGGGCGGGGCAGTTGCTCATGCATGTACACCACTCCAAAGAAACACAATAACTAACTTACCCTTTTAACGAGGATCGTGATACCCTGGTACTTGAAGGGCTTTGAAAACGCTATGGCGTTCGACCTCTCTGGGTTGATGGTCAGGGGGGCCACTATCATGTCGATGCCATTTTCCTCGTCCACCAGCTCGCCGATCATACCATTCCATTCCTTTTTACCTGAAGCGACGAAGAAAGAGAAATATCCTCACCTTTTGCATTTTGTCAGAGCAGTCTCTGTCACTTTCTATACTTGCAGTAAAACCTGAAAACTGCACAGCCCTCACATAACACTTCTGAGGATTACTTATGGTCATCATAAAGCCTATTTTGAGGAATTTTATCATTCAAAACCTCCTTTTTTTCTTCTTCTTGAGAAATACTCAGATATGCAGACTGCTTGATAATCAAAAGATTATGCACTCCTTCAGCAAATTTTTTTTTTTTTTTTTTTTGTTTTTTTTTTTTTTTTTTAGAAATAATCAGATATGGAGACTGCTTGATAATCTAAAAATTATGTAAACTCCTTCAGCAAAGATTTCAGGTGACTGGCACGGGGACAACCAACCCCCGCCCCCACACACAAAAGGCAAGGGTCCCAATTTCATCAAATTGGTCACAAATCCTTAAAACCGGCCCTGTTTCCAGCTAGCAGCAATTCAACATAGTTCCTAACTTGCACTAACCTGTACTTTACACTTGACGTTCAATTTAAGAAGCTTGTTTAAAAATCTATGACATCTAAAATGGAAGCATACAAAAAAATAATAATAATAAAAATTCACGATATTAAGGTGTTACCAAAGCTACCTAAATATCTAAATGAAAAATTGGAACTGAATATTTAAATAAACAACTGAATAACTAAATAAATAACTGAATATCTAAATAAATGACTGAATATATAAATAAATAACCAAATATCTAAATAAATAACCGAATATCTAAATAAACAACTGAATCACTAAGGAAAAAACTGAATATTTAAATAAATGATCAAATGTCTATTTAAATAACTTAATATCTATATAAATAACTGAATATCTAAATAAATAACAAAATATCTAAAAAATGAATACCTAGGTAAATAAATTAATATTTCAGTAAATATCTAAGTAAATAACTGAATATCTAAGTAAATGACTGAATATTTACATAAATAACTTAATATAATAACCTAACATCTAAGTATTAACACTGAATATCTAAATAAATAACTGAATATCCAAATAAATAACTGAATATTCTGAAATAAATAACCTGAAATCTAAAAAATACTGAAATAAATAACAAATAAAATAACAGAATACCAAATAAATAAACATAATATCCAAAATAAACATAAAACTGAATTTATTCCTTTAAATAAATTAACTGGAATAATGTCCAAATAAATAAACTGAATGTCCCAAATAAAATAAACAGAATTATCCAAAGATAAAAAGTAAACTGAATATCCAAATAAATAACTGAATATCTAAACAAATAACTGAATATCTAAATAAATAACTGAATATCTAAATAAATAACAGAATGAAATATCTAAATAAATAACGAATAAAAAAATCCAATAATAAATTTTTTTTTTTTTTAAAAAAAATCAAAATAAATAAACTGGAATATCCAAATAAATAACAGAATATCCAAATAAATAACTGAATATCTAAATAAATAACTGAATATCCAAATAAATAACAGAATATCCAAATAAATAACTGAATATCCAAATAAATAACTGAATATCTAAATAAATAACAGAACATTCAGATAAATAACAATATCCAAATAAATAACAGAATATCCAAATAAATAACTGAATATCCAAATAAATAACAGAATATCCAAATAAATAACAAAATATCCAAATAAATAACTGAATATCTAAATAAATAACTGAATATCCAAATAAATAACAGAATATCTAAATAAATAACAGAATATCTAAATAAAAAACCGAATATCCAAATAAATAACTGAATATGCAAATAAATAACAGAATATCTAAATAAATAACTGAATATTAAAATAAATAACTGAATATCCAAATAAATAACATAATATCTAAATAAATAACAGAATATCCAAATAAATAACTGAATATCCTAATAAATAACAGAATATCTAAATAAATAACTGAATATCCAAATAAATAACTGAATATCCAAATAAATAACTGAATATCTAAATAAATAACAGAACATCCAAATAAATAACTGAATATCCAAATAAATAACAGAATATCCAAATAAATAACCGAATATCTAAATAAATAACCGAATATATAAATAAATAACAGAATATCCAAATAAAGAAATGAATATCTAAATAAATAACTGAATATCTAAATAAATAACTGAAATCCAAATAAATAACTGAATATCAAAATAAATAAATGAATATCAAAATAAATAACCGAATATCCAAAAAAACTGAATATCAAATAAATAAACCTGAATCCACAAATATAAACTGAATATCTAAATAAATAAACTGAATAAATCCAAATAAATAACTGAATATCAAATAAAAGTACAAAGAATATCAAATAAATAACTGAAAATCTAAAAAATAATAACTGAATATCCAAATAAATAACTGAATATCCCCAATAATGAACGAATCTAAATAAATAAACAAAAGAATAAACCAAATAAATAACTGAATATCCAACTAAATAACCTGAAATATCTTAAATAAATAACTGAATATCCAAATAAATAACGGAATATCTAAACTAATAACCCTGAATATCTAATAAATAACTGGAAATATCTAAATAAATAAACTGAAAATATCTAATGAATAACTGAATATACCAAATAAATAACGAGAATATCTAAATAAATAACTTAAATAAATCTAAATAAATAAACTGATCAAATAAATAACTGAATGGTCCTAAATCAAATCTGAATAATCTAAAGTTAAATAAACTGAATTCCTAAATAACGAATACTGAAAAAAATATCAAATAAAATACCTGAATATCCAAATAAATCCTGAATATCCAAATAAATAACTGAATATCTAAATAAATAACTGAATCCATAAATGAATAGAATAATTCTAAATAAATAACAAGAATATCCAAATAAATAACGAATATCCAAATAAATAAAACGGCCAAATAAAATCCTAAATTAAATTTTAACTAATATCCAAATAAATTAAACTGAATATCTAAATAAATGACTGTATAAAGTCCAACTAATAACGAATATCTAAATAAACAAATAAACTGAAAATATCAAAATAAATAATGTAATTAAACTAAATAAATAACTGAATATCTAAATAAATAAACTGAATGTCTAAATAAATAAGCGGAATAATCAAATAAAATGACCGAAATAAATCTTAAATAAAGAATATAAAGACGAACAATCTAAATAAATAATGAATAACTGCAAATCTCCTAAATAAAATTAACGAAATATCTAACTAAAATATAACAAAGAATATCCAATAATGATATCAAATAAATAACTGAATATCTAAAGTATAAATAAAATAATAAATCGTAAATAAAGAATACTGAATATTCTAAAAAATAAACTGAATAACTAAATAAAGAATAAACTGAAATTAATCCAAATAAACATAACAAAGAAATATCACCAAAGAATGACCAAAGAATAATCTAAATAAATAACAGAATATCCAAATAAATAATGATATTCAAATAAATAACCTGAATATCTAAAATAAATTAATAATTAAATCAAAATAATAACTGAATATCACAAATTAAAAAAATAAAATTTGGGACATATCCAAAAGTAAATAAACTGAAATGTCTAAATTAAATAACCTGAAATAAATTCAAATTAAAAAAAAATAAAAACTTTTGAACATCTAAATAAAAATAACTGGAAAAAAATAAATTCTAACATTAAAAAAAATACCACGTCTGAAACATTCTAAATAAATTAAAAAACCTGAAATCTCTAAATAATAAAAAAAAAACCCGAAATTATTTCTTAAAAATAAATAACCTGGGAAATAAATCCAATAAAAATTTTAACTGGAATATCTAAATAAAATAAAACTGAATATCTAAATAAAATAAACCAAGAATATCCAAATAAAAACAACTGAATAATCTAAAAATTTAAATAAAACTGGGAAACAATCCAAAATCAAATTAAAACTTGGAAATATTCTTAAAAATAAAAAAAATTAAACTGAATATCCAAAAATACAAAAATAAAAACAACTGGAATATTCCTTAAATTAAATAAAAAAAACTGAAAATCTAAATTAAATAAAACTGAATATCCAAATGGAATAAACTGGGGGAATATCTACATTAAAATAAACTTGAAATATCCAAATTAAATAACACACTGAATAAACCTAAATAAAAATAAACTGGGGAAACTATTCCAAATTTGTAAAATACAAACTTGGAATATTCCAAAATTAAATAAAAAACGGAATATCTACATTAAATAACGGTGATATATATCCAAAAAAAAAAAGATAAAAAATATACTGGGAATAATCCAAAATGAAAATTAAAAAAAAACTCTCTGAATATCTAAAAACGTAAAAATAACATAATATCTAAATAAAATAACGGAATATCCAAATGAATAACCGAATATCTAAATAAATCCAAACAAGAATAATCTAAATAAATAAGAGAAAATAAATCTAATAAATGAATACTGAAATATCTAAATAAATAACCGAATATCTAAATAAATAACTGAATATCTAAATAAATAACTGAATACCTAAATAAATAACTGAATATCTAAATAAATAACTGAATATCTAAATAAATAACCGAATATCTAAAAGGCCCGTCGAAGATACGCCTTGAGTGCCTCATTTTTTCACATAAAATGGTACCTAAATAAGACTATGAGGATGACGACAATGAACGCAAGTAAGATGATTCATAAACTAGCTAAGTCTCACCATACAAATATGGAGCATCTAACTGACATACGTGTGACAATAATTGTAACAACATGCGTACCTTGTTTTGACATACCAGTGACAATACTTGTAACATAACACTGTAGTACGTACCTTGTTCATTGAATGCATATTCCCCGTAATGTCCATCAGAGGAGAGCTCCAACTCGAAGGTGAAATTATTCTTGGCAGATAAAGTCAGCAGGAGATCTATACAGTAACCCCAGCAGCAAGTAAGTTGCGTCTCTGAAAGTAACGTTGTCATGTCAATAACAACTAAAGTGAAGGTTTCCAGCATCGAAATCCCAACGGCGTTGCATCCAATGACATGCTATATTCCTGCAGTCTGTTCCAGAGGCTTCGCTCCTGATACCATGCAAAAAAAAAATGGGTACTTAAAAACACCAGGTTTGGAGATATGTGTACCAGCGGTGAAGTCAATTGCTCCTATGGTAGGTTTGTTCCCAATGAATAAGGTTCATCTGAATTTAATAATCTTCTTCTTTGCCTTCAGCTTTTCCCATTTCTATATGGGGTCGCTGTTTCTAGTCAGCCTTCTCCATCTCCCTCTGTCCTGTACATCTTTTTCTCTTAGAACCTTTTCCTTCATGGCATTCAATTATTTATCTTTCCAACTGAACTTTGGCCTTCCCCTCCCTCTTCTGCCCTCCACCTCCATGTTCTGAATATACTACTACTACTACTACTACTACTACTACTACTACTACTAATAATAATAATAATAATAATAATAATAATAATAATAATAATGTATTAACATCACCATATTCTTTGAAGCTTGAATTTCAAATCAATGACCCCTTTGGTGGGCTTGTTCCTTATGAAAAAGGTTCATCTGAATATAATAATAATAATAATATTATTGTACAGAGACAGGAGAATGACAAACATAAAAGACGAATGGCACAACAAACCAATGCACGGACAATACATGAGACAGACTAAAGAACTAGCCAGCGATGACAATTGGCAATGGCTACAGAGGGGAGAGCTCAAGAAGGAAACTGAAGGAATGATAACAGCGGCACAACACCAGTCCCTAAGAACCAGATATGTTCAAAGAACGATAGATGGAAATAACATCTCTCCCATATGTAGTTAGAGCAATACGAAAAATGAAACCATAAACCACATAGCAAGCGAATGTCCGGCACTTGCACAGAACTAGTACAAAAAGAGGCATGATTCAGTGGCAAAAGCCTCCACTGGAGCCACTTGTGCAAGAAACACCAGCTACCTTGCAGTATTAAGTGGTACGAGCACCAAACTGAAGGAGTGATAGAAAACGATCAGGCAAAGATCCTCTGGGACTATGGTATCAGAACGGATAGGGTGATACGTGCAAATATACCAGATGTGACGTTGATTGACAAAATCAAGAAGAAAGTATCACTCATTAATGTCGCAATACCATGGGACACCAGAGTTGAAAAGAAAGAAAAGGAAAAAATGGATAAGTATCAAGGCCTGAAAATAAAAATAAGGATATGGGATATGCCAGTGGAAATTGTACCCATAATCATAGGAACACTAGGCACGATCCCAAGATCCCTGAAAAAGGAATCTGGAAAAACTAGAGGCTGAAGTAGCTCCAGGACACATGCAGAAGAGTGTGATCCTAGAAACGGCACACTTAGTAAGAAAAGTGATGAACTCTTAAGAAGGCAGGATGCAACCCGGAACCCAACACTATAAATGCCACCCAGTTGAATTGGAGGACTGTGATAGACAAAAATAATAATAATAATAATAATAATAATAATAATAATAATAATAATAATAATAATAATAATATAGATTTGACCTCTCATCTGGAATAATATGAATCTAACAGGTTCTATTTAGTCGTGTCCCTGAGAAAACTGGAGCACCTTACCATTAGTCGTTCGATTGAAGTACGGACAAAGCACCTCGTCTTTTTCCTGGCACTGATCCAAGCTATCGATGGCTTCAGCGTACACGAACGGTAATTCACGGAGGGTCATGACCTGGAAATGAAGTGAAATCATGAAATCTTGGAGTAGTGGCAATGTCGCAGGCTGTGAAAGACACTGCGGTGGTTTTCCCAGTGACGAATTCCATCATTTCTCCTCTGATAACAGCTTTTATGTCTCGTAATGCATAAGAAAATTCACATCTGGCAAGAAAATGTCATTAGTGTGATTACAATTGCATGAGCAGTAATAAAAACACAATCTTCGTTTTTGTCTGGAGTGGTTAAGAGAAAATTAGCCAATGTAGCAAAACAGAGATTAAATAAATAAATAAATAAATAAATAAACAGGTAAATAAATATAATATCAGGAGACTCCGACATACACTTGGATTTCTGCAGAGGCTATTTTTTTTTTTCTTAACAACTGTATGAAATACATAGAGTTAAGGCCAAAGGCCAAGCACTAGGACCTACAAGATCATTCAGCGCTAGAAAGGAAACTGAGAGTAGGTAGGTTTGAACGGTGTAATAATTGTTAGGAGAGGGTGGATAGCAAGATGGAAGAAAGATAATATGAATAGAGGTACAGTAAAAGGACTGAAATGAGTTACAGGATTCTGGAAAGAACCTTTGGTAACGCCTACACTGCACCCCGCGAGGTGCACTGACGGCACTACCCACCTACGAGGTTAACAAGTATATGCTCGGCGGAAGCGTGAAAAACTACGCAGTCTAAATCGATGATGACATTCAATCATTGACAGACCACAAAATTAAAGGATGGAAGGGCAAAATATTTAATTAAGATCAAAATTGTCTGAACAATCACCACTCACCTTAAAGTGGGTTGGTAAGGTGAACCCCAGAGGAACATCCTTCACCTTGCCTGGCCACACTATGGCTGAATTGTCGATTGATAACTTCATCTGATCAGTGACCTGAAAGATATATACTATAGTAGATTCACATCAGCCATGCATTTGACGTCTAGGCCAGTCCCTTACGACGCTCCTGATTGGCTGTTGATAAGCCAATCACAGGGCTGTAAAGTTTGGAAACTCTCAGTCTCTCTCGAGAGTTCACATGGGTAGGATGTAAGTTCCACCTCTCCTGAAAGACGTATACCTCAGGAGAGATGGAACATACATCATGCCCAAGTGAACTCTCGAAAGAGACAGAGTTTCCAAATTCCAGCCCTGTGACTGGCTTATCAACAGCCAATCAGGAGCGTTGTAAGGAACGGGCCTAGAATTCAAATGCACTTCTTTTGTGAATCTACTATAGTATTGGATAACTGACGAGACATTTTGTATATAAAGGGTGTCAGTAGAAGTCTGCTGTTTCTCATAAAATAACAGTCTAAATATGACTTACTGTTACTTATAGACTCACTTTTCCCATTAGGCTGATAACTTTGCATTAATCATAAGAAATGTAAGTTTCTGTCCTCACTGAGAAACCTTGTTGTGTGTGGTGGGGGTGGGGGGCCTCTGAGAGAGAGAGAGAGGAGATGACGAGATGGAGAGACCCGAGATGAGAGAGAGAGAGAGAGAGAGAGAGAGAGAGAGTGTTATATCAGTGATGAACCACAACATTGACAATGGCTTACAAGATTGGAGCAGAAAGAAGACTATACGAAGAACCAGAGGAAGAAATATTACATAGAAAAAATATAGATTCAACAACAACAAACTAGTAAAGCGAGATAGCCCAGTTGCCTGTCAGCATTTGCTAGCTTACCTGGCCCATACGTTACGAGGTGAGTAAATCTAGAGCAAACACTAATTATTATTATTATTATTATTATTATTATTATTATTATTATTATTATTATTATTATTATTATTATTATTATTATTATTATTATTATTTGGGAAAACCTCTCTATCGCGAGAGTATATATAAAATGTTCTAAATGGTCCACAATAATAAAAAGTGTTGCGAGTCCGTGTATAATTTTTAAACTACAAAAAGCTTTCGTACCCTTCCCTGGGTTCATCTTCAGTCCAAAATCTGAAGATGTACCAAGGGAAGGGTTCGAAAGCTTTTTGTAAAGTTTTAAAAATTATACACGGACTCGCAACACATTTTATTATTGTGGACCCTTTAGATTATTATTATTATCATGCAGAAGATGAACCCTGTTCGTATGGAACAAGCCCACAAAGGGCCATCGACATGAAATTCAAGTTCCAAAGAATATTATGGCATTATGACGTTGCGTTCATTCGAAAGAATAAACAGAAGGTAAAGGGAAATGCAAAAAGTAGATATCAGTTATTAGAAAAATAGATAAATTAATAAATATAAGTAAAATACTAAGATACAAGGCGAATTGTTCTAGGGTAGCAATGTATTGCGTCTTCGCTTGAACTTCTGATGAAGAAGTTCCAATTGGACGACATCTGTGGGGAGGATTGAACGAAGGGAATTGTGAATGCGTACGGGTGTGATATGGGTTGGATATCAATAATAAAATATAAAAGTTGCGACTTACGTTGTCGTACGAGAAGTCACCGACAGTCTGGAGGGTGTTCAGAGCGTAAGGATGTCTGGACTTTTCCAAAACGTTGATCACCGAATACTCGGCGAAGATTCGGTCTCCGCTCGAATCGAATCCGACCTTCCCAGTTCTGCCATTGTAGAGCACTTGATTTCTGATAGATCTGAAATTAAAAGTGTATTATTATCTTGCAATCTTTCCAATTTAAAACATACACTACTACCATACATTACTACCCTAATTCCACACAAATATGAATAGCTTAGTAGACTCGATCATCTATAGTCTCTGAAACAAACAGCCTGAAAACTTAATACGATTTTTTAAAGGATATCCTACAAATACCATTTTTCTGCGAAAGAAAACGCCACTGCTAATTTCATCATTGCACATTAAACATTTTCTTTTCACTCAATTTTTCAATAACAGGAGTGCTCTATGCAAATCTTCATCAGCAACACATCGAATGACCGTGTTTCTGATATTTGATTCGCAACTAAACCAAGGAGTTACATAAAACATATTTTAGTTTAAGGAAAACACTCACTTGTATAGTTTCTTTCCGGTATCATCCCAAGAATCCTTTTCATTCCAGCAGATGGCAGGTGTGGTGCTCGTGTCTTCTTCTGCTTCTTGTTCGTACAACTGACGTATTCCTTGAACTGTCACTTGGCTAAAAAGCAAGACGATACTATATGAGTCTACTCATGTTATGATGAAATGTGTTCTAAAGTTTACAACGTCTTAATAATTATGTTATGAATTATAAATATGGGGTTGAGCACCATATCATCATAAGATAAGGTAACGTGATTGTTTTCTACATGACTAAAAAATCGCAAACTTTGGTGTTAATTTGCAACTATCCTAGATAATTGACCCTGAAGTCTTTTACATAGATTATCTTCGGCACAAGCCTGGTTCACTTGTTGGCTTATTATTATTATTGTTATTGTTGTTGTTGTTGTTGTTGTTGTTGTTGTTGTTGTTGTTGTTGTTGTATTCAGAAGGTGAAACCTATTCGTATGGAACAAGCCCACAGTGGCCACTGACTTGAAATTCAAGCTTCCAAAGAATATGGTGTTCATTAGGAATAAGTAAGACGAGGTAAAGGGACATACAGAAAGAAAATCAGTGAAGACGAGTGGCTAAAGAGTGCATGGGAAGAAGGACTAATAAAAGTAGACGAAGACCCAGAAATATACAGAGACAGGAGAATGACAGACAGAACAGAGGACTGGCACAACAAACCAATACACGGACAATACATGAGACAGACTAAAGAACTAGCCAGCGATGACACATGGCAATGGCTACAGAGGGGAGAGCTAAAGAAGGAAACTGAAGGAATGATAACAGCGGCACAAGATCAGGCCCTAAGAAGCAGATATATTCAAAGAACGATAGATGGAAATAACATCTCTCCCATATGTAGGAAGTGCAATACGAAAAATGAAACCATAAACCACATAGCAAGTGAATGCCCGGCACTTGCACAGAACCAGTACAAAAAGAGGCATGATTCAGTGGCAAAAGCCCTCCACTGGAGCCTGTGCAAGAAACATCAGCTACCTTGCAGTAATAAGTGGTACGAGCACCAACCTGAGGGAGTGATAGAAAACGATCAGGCAAAGATCCTCTGGGACTATGGTATCAGAACGGATAGGGTGATACGTGCAAATAGACCAGACGTGACGTTGATTGACAAAGTCAAGAAGAAAGTATCACTCATTGATGTCGCAATACCATGGGACACCAAAGTTGAAGAGAAAGAAAAGGAAAAAATGGATAAGTGTCAAGATCTGAAAATAGAAATAAGAAGAATATGGGATATGCCAGTGGAAATCGTACCCATAATCATAGGAACATTAGGCACGATCCAAAGATCCCTGAAAAGGAATCTCGAAAAACTAGAGGCTGAAGTAGCTCCAGGACTCATGCAGAAGAGAGTGATCCTAGAAACGGCACACATAGTAAGAAGAGTGATGGACTCCTAAGGAGGCAGGATGCAACCCGGAACCCCACACTATAAATACCACCCAGTCGAATTGGAGGACTCTGATAGAGCAAAAAAAAAAAATGAATAAATAAAATAAAATAATAATAATAATAATAATAATAATAATAATAATAATAATAATAATAATAATAATAATAATAATAATAATAATAAATTAGCAACTAGATAGAAATGGATTAAAATGCAAGGAGAAATTAGAGTAGTAATGTAGCTCACTATCAGCAGGATAGTGAGGTGTGGGAATGCTGCACACTCACTTGACAGTCAGACTTCAGGATGCTAACCAAGCAGAACTGAATAGCAGATGGGATCTCATCCAGAGAGTGCTAATGAGAAACAATAACCCCACGAACCAGCACAAGATACCAGCAACTGACGTTATCATAAGAAAGGTAAGCAGACTAATGAAGACCCAAAAATGTTACCAAAAACTTCAGACGAATTGAAAAGGGCTTCCTGGGGCAGGATACATCCTTTCCATAGCATCAGAGATGCAACAAGAGAAGAATGTTAATGGCTGTTCAATGTACTGATCAGTACAATGCTGTAGACCAGTTCCATATAGGAAATTGTCGAAATCATGGACAATGTCTATTACAATCCTGGAAAAAAAAAAAGTTTGCAGAGGGACTAGGACGAAAAACTGTGACCAAATCGACCACTTCCCAAACATCACCTGGTACCAGGGAAGAACCTGAAGAGAAAGGGGGGCTGTTTTCATCTGCGAGAAAACGTGGGGTTGGGGGGGGGGGACCGGATCAAGAGGACAAGGAAGGGGTAGATGACCCAGCTTCTTTTAGCTCTTCTAGCTATCTTGTAGAATGGAAAAACAAAGTGGTAACATCCCAATGCTTTGGTTCCAGAGGAGGGATAAAAGACAAGAAGCATTTCTCTTACAAGAGAAGGGACCAGTCCCAGCAGAGATCAAAGACCAGCGTTTCGTCAACAGATGAAGGTGCCCCCTCACAGGAAATCCCAAAGGATAACCATGAGGAGAACATTTTCTGTGCTACCTCCTTCTGCAGCTACGTCCTTCAGCAGTCTTAAGAGAGCAGCAAAGACGGCTGGTTACCTTAAGCATTCTTCTGGAAATGTACACACAAACAACCCATCCCTGCAGAAAAGGAGCAAATAAGACTCTCATAAATTGATTGAAATACTTTCCTAGAATACAAATTTACAGTTTTGCTATCAACACAAAGGTTAGTAGCTGTAAGAAAAAAAATGAGGTACAGATATTAAAATGCATGGAACCAATACTATAGTTAAACTGGTTGCCGAGACAAGAGAAACATAAGAAGTTGATTCATTGTTCCAAGTATCCATGCCATAATGGACAACCCCAAGCACAAAATAAACACAGCAGCAAACAAGACCACTTTACTTGACGAAGCTGAACGAACAATTATGTTGGCAGTCAGGTAAATGGGCAGTACGCCCACCTTTCACCCACCTGCCAACAATGAACTGCCTTGTTGCCATGCCAACCAAGCTATATGACCAAGCAAGTCCAGAGTATAACCATATAAAAAAAAAATAAAAAAATTTACAAATTTCAAAAAGTTATCCATCAGACTGATCTCGTTTGAATGAAGGAAACGTCACACTGCCACTGCCAAACTGAAATGATCTGAGTAGAAAGAAAGAAAGGTAGGAACCAATTCACGGCTACTCACATGGCGTCTGTGATGTGGGCGTGTGAATCCCTGGCGTTCTTGAGCTGCAGTCCCAGGACCCCGACTGGTAGGAAATGAGCACTCAGCGCCTGCTCTGTGACCAACCACACATACCCAGGGCCAGTCATGTTGAGGTACCTGGCGTCGTGGAATATAGTCTCGGCATCGTCGATGCTGGAGAATTACAGATATTAGGGATTGGCGATCTCTCAGTCTACGAGTTTTTCTGTTATCTGTTATGAAAGGACTGACTCATCTCAGTTGCTTTAGACATTAATGTTCAGCTAGTTCAGGAGGGGAAGATGATATCTGCATTCTCAAACTGCTTATGCGAATGTTGCTTGCAAGGCTAATGCGGATGAAGATGTTAAGAAATTGTCAATGCGGATCAGGGAATGTTTTGGCAAAAGAAGAAAAAAATTACATTATAATGTTCAATATTAGATAGACAGAATACAGAATCTAGGCCAAATCCTATAGTGCGTTTACTTTTCTAAGATCGCTGTGGTGTGGCTTTACAGATATCATACGTTGCCAATTTTCATGTTATGGTAATCATATTAGCTTCATGGAATCAATTGAAATAGTTTTCATTTCTTGAAATGTGGTTCTTCTGTTTGCATCAGATATTTTGAATATATCTTATTTCGTATATTCTTCGTTGAAACCATGGTTTCATTAATGAAAATGAAGATATGGCATATTTTTAAGAGGATTTAAAAGGACATTGTCAATATCCACAAAGGATACTCGCTCTCGATCACCCACTGTGAAAAGTATGGACAGCCCAACCCAAGTGACTCCCGTAAACGTCTTCACCCACCACCTGAGGCCAAGGAAATAGTCTATAATTTCCTGAAATACCTCATTTTATAAAAACATCATGAAGGTCCTGTACCTGAAGTTTCGAAGGCTATCCAGAGAACATCTGAAGCAACAAAGGTGTCAGAAATGACTATTCGTAGACTTTACAAGGAAGCAAGAGAGGCGGGAAATATAGTGGAATCTCCAGTGTTTCAAAAATGAAAAGGGAAAGTGAATCTGACTAACTTGGATGATTTTGATGAAAAGGTTTCTAAGGGCATAATAGATCGATTGACTTATGAATTTGTCTCATGTCCAAACACCAGAGCCAACATGCCATTCAGTGTATCTATAATTATAGAAAGAGAAAGAAGGAATAGCTAAATAGAATAGGGAATGAAGAAAAAAAAGTTAACAGGGAAGAAGCATACCCTTTCCCTCGACTTCCAAGGTCTAAAGCGAATCCTTCTAAGAAGGATTATATCTGCGGGAAGCATTTAATGGGACTTACATACCCATAGATATGACCAAGATCCTTTAAATATCCCCGAGTATATTTAAAGGACCTTGGATATGACAACTCTGCCTTTTCTACCTGGCCCCACCCTAGCGATCTTAGAAAAGTAAACGCAGTATAAGTGCTGGGACCTATGAAGTCATTCAGCGCTGAAATGGAAATTGACAATGGAAAGGTTTGAAAGGTGAAACAAGAGGAGCAAATCCTCACAGTTGCACTATGAATCAGTTATTAGGGGTGGAAAATAAGATGAAACAGAAAGAATATGAATGGAGATACAGTAAAAGGAATGAAAGAGGTTGCAGCTAGGGGCCGAAGGGACGCTGCAAAGAACCTTGAGTTATGTATAGTGTTAAAAAAAATTTTCACGTACTCATATCCAATAAAAAAAATTAAAAAGCAACTAGAGCTTGAAGATTTAAGAAGGGCAAACTGAAATATTGACTGTGAAAAGGAATAATTACAGAGTACACCAAAGAAATTTCATTGCAGAGTGATAAAATGAAATAGATATCAGCTAAGCTTGAATGAATATCCAAAAAACATTACAAATAATTGCAAGTGGGGTGGGAGGATGGGCAGAGGGAGAAGTTAGGGATAAAAGAGAGGGGTCTTATATTTTCTGTACTTACTCAGCATAGAGCAAAATCACCTTGACCACCTGAGCCTTGACAATGTTCAGTTCCTCTACGAATGCATATTGCCCACGGTTGAATTCAATCACCAGAGCCAACTGGAAAAGGGAATAACTATTAATTGTTACTGTGAATGACAACGAAAAAACATGACAAATTTTTAATCAATTTCTATTTTTCATAACTAACAAGCCTGAAGTCTTAACATTAGGATATATACTATAGTAGATTCACATCACCCGTGCATTTGATGTCTAGACCAGACCCTAATGACGCTCATGATTGGCTGCAAACTCTCAGTTTCTCGAGCGTTCACATGGGTAAGATGCATGTTCCACTCTCTTGGGGGATACGTTTGAAAGATGTATCCCTCAAGAGAGGTGGAACATAGATTCTACCCATGTGAACTCTCGAGAGAGACTGAGAGTTGCAGCCCTGTGATTGGCTTATCAACAGCAAATCAGGATCGTTGTAAGGGACTGGCCTAGACATCAAATGTACGGTTGATGTGAATCTACTATAGCGCCAGCTGGAAAACCGGTATAATTAGTTTTAAAAAAAAAGTGTGTGATTGAGGGACTATTGGCATCTGTACCTGGTCACGGGGTATTGGTAGCTCCCACAATGCCCCTGGGCATCCTGTGACCTAGTACTTTTCATAATTAAGATATGCTCACGTTATCTGCTTGTGTAAGCTATTTTTGTGGGGTTGCAAATGCCAATAGTTTTCGTAGGGTGGGCCAGTCCCACAATTTGAGAACCATATGAACAAGGTGTGATTCGACCTCCAGCTTACTCGGGGCGCGTGCTAAAATCTAAGGTCAAATAGAGTGTTGGTTCACCAACGAAAATTAAAATAAATACGCTATATTTTTATTAAAAATAACTGTTCTGTGCTGTTTAACATGCACACTATTTATTTTTTTAATTTTCATTCTAATAAATATAATCATAAATATCCTATCCTAAAATTCCTGTATCTTTAACTCAACGCAAAACACCTTTTTCAGACATTTGTAGGCTTTTCCAGAAGAGGGCTTTCCTAAACAACAAGAACAACAACTAAAACAGAGTAGCTTGTAGGTTTACTCCCCGAGTAAGCAAAAATACAAACAGAGGACTTCCTGAATCAGTTTATGAAATGATCAGATGGGTTTTCGAGTGCAAATGTAGTTTCAGTTCAATAATGTTAAGGAATCAGATTGTAATGATATGCCAATGAAATTGAATGACAAAAGTTTTAATTTCTCGTTGAATTTCGACCTTAAAAAAATATTCGTCAGTTCCATAGTAGATTCACATTAACCGTGCATCTGATGTCTAAGCCAGTCCTTACGACGCTCCTGATTGGCTGTTGATAGGCCAATCACAGGGCTGGAAACTCTCAGTCTCTCTCGAGTGTTCACATAGGCAGGATGTATGTGCCACCTCTCCTGAGGGATACTTTTGAAAGACGTATCCCTCAGGAGAGGTGGCACATACATCCTGCCTATGTGAACACTCTTGAGAGACAGAGTTTCCAGCCCTGTGATTGGCCTATCAACAGCCAGTCAGGAGCGTCGTAAGGGACAGGCATAGACATCAAATGCACGGTTGATGTGAATCTACTATAGGCTAATAAATAACCTTTTTTTATCTCTTAAAAATCCACTACGTTTCGAATCCACGAACATTGGATTCTTCACTAAACCACAAAATTTCATAAACATGCAAGCAGATAATTTCACAGTATATTAATCATACGTTGCAGGATCCCTTTAATATGCTGCCCAGATAATTTACTGTAATTTTGTAAAATGTTACGTATTGTACTCCGTTGCTTATCAAACACCAATACAAAAAACAGGATTCAACTAATCTAAATTCAAGGTGATTCAACTAATATCAAAATTCAAAATCACAAAAAAATTCTTTCTGACACTCAGATTACTGAACAAAATTAATTTTCCAAAATTCAGTCGACACTTCGGATAATGGAACAAAATTCATTTTCCAAATTCAGTCGACACTTCGGATAATGGAACAAAATTAATTTTCCAATTCCACAAATGAAAAAAAATAGGGGAAAATTCATTCAACACTTCTAGAAAAATTTTAATTTTCCCCTAGTTTTATTTCATATCTTGTTTCGTTCATTTTGGTTATTGGCAAATGAATTTTCTTCCATCATCCGAAGTGTCAACTGAATTTTTCCCCTAATTTTGAACTTTTCGTTCATTTACAAAACTGGAAAATGAATTTTGTTCCATAATTTTGAATTTTTTGTTCATTTGCACAACTGGAAAATGAATTTTGTTCCATAATTTTGAATTTTTTGTTCATTTGCAAAACTGGAAAATGAATTTTGTTCCATAATTTTGAATTTTTTTTCATTTGTAAAACTGGAAAATTAATTTTGTTCCGTTAACTGAAGTGTCGACTGAGTTTTTTCCTTACTTTTTTTATTTAGTTTTGTTCATTTGAGGAATTACTCATTCGTTTTTCCAGTTACCAAAAACGAGCAAAACAAAATGAAAAACCAGTAAATGTAATAAAAATATTCCCTACCTTAATTTTAAAATTTTTATAAATATACAGGAAATGTAACAAAATATTCCCTACCTTTATTAAAAAAAAAAAAAATAAAATAAATAATAAATGTAAAAAAATATTCCCTACCTTAATTTAAAAAAAAGGGAAATGTAAAAAAAAATTCCCTACCTTAATTTAAAAAGAACAGGAATGTAACAAAAATATTCTATACCTTAGTTACAAAAAAAAAGTAAATGTAAAAAAAATATTCCCTAGCTTAATTAAAAAAAATAAAATTAATTAATAAAGTAACAAAAATATTCCATACCTTAATTACTAAATAAAAAAAGAATACAGAAAATGTAACAAAAATATTCCCTAACTTAATTAGAAAAAAAATCGGAAATGTAAAAAAAATATATATATATTCCCTATCGTAATAAAAAAAAAAACAGGAAATGTAACAAAACTATTCCCTACCTTAAAAAATTTAAAAAATAAATAAATAAAAACCTAGGAAATGTAACCAAAATATTCCCTACCTTAATTACAAAATAAAAATAAACAGGAAATGTAAAAAAAAAATATATTCCCTACCGTAAAAAAAAAAAAGGAAACTTAACAAAAAATTGTCCTGACCTTAATTCCATCATCGTCGTGAGAGGGATGAGTCAGGTACTGAAACCTGGACTGAATGGCCCGTCCATTGGTGTCGGAAGAGTGCATGAAAATCACCTGATTGTAGTTGAAGTGTTTCAGGAGGGCGATCCACACGTCTGCCTGGTGACTGAGTGGAGGCACAGTACGCAAAAAGAACCCGTGAATATTCTGGAAAGGAAGCAGCATTGAATAGTAAGTTTTCGTCGTGCTTGCAACACAAAACGATCACTTGTCGAACGAGGAGAAAAAAAAAACGTCAAAAGACATCGAGTCATGTACAGGACAAAGATTTGGA
>NC_087206.1:78443970-78470671 GCF_015104395.2 Macrobrachium nipponense
TTGATAAATTACCCCATTTCATAACATGAAATCAACGATTAGATCTCTCTGCAGTCAGTTCCATTATAGAATCATTAAAAATAGAATAAAAAAACTTTATTCTTGATATACTATCATCAAAATCGAAGGCGTGCGGCAAAAAATTATCGCCACCAATCCTTTGCCACATAAGATTAGCTGGTTTGACGTTTCTGACAACCTCCTAGGCCACCCTTACCTCCCCTCCCCCGCGCAGTTCGTACAAATGGAAGACGAGCAGTGCAAACGGCCAGCAAGACCTCTAATAAGGCACTAAGTAGTACGGAACCAATATCAAAATAAGCTATGAAGGCGCACAAAATTAAAAACTTAAGAACGTCACATGACGTAAACAACATGTGAGGGACGACTTCTGCAACACGTCATATGACGTGGTTGACCTTTTAAGGGTTAATTGTTGTTTTTTTCTAAAATTATGAATGCACTGATATATTATAGACTATATATTTCGTTGACCTCGGGTGATAGGTGAGGTCATTTGGGCTTTCCTTATAGTGACCGACATAAAGAGAGTATCATCTACTGAATTGACAGTTACCTTTTAAAATGTCTTACAGAGCAAATGACCCCTATACTCAGAAACGACAACGACGGCCAAAGAATATGCTACGTTATTACTCTTGTTCATAAAACTTAGGTTTTAACCAAAGATACATTGAAAATATCAGTAGGATATAAAGCATTACATTTCAAATAATGGAAACTATTTTAATAGACTCCAAGAAGCTAATAAGCGAAAATAAGTGGCGAATTATCTTATCTGTATCGGCCACACCACAGTGAACCAAGTATACAGGTAAGGCAATTTGCCAATACTGTTACGGACCTCACTGTATGCACAGTACTCGGCGAGTCATTCAGTTCTATAATTCAATGCTGTTAACAAGAAACGGTGATTAGGAAGACATCAAAAACATGTGGGGCCTGAGTAAGTAGGAAAGTTTACTGCAATACTCTCAATATTGTATGGAGGCATTATGCCATTTTTTTTTTTTACAGATACTTTGAATATTATATAAAGAATATCATGGTTATAATAAAACTTGTTGTGAATTATGTTTATTAAAAATTATAATCAAATAACTAGTGAGAACAAAATGAGAACATTTTATGTCCTATTACAAAAAATATAACATTTATATTATCCAATCTAATACCTTGACCATCCACCCTCTCTCTCAGTCACTTCCCTCAATCTGTCGGGCATCGAATGAACAAGGTTGAAAATTTGCTGCGGTCTCCGTCTACAAATTTCCCACTGAGAGTTGATGTGAGCCATGAGTGCCGTGTTGTTCTCTCATGTTCCATTTTCCATGTTTTCACCATCTGGGCCCACAAGTGTTCAATCACATTCATATCTGCTCCTTTGCTCGGCCATTCAAGAAGAAGCAGGTTATCCTGTCTGGCAAACCACTCTTGAACTTCGTGAGCAGTGTGAACAGGATGGGCCCTGGTGGGAAGGGAAAATTCCTTTCTCGTAACGAAGGTAAGAAGGAGGTTTGCAGCAGCTCAACATACTTAGCTGCTGTAAATCGTCCCTCGATACGGAACACATCACCCATAACATGCACACACCCCCAGCCCCATACGTTGCAGGTGACATGGCCAGATCGAACCACCTCAACGATGTTACGGGGTTCATATCTGAATGAGAGAAAAAAATGGGGGTGTATAATCATATATATCTATATATATATATATATATATATATATATATATATATATATATATATATATATATATATATATATATATATAATATATATATATATATATATATATATATATATATATATATATATATATATATATATATATGTATACCTTTGGAAAATTTAAATTCTCAGTGATGAACAACACTGAAAGAATTCTATTGTGTAATTATTTATTTAATATATTATATTTGAGGAAAAAGAGCAAATGATGCCACTGTCCCTTACCTAATATTTATCTCAGAAATAGCACTCTTATTTATGTTAACTCCCTTTGTATATTTTGACAGTCCACTTCCGTGGAACAAAATCTGAAGATTAATAATTAATATAAAGAAGAAGGCAATTGATAATTGATGCAAGTAACGATTTTCCTTGTCATACCTAGTTCTATTTGTTCGCCAACAATGCAGCTTCCCATGAGATGTGGACGAGAAGGACTTCTCGTTAGTAAAGATGACCCTGCCCCAAAAGTCCAAACCCTTATCAGCATGACGTTGGGCAAAATCAAGCCTTCCCGCCTTATGTCGCTCCGTCAAGAGCTCCTTCGTCGCTGGAGTTCTGTGATGAATCCCAGCAGTGTGGAGTCTGTGTCGTACTGTCATCGATGACACTTCTAATCCAAGGTCTTCATGAATGGCCTCGGCGTTGGTTAAGGGTTGCTCTCGAGCGGCCCTGATAATGGCGTCATCCTCAGCTGGGGTGGTTTTCCGTGGACCACCTGGCCTAGCTAAGAGAACATATTACCTTAAATGTTTAACTTATAATTTATATAACATCGCAATCAATTCTAGATTTTTCTAATTTTGTACTCGATGGATTGATCATAATTTAGTAAACATGGCTGTATATTTTTGGTTTCAAAAGCATATCAAATAGAACGAGATTACATATATCCATAATATTCTCAATGGTTGTGGTTAGGTTAAAAATTTGTAAATCATTCCTGAGCCATCACTGAAATGACATTTAATAAATAAACTATAGCTATCAAAAGACACACAATGACTGTGACGGGGTGGGCACAAATAAAATGCTCTTATAGGCTTAATTTTACCGAGACAACTCAATCGACTATCTAACTTTGTTCATGGTTGAGGTCGGCAAGGGCCAACCACCCACTGGTGTGGAATTATGGAGGTGCACCTGAAATATTACTGTGGTGTTGGAATGGCTGTGGATATCTGTAGTCTAACCAAAATTATAATAGCGAGACGAAATACATTTAAGAAAGAAACTTTCATATCAAATAAGCAAGATTAAATAACCATGAACAATGTAACACATCCACCAATCATTCAGCATAAACAACTTACGCAAGTCGTTCAAGTTCCCACTCTCCTCCCACCTTCTTATCCACAACTGTACCGTGGTGGGAAACACACCAACATCACGTGCAATGGCTCGTATCGAGAAACAATTGTCGCGTAAAGTGACAATTCGTCCTCGCAGTGCCAGATTTGTGTCCCTTCGATTCATGGTGAGTGGTTATGAAGTCTAACCCATTTAAAAATCCTGCTGACGACCTTACCTCCGTTGGGATTCAGACTCTGTTTCGAGTCGAGTAAAACAATACCATGATTCATATATCATTATATCGTTCCTTGATTGTAGGATTAGCCAATAGGGATCATAATCACCATGGTATGAAATAAAGATACTACTGTTAAATATAATATGCTCACATAATTATTGTTCCTGTTAATAATTACATTGAGAACTGAATACTCGTTGAGCACTGCTTCGTAAAATGAGCTCGGTGAAAGTGTTCGCGAATTCTCTAACCTATTTCTCTGTAACTAAGATTCGTATAAGTACGAGATTTTGCTATAGTGTACTACACCGGTACCGTAATTTATAGAGTATCATGAATCACAAATTATAAAGAATAGACACTTGTCCTGTACGAAGAGGCAAAAGGCTCGATTAGCCAGAAATGGATATGACACAACAGTATAAAAAAAATTCGCCTACCCTCTCCCTCCACCCCCACTTCCACCCCTTCCTCTTCCTTCCCTCACATCTCCTCCCCCTCCCTTCTCTCTCTCTCTCTCTCTCTCTCTCTCTCTCTCTCTCTCTGAATGTTACTTCAGTTTAAGTATATTTTGTACGATTTTTTTTTATCTATCCATCTATCTAATCTAATAATAATAATTTACAATTTTGTTTATATCTAACGATTCACTTGGTTGTTACCTGCCAGCAAGGCTGGCATTACGGTACGATACGGCACGGTTGATATTTAGCCTATGTGTACGGTACGGAATTACGCAACGACAATTTTACCAAAGTACGGTACGGTATGGTTCAGGTACGGAAAAAATGTTCAAAAATCAAGGGAACAATATTAATTAATTATTGATAATGATAACCAGTTTTTTAACTATTATTCTTAGCATCATCATCAGCAGCAGTAGTAGTAGCTATTACTATTTTTATCTTAAGGTCAAATTGTTTTTTCTTTCTTTAGTGACTATTGACTTGGGTAAGGAGTAAATGATTATAATTATTAGATTGAGAGATATCTGCATGTATGGTGGAGTAGTAGAACGATAGATACTGTGATTGATGGTAAAGCTACTGTTATACTTGTGTTTGGTTACCTCCTTCGCAATCTTCATTTGGACTCAGGGCATCAGCCATATGCTTGTATTACGAAGGTGAAGAAGAGATGGCCGCCTAGGAACATAACTGTCGGCATGGTAGCAGAAATCCGTTTGTCACGCAACTTTTAAACTTTTTTTTTTTTAGCAAAGAGAGAGCCGCCAATTGCCTACAGATTGGTTTGAATAGGTAACTGGTTACAGTTGCTCTATGTGTTACAAATAAAAATTGAGCATTTTTACCGGACATTCATTTGTGTTAAAGCCTTGATTATACCGAAAAATTATAGCAAAATCCCGTACTGATACCAGTCTTCATTACAGTGTTATTGACCAAAAACTTGACTGCACTGTCTGTGAAACCCACAGTAAGAGAGCTTTACCAATTACAAATAAACATTACCTTTTATCTGAAATGTTTTTAATTATATGTTTTGAAGTTAACTGTAATTGCGGTTGTTTTTTATTTATACTTAATGGTAATTGTAATTGTAACTGAAAAGTTCAAATAATAAAGAACTTTATTTGAAATTGTTATCCTAGAGCAGCCCTCTTACTTTTCGAGAACTCATCTTAACCAAATGCAACAGAGAGATGTTTTGAGTCGCTACCCAATTTATTTATTATATTATTAAGGGAGAATATTAACAAGCCAGCTACCAATTCTAAAAAATTTTTGTATTCCATTTATTTCCTTTTTTGTGCAAAAAGTTTTGTGAAATTTTTTTTCCAATATTTAAGTTTTGTATTTCAGTATTATTGAAGTTGTAATTGTAATTCGATAACAGGTCAGGTAATTATGATTCTAATTGTAATAGACATAAAGCAAACGTAATTACCCCTAACAACTTATATTACATAAGATATACGACAGTAGCTACTTCATACGAAATGGATGTGCATAAAAATAATGGGAACAAGAATAAAAAAAAAATTTATGCATACATGGGAGAAAACTGATTAGAAATTCAGTGATTTTTCCACTGCACTTCGGCTTCTCTCGGGGCACCTGTGAATTGTTCAGTCTTTAATAAATCGACGTTATCTCTCTCGGGATCTGTGGGGTTCGGCACCCTTATTTGGCCAGGCAACCAATTCAAATCCTCTCGACCTTGAAACCATTCCTGGACTATTCTGGCCGTATGGATGGGGCAGCCGTCATGAATGAAAATGACAGGACTAGGTGGAAAGGGATAATTCCGCTGGTGAAGCGAAGGGAGGAAGAAATCCTGAAGAATTTTAACGTATTTTTCACTGGTGAAACCCTTCAGTCTTGGTGATATCACATATACCATGTAAGGAAATCCAGGCCCACACGTTTACGGTTACAAGCCACTCCTGGCCACTTCGTAAATGTTTCCTCGGTGGTATCTGAAGGAAAACAATCTAAATTTTTTACAATTTACGCGTTGCTTTCCGTAAAAGGGAAAATAATGATATATCGTTTAGGGAAATGTAATGCTAAGTAACAACCCCTGCATTAGGATAATTGTAAAAAATTTAGATTGAGGATTAATACCTATTACAAGTTTTCCTCCTCCAACCTCTTATACACTAAAACAGCTCGAAAGCTGATTAGTGGAATTCACGTTAAGAGAGGAACAGCACCACCTTTAGTAAACAGTGTTTCAAACAGACAATTAACAATGACAGTAATGACCTGAGATGTTGCAATGCCAGTAACAGCCAATCAATCAATCAGTCCCTGTAATCGTGTGATTTAATATATCACTTTGTTCGGTGATAACGATATCACTGCTACAGCACCTCTTTTACACGCTAACAAGTTTGTCACCCAATCATGGCTAGACTGAGGTGTTGTATAAATTTTGATAGGGCATCTGTCCTCTGCTAGTAGTATTCGTTATAGTCTCCAAATGAACAGCAACATATTGTTCTCCGGGCGCAGATCGTTGCTCTACGAGAAAGTGGGCTTTCAATACGTGTTGTTGCACAGCGTCTTGACGTCTCCCCTACAACAGTAAATAAATGGAAAAGGAGGCACGCTTAGACTGGGAAATTGACCGACTTTGGATAGCATTTATTTCATTCATTTATTTATTAATTTTTTAAACTATAAACCTTATAAACCCGTGAAATTATGAAACCTAAATTATAGTGATTCTTTCTCTTTACTTCCCAGAATACCAAATAGCGTTCCCATAAGTAAACAGGCTATAATTAATCTTGATTATCTAGGTATCTGCATGTTAATTACGTATTTCAGTTCGAAGACCTCCACCACGAATGACCACCCGTTAGAATAACGACGACATTCGACGAGCAGCATAAGATGCTATTTTTGAACGTCTGGCATTAAATGTTTAGGCTATGACGGTGCGAAGACGTCTGCATGAGGCAGGAATACCTCATAGAATTCCTGCCAAGAAGGAATTTCTCGGCATCGTGCTGATAGGCTTGCCTTCGTTCAACAGTTTGTAGGGGAGGATATGGAATTTTGGTCTCGAGTCGTATGCAGTGACGAAAGGTCTTTTACTAGCTGAAGTCACGGCAGAATACATAACCGAAGACCGAGTAATATAAGGCGAGTTTCTAAAATCATTAATAACAGTCAGACTATAATAATTATAAGCAAGGGTAATATTATCATCAAAAGATGATAATTTTGTCAATAACCATGTATTTTCCGCTAATTGAATTATATTCCCACGAGAAGTGTGAAAATAAAAATTCTTCATTGAAAACCCCCCATTAGTTATGCTATGGCCAGCTTTCAGGCATTAAGCAAATACATTATTAATATTATGAATAATCACGAAGGCAAACTTATAATATAGAGTACAGCCTGTTTACTTTATTAAAGAATATCATATCATAACGGACTGTTGCAGATCAAAGTTAATGCTATTATAAGTATTAACCCTTGCAGATGAATAAACATTCTTAACTTATTGCAAGGGTTGTTACTTAGCATTTTATTTCCCCAAACGATATAGAATTATTTTCCCTATTACGAAAAGCAAAGCGTAAATTGTTAAAAATTAGATTTTTTCCCTTCAGATACTACAGAAGAAATTTACGAGGTGACCAGTAATGGGCACGTCACAGTAAACGCGTGGGGCTGAATCTTTTTACATTATATGGATGATATCACTAGGATTGAGTGGAGGCTCACTGGTGAAAAATACATTGAAATTCTTCAGGATTTCTAATTTCTTTCACTTTAACAGCGGAATTATTCCTCCCCACATGCTCCTGTCATTTTCATTCACGACCGCTGCCCCATCCATACGGCCAGAATAGTCCAGGAATGGTTTCAAGGTCGAGAGGATCTGCAGTTGCTTGACTGGCCAAGTAAGGATACAAACATAACCTCACTAAGAATATTTATTCTAATTTGGTAAAATGTTGGGAGCCTGAGAGGGAGAGGAGACCAGATCAACTTATGAACCTCTGGAAACACAATGGAAACTCTTCCACAACCGACCACAGATCGTCAGAAACCATAAATCTTCTATGCCTAACAGATTGCAAGAGGTGATCTAGAAGGAAGGTGGCTGGACTTCTCACTAATATTAAAAATAAATGTAAAAATTGAGTGTGTATATTTGGATTACCCCATGGCTTCCGCTGAACTTCCATGTCGTATGATGTAAAAAAAATCGTAAATAGACCTATGCATATCGTTTAGCTCCAGGTCATGATTATTAAAATTATTTATTCGAAATGTGAATTTGATATTTTAAAGGAGTTCAAAATCTAAAGGGAATTTCGCTATACTGATTTTTTCTTAAAAAATTATCTAAAAAGAGAACCCTAGGACAATATGATCAAACTACATTTCTCCAAATAGCTCTTTCCACAATGGAAAGGTAAATGACTGAAGGGGCTGTTTAACAATAGAGACGTCTGTCTTATCCTCACACGAATGATGATAAGAGCGAAAGGAATTTCTGTCCGTATGACAATAAAACATGTATCACAATTAATATATTAGAAAACAGAAGCCAAGTAGATATGTTTATCCATATCATGTAATAATTATTGTAATGAACGGCGTGTAGGGAATAATCTCTACAGTATATTCAAGAGGGAATACAAACCCAACCATGAATACATGAAACCTCTGAATATCAACAATTATTTATCATTGGCAAACGAATTAAGTTTACCATATGGGAATGGTTAAAAGTTTGCACCAAGTTTGGGAGTCCTTCTTCACTTTCCATTACACGTTGTGGAATTTTCTCTGTCCCTAGTAGTTTCATTTTGATTCCTCAGTAACGTCTAGTCTCTCTCTCTCTCTCTCTCTCTCTCTCTCTCTCTCTCTCTCTCCTCTCCCTTCTCTCTCTCTCTCTCTCTCTTCTATTCTAATGTATTTACAAGAGAGAGAGTTTAACCCAATCCTTCTTCTTGTAAATGTTGTTGTATTCAGAAAATCTACAGTACTATAATAATATTAGGATAAACACTAAAAACACGCAGGCATTAAAGAAAAACAAGAAAATATTTCAAGTGGAGCTTTTCTGTAGCCATACACTATCTAGTATTTCGTCCACTCATCTGGGTCGCAACAGGCCCACCTTACCCCTAGTCCCCCACCCATTTCAGTTGTAGCAAAGCCAGGCTGAGGACATCGGTACAGCAAAAGCAAGAAGCTTGTCAGTTTGAATTACATTTTAGAATTCCAAAACCTGTGAGACAGTTTAACAACAAGAAAACTCTATTCCCCGACCCACCATGACCCCGGGCCCCCCGAAAAAATATATATGATTATTAGTTCGTTTAGTCAAGATTAAAGGGTATTAATGACATATCAAAACTGAAATACTTGGCGCAGTGGTATTTCTAGATGACATGTCACTTTAAAGTAGCTAATATGGGAGAGAGAGAGAGAGAGAGAGGAGCTAAGGTGTCGGACACTTAAAACACGTTCACAGAGTTTTTGGGTATGTTCAATGAAGTGCTGCTGCGTTTCTCTTTATAGCTTCCTATTATATTATTGGTAGGAAACGCACTGCAACCGATACTATAAACTTGGCTTACGTGATAAGGTTAAAATATCCTGTTATGATGTTCGTGATTCTCTCCAATACCAATATAACTAAAATTTTGATCAATTTTAAGTATTGCGTAATGAATATGACCGATATATAATAACAGACACGGTGGTAAGATAACGCCTTAGACGAAAGTTAAATGGAATCTTAATAAACAAACTTATATTAAAAGTGAGACAGTAATCTTAGTTACAACGATATACCCTGCTCAGATTTCTTTTTTTTTTTTTACTCCGTGTGTGTGTGTGTGTTTCTCCAACCATACCTAATGACTCCTCCCACTGAAAGAATTCCAGAGCTTATTGGTGGAACTCTTGCTAAGAGAGGAAGAGTCCTCCCCCCATCCCCCGCAGTAAACACTGTTACCATATAATTTTTCGAAGTCCCTCAAGAAGGTGTACCAGGGAAACCTGTGTCCAACTGTACATAAGACTCAAGAAAAATGCTATAACAAAAATACCACTTAACCAGACATTACAGTGGGTACTCAAATTTATGTTAAGAATCATGTACCAGAAGGTCCAAATGTAAAAGTTTCTCCCAAAGTCACTGGGCCATATAGAGTAATAGAAGTGTTAAAATTACATAAATACAGAGTAATAAATAAAAGTGATATGAAGGAAAAGGTAGTTCACTGGAATCATGTAAAGGTAGTGAAAAGAGATCCATGGTCTACTGAAGATATAGATAACATAAGAAAGGAAAATACTGTAGAAAATCCAATTACAACGAGGTATGACCTAAGAAACTGAAAGAGGTAAAAATGTGTATATAGTATTATGTAAATAGTGTTGGACTGAAAATATCATAACTGTGATTTATGCAGTGCAATTAATGTGGCTATATGTAAAAAAAATCTAGTTAAGTCTAATTTTTGCAGAGGCAAACATGCGGCTCATCATAGCACTAGTTTAGATTGGACTAATCTCTTCAGAATTGGAGATAAGAAAAGGTGCCCTGTTAAAAAGACATGGAAAGTCAAAATGAAACAAGGACTTGGAAATAGTCAGTATATGTAGATATTTCCACAGTGCTCAAACGTGAAAGTGAACTAAGAGATATCCAAAATAGTATGAAAGCAAACCTACAGAAGGGTGATAATAACAGTGCAGTGTCATTATTGGAAAAGTTGAGCATGAACATTGATAACACACTGCGAACAAGGTCCAAAAGATCCCCCTTACCCTTCATTGGAACTGCTCTAAATCCAGGTGTTTGGTGGAGTTACTGCCGAAGCAAGTGTAGAACAAGAAAAGGAAATAATTGACAGACTGAAAAAGTGGGCAGCCGCAACTGGCACAGTGATAAATAAAGTGATTGCCACTCACAAAAAGAAAAAAAATTGAAAGTAAATCAGTTATGTAACAAAAGAACTCAATAAGATAGAAAATATAAAGTTTTTAAAAACCTTTGCACTGGGAAAAAAAAGTGAGTGATGTTACAACACGAATCACTCCAAAAGAATTAGAAGACATTATTAAGTTTTATATAATTGAGGAACATTGCGCACCTTTAGTAGAAGATATTTTCATGTTACTATAATTTGACAAGTGCCAAAATAATCCATAACAGAATATTTTAGTTTCTACTTTTAATACGAAAATTTCAAATGTGCTAGTTTCTGTTTATCCCTTTCCTATGTATATTGAAAATCAGATCATTATTAGAAAGGGCCTTAGTATTCATTTTGCATTGGAAGAACATGGATTAATATTAGCCTTTTTAACGGATGAACAATTCAATGTATGCGTAATTTTGAAAGAAAAAGAGTATATATGTGATATTGATAACTTATATAAGACGACCAATGATCATTCCTGCATCCAAAAGTTGATTTTAAAATAAAATCAAGAAAAGGATGTGTGCACACAGTCATTTAATAAGTCATTTGAATCAACTATAGTTAATGAATACTTTGTATTTTCATTAGATACTGTTATAGCCAGAGTCCCTTGTCCTAATGTCACCACTCAACTGAAATGAAAGAATATCAAGTCTTTTGCAACACAATGTAAGTTAATTATACCAAATCAATTATACTATGAGCCACACCTTTTCACTGAATATCATTTCATCAAACGTATGCCTTATAAGAATTACACTTTTGCAATAGACGAGTTTAAATTGTCTTAGCTAGGATTAAAGGAACTTGAGAACTTGAATTATGTTGATAACTATTACTTGTATACGAAACAGATAGCACCATTTCTTTCATTTATTAGTCTACTGATAATAGTAGTCACTATTGTGCTGTTTGTCAACATAGTGAGGCATTTGATTATCAAAAAGATACAAGGGATACTGATAGACATGAAAAGAAATGATCTATAATTGACGTTTAATATCCACATCATTTCTAACTTTATTTTCAGATATTGTATTCTGAGTTTTCATTTATTATGCTTATGATTTAATGCATTTTTATTTTTTGATATATTTAACATTTGCCATGATTTTGTTTTACAATTTTATTACACTTATCCTTTCCTCCAGAGTTGGGAGAGCAATTTTGATGCGTATTTTGTTGACTCTCTAATATTTTTTTTCAAATCCATTTTGTTTCATATATATATATGTACTAGATATTAAACATTGAAGGCAATGTTTGGTAGGTGACCGAGTGATGTAATGATAGCTATAAGAAATAGTAGATAGGGTAGCGTAAAAACAGAGAGAGAATAATCAAAGTACAGCGAAAATAAAGAGAAAGAAAAAGAGAAGGAGAGAAAATAATCAGAGTATGTACAATGAAAATAACGAAAAAGAGAAAGAGGAAGAGATAGAGAGAATTGAGCTTGGTGTGTGAGCCACAATTTGATCAGCAAAACCTTAGTCACAGGAAGTCGAACCATAACACCATCGCAATTAAAAGCTTAAAGACCGTCATAAAATCTTTGACCTGTGACCTCGCACCAAACATACTCAGCTTCATTCGATAATGGAGCTCCGCCATCCAGGAGGATGGTATTCAACATGTTAAATTATTGACTCTGCCTGGAAAAGAGGAATTAACATGTTAACCCCACCTAAAAGGGATGGGGAAAAGATAAGCAAGAACCGCTCCACAAATCAAGAATCCAGGGGGTTGTAGGCGGAGAACCAGATCCTGCACCGCCTAAGGAGGTGGTGCCGAATTCGAACCGAGGGTGGCTCATTTTGAGAAGGACAGAAGGACCGGCAGCCGTCGTTAAGTGCAGAAACAGAAATATTGCCAGGGTCCAACAATAGATTAATAAGTTTTGTAGTTGTACTGGTAACTCTAATTCTTTGCACAGTAAAGAAAGAAACTCTGCTGTTCGTCTCATTCAAACTTCTCCTAAGAGACTTAGCCTAGTAAGATTACTGTCCAGAACTAACATTAGGAAGAAGCAAAAAGTTAACATAGAACTAGACTGCAAAACGAATTATCAAGAAGAAAGAAGCAGGTAAGAGATCATATAACTCGAACACTTTACGCACGCACACACACACACACCAACGGCACACACACACATATATATATATATATTATATATATATATATATATATATATATGTATATATATATATATATGTATATATATATATATATATATATATGTATATATATATATATATATATATATATATATATATATATATTTACATATGGTAAATACATTAGATTTCTTATTGCAAACGGAATGATTTCACATATATACCAATACACTGTTTTTCTGCGCTAAAATACAATCTCTCTCTCTCTCTCTCTCTCTCTCTCTCTCTCTCTCTCTCTTTTCCTTAACACTCTAACATTACGCTTATCACTGCAAAGCCTTAAACGTAAATGAAGGAAAAAATGAAGAATTTCCGACGTTCGGGGCAGGATGAGAGAGATAGAGATTTCAGCAATTTTTAACACCAAGAGACCCAAGACATTATTCAAATCTTTCAAAATCCTTCCCTGATATATTTTGACAAATCGAAATATCTACATGATGTATAGAAAACTCAATGAAAATCGAGAGAGAGTGTGTATGAATTAGGTATAGCCTTGGGAGATATGGATTCCAGTTTGAAGAAAATATGGCGTTGTCAGGCCTCGGCACCAACTGTTGTTCGGACGTTGTTGTCCAAATGTCCTGCGAAATAATGAGAGAAGTCTGGCGCAGGAATAGTCATCTTGTTTGCTGTAGCGGTGTACTCACTGGGGAGGATGCGGATCTCTGATGATGGAGCTGAAGAGCCCAAGGAAAAGGAACTAGACGAGAGAATTGAGGCCTTGCGAGACACCATCCAGTTCCACAAAGAACTGCTTGTGATCTTGGACAGGATAATCGTCAGTTGCAGCAGAGCTGAGGTCGACTACTATGAAGAGATGCAGAAGGTGTTGGATAGATCATTCATGAGGTGTTGCAACAACAGACCTGGCGAGAGAGGACCCACTCGCTCGAAGTTGAAACGTTGTTTCTGAAGAAGAACGATAAAGAGAGAGAAACAGCAGCTGGAAAACAAGATAATCGAGAGCACAGAAGAAAATCAGCAGATGAAGTACAACGCAAAGGAAATTGGACATATAAACCATGAGAAGGTAGGGACCTGACCACTCAGTTGCCAAAGGCTAACTGCAGCCAGTTTCAGAGGCCTGAGAAACTCCTACGAAAGAAGGAGAAAGCTTGCAGCTCAGCAGGAGTGAAGAAGCACCGCGGGAGGCGAGGCTCATCCAGGAACAGAATGACGCGTCCGAGGTGGCACGAAGGAAAAATCTCGAGCTCAGGTTCCAGCGACTGCTGAAGGAAGTGGAAGACCTCTCGAAGGAAAAGCGTCAACTCCAGTGTGAACTTTAGGTGGCGGAACTCAAGAGGATGAAAGGCTTCTCAAATCCTCACGAATCTCAACGGGAAAGCGCTCTAAAGGACACACATGAAAAAGGACGAACGAACGAACACACTGTCTCCGTCTGTCTCCAAGGAAGGAGGAAGACTTAGAAATCGAGAAGAGACGAGTCGAAGCCTCCGGCAGATTCTCAAACCAACCATCAACTTCAAGCATCTTTTACTCAGCCTCGACAAGAGAGACTGCCATCAAACACAAGGAAAAGAAAGAAACTTTTGGAGGAAACCAAATGTCTGGTTCGTATAGGGAGCCCTCCAAAGTGTGAAAACATTATAGTACAAGCTGTCAGAGGACCGTCCACAAACCGTCATTGATCTGAAGGAAGTGGAAAAGCATATAACACAAAAAATTCTGAATTCTAAACATATATACATTCAGAAATTCTGAATATATATAAATTCGGAGTTGGAGTGAAACAAGACTTCAGAAGCACTGTAAGTGCTAATGACAGAGGACCGTTCACAAACATTTTATTGTTCTAAAGGAAGTGGAAAAGCATGTAACACAAGAAATTCTAAATTCTAAATATATATATATTCAGAAATTCTGAATATATATAAATTCGGAGTTGGAGCGAAACAAGAATTCAAGAAGTACCGTAAGTGCCAATGACAGAGGACCGTCCACAAACACGTTATTGTTCTAAAGGAAGTGGAAAAGCATGTAACACAAGAAATTCTTAATATATATATATTCAGAAATTTTGAATATATATAAATTCAGAGTTTAGTTGGAGCGATATAAGACTTCAAGAAGTACCGTATTTGGTGAGCAGTGCCAATGAGCAGAGGGAAGGCGCTCATTGCTGGCTAAACAAAAACCCTCTGCAATGATTTGGCCCTGTGATGACACCCCAGCAGTGAGGCTTCATGCCGGTAAAAGCGCAAGGAGAGAGACTAAAGTTTCCTTCTCAATTGTCGAGTATACTTTCTGATGTTTTTTCAATTTTGTAGACATGAAGCACACAGGATGGTAGATATTATTTTCATCTTCTTGAAGTAGAACAGCTCCAATGCCACAGTCCGACGCATCAACTTGTATCACAAATTTCTTGTCGAAGTCTGGAGCTTGAAGTACTGGTCTTGAAGTTAATATGGCTTTTACCCTCTCAAAGGATTCTTGACACTCTGGAGTCCAAATAAACTTAGCTTTGGGACTAGTTAAGTCTGTCAAGGGAGCTACTACAGCTGAGAAATTTGGGCAGAACGAAACGCCGATAAAAATCCAGCCATGCCTAAAAATCTTTGTAGCTGTTTCTCCTGGTAATAGGTGGGGGTAGCCTTACGGATACCTTCTACATTAGCATTTACTGGAGCAAGAAGGCCTTTCCCAACTTCAAACCCAAGATACTGTACAGTTGCCTTGCCAAACTCACTCTTCTCTAAGTTGACTGTTAATCCTGCTTCTTGAAGTTTCTTGAAAACTTTCCTCAGAATCTTCAGATGTTCTTCCCACGTTGTAGAGTAAATCACGATGTCATCTAGGTATACACCTACTCCTTCTATTGATCCTAGCAGTTGATCCATCACTCGTTGAAATGTTGTGGGTGCATTCATCAGACCAAACGGCAGAACAGTATACTGATACAGTCCAAATGGAGTAATAAAAGCTGACAGCAACTTGGCATTCTCATCTAAGGGAATTTGATAATATCCTTTCAACAAGTCTATCTTGGAAACAAACTTGGCTTGCCCAATATTATCAAGTAACTGATCTATAAGAGGCAAAGGATAATTATCAGCCACACTGATAGAATTTCAGTTTTTCCTATAATCAGTACACATCCTAAATGAAACCATCTGGCTTCTTCACTAACACATGGAGAACTGAAGTGACTTGAACTGGGTTCTGCTAATCCATGTTGCAGCAAATACTCAACTTCTTTCTTCAAAACATCTCGATGATACGGTGATAAGCGATAGGCTCTTTGCTTGAAAGGTCTTCCATCTTCTTGAATCTTGATTTCATGCTTGGTCAGATCAGTACGTCTAGGCACATCTGAAAAAATTTCTGGAAAACTTCTAATTACTTCACTTAAGTCTTCACCTTGTTCAACACTCAGATGTTTCAGTTTATCCTCCAAATTTTCCAAAATTGAAGAATTATTCATCTTGCTTGCAGCTCCCAATTCGTAGCCATCATCGTCTTCTGTAGATAAAGTCGTTTGGGTTACTGACACAGTTTCAGTTTTAGTTTCTGAGAAATAAGGTTTCAAGAGGTTCACATGTATCTTCCTTTGTTTTCTTCTTCTTTCTGGTGTTTCAATCACATAAGTTCTATCACTTAACTTCTGAATTATCTTGTAAGGACCTTAAAATTTATTAGTGAGGGGAAATCTCTTGACAGGTAGGAACACTAAAACTTGTTGACCAACACTAAAACTTCTTAGCTTAGCCTTAGCATCAAATCTCCTTTTCATTTTCTCTTGACTCATTTTCAAGTTTTCTAAAGAGAATTTTCTTATCTCTTTCAACCTCTTCCTTAAGTTCTTCACATACTCTCCTTGGCTTTCCTCTTGATTTTCTTCCCAATTTTCTGCAAGAATCTTCAACGGTCCTCTCACTTCTCTTCCAAAAATCATCTCATTAGGTGAACATCCCATACTTTCTTGGTAAGCACTCCTAATTTCAAACAACATTAATGGTAAACCAACATCCCATTCTCTCCTTACTCAGAACAATACTTTGTCAGCATACTTTTCAATGTCTGGTGGAACCTTTCCAAGGCACCTTGAGTTTCTGGATGATAGGCAGTGGATAACTGTTGTTTCACTCCTAACAAATTCATCACATCCTGGAATAACTTTGAAGTAAAGTTGGTTCCTCTGTCACTTTGTACTATCTCTGGTATACCAAACTTTGAGAAAAACTCCAATAGTTTCTCAGCAACTATCTTGGCAGATATGTTTCTAACAGGGATTGCTTCTGGATACCTTTCACAGGACACATTAATGTCAACAAATACTCATTTCCTTTCTTTGTCTTCGGCAATGGTCCAACCATATCTATAATCACATTGCTAAAGGGTTCTCCTCTAACTTCTATAGGTTGTAGGGGGGCTTTCTTGATGGTTTCATTCGGTTTTCCAGCTATTTGGCAGGTATGACACTCACGACAGAACCTGCTAACATCTCTGTGAAGTCCAGGCCAGAAAAAATATTTCATGATCTTCTCCACAGTCTTCCTGATTCCCATATGTCCAGACTCATGAGCTACTGCAACCACTTGCTTTCTCAACGGATATGGAATCAAAATTTGATGATATTCGCCCCATACAGCATCTCCTGGTATATCTGTAGGTCTATACTTCCTCATCAGCAAACCTTCCTTCAGATAGTAACAGGTAGGAGTTTGTTGCATCTCTTCTCGATCAACAACTCTGAAGAACAAATCAGTTAACAATGCATCCTTCTTCTGCAAGTCCATCAGCTTCTCTCTTGTCACTTGACCAACTTCAAGGTTGAATTCTCAATATCTGCTAACTCCGCTACTGTAGGTTTCACTACTGTCTTCTAACACTTTGACTACTCGGAGTCTCTTCAGGAACATCAGTTCTTCTTCTTTTTCCTTTTCATCGTCGCTTCTTTCATCTTCTTGGGAAATCTCTTCTTGGTCAGCACTATGGGAAACTTCACTTCCCTGGAACAATTCTTCTAAGCACAAAGATCCTTCACTTGATCCTTCTTGGGTGTGTAAATCCTCAGTTTCTTCACTTGCAGTCGTAGTCCTCTTCATACTTCTGGTAGTTACACAACTAGGAAACAGGTGGGGGTTATTCTTCTCCAACTCTACTGTAGGACTAATCCTCAATGGTTTGTCTGTCACTACAGGAAAAGGAATAAATGGCACACCACCAACTTCATTCCCCAACAGAACATGTATACCTTCTACAGCCAGTGAGTCCTTTACAGCAAAATCAACATTCCCTGTCACCAATTCACATGACAGGTGTAAGCGGCATATAGGAGTTACTTCCTCTCCTCCTATACCCTTCAAAATAACTGAATCTCCTGTGAGACTCTTCTCCAACTGAGGGTGAGAACCACGTACTACGACATTATGGTTACTCCCTGTATCACGTAATATCTTGACTGGTACCTGCATACTTCCTTCTTGAGTTGACAGCATACCCTCATAGATATATGGCTTAAAAGCCTCCACACTGCTAAGCCACTCACTGCTTGAGGTAACATTTCCACTGGTTGCTAAACATTCAGCTTGTTTAGTTTCATTCTTCTCTGGAGTCTGATTCTTTCCAACACTGCTCTTCGTAGTTTGTTTCACCTGGTCACCTTTTACAACTTGGCCAACTGGTTTTGACTGCTGTTGATTCCGGTAACACTCTTGACTGTAGTGTCCTACTCTTCCACACTTGAAACAGACAACATTAGGTTTCTGTAACTGTCTTGAAAAACTGGATGAGGATTTCACATTAGTTTGCTGAGGTGTATTACCTTGTGTACGCTTGGTATTATCACTTGAAGGTTTCCCATTAAATTTGTTCCTGTTATTTGGATAAGACTTAAAACCTGGGCGTTGTTGACTCTGGTACTTGACATTGTAATTACGTTTACTACTGATTATATTGTAATCTTCACTTAGTGTAGCAGCTTTGTCAAGTTTCTTCACTTCTCTCTCTCTTAAATAGGCTCTTATATGTTCAGGAATTCCCTTAAGATACTGTTCAAGAACAAGTAACTCTTCTAACTCATCAAAAGTTTTAACTTTAGCAGCTTCTACCCAACGTTTGAAACACCTTCTCACTTTGTAAGCATAATCTAAGAATGTTCCCTTCTCATCTTTTCTTAAATTTCTGAATCTTTCATTGTAGTACTCTGGGGTCATCTGGTAAACTTGTAGCACACTGTGTTTAAGTACCTTGTAGTCTTTACACTGATCAGCTGTTAAGGCTAGATAAGCACTTCTCCCTTTACCAGTTCTGACCATTTATCCTCTGGCCATCCCATACCTGAAGCCACTTTCTCAAAGTGATCAAAAAACTCATCTGGAGCTTTTTCAGTAAACTTAGGGATTAACTTCTGTACTCTTACTACATCAAATACAGGGTCTTGATTACCTTGGTTAGGGTTAGACGGTATTACAGGTAATGTGGATCTAGCTTTTATCAATTCCATTTCCCTTTCATGTCTTGCGATTTCTCTTTCCTCTTTTATCCTTTCTCTTTCCTCTTCTGCTGCTTTTTCTTCTTCTCTTTCTCTTCTTTCTTGTTTTTCCCTGTCTATTCTTTCTCTTTCAGCAAGCATTTTTAGCTTAATCAAATTCTCTTCTGCTTCAATGCGTCTAAGCTCTAACTCTGCATCACTTTTCTCTTTCTTTTCTGCTTGCTTATTTATGAGATCAGCACGTGCTACATTCAACATCTCTTGAGCCAATTCTATCTCATCTTCATCAGTTATTCAACCAGAGTTTATCAATGATTCCATAGCAATACATCTTATTTGTGCCTTTACCATACTAGTAGACACATAACCACCACATGCCTCTGCTAAAGCGCTCCACTGTGCTTAGTCAGAGTGGTTTCAGACAAAACTTGGATGGAAGGGGCTGCTAAAAATTCCTGAACATTGAACTGAGCCATTTTCCTCTAAGTTATCAACTTACAATTCAATACAATAAATGCAAAACAAAAACTATATGGTCACTCTCCTAACAAAATATATCCCTAACACCACAGTATATTCTTAGAGTGATAATGAAATCTGCTTTCCCGGGTCTCTGGGCACCATTAAACAATGTTACGAAGTGCCAAGTATCTGGTTACCATTCATCAAATATTACCTCACCAAAAAACCAGACACCCGAACCTTCATAACACGTTTAAACGACTGAATACTCTAAAGGCAACAATGATCCCTTAACACTTACCAGTATTGCAGAAAATCAGACTAAGTTCATCAAAACAGGTGTGAGGTAATCTTGTAAGTAATTAAATTAATCTAAGGGCATCACTCCATCAACAACTTTAAAAGTTTAAGTATTTCCCTGATTTCAGAAGTCTAAGTACTTCCCTGGTTCTAAGTCCCTTCAAGTAAATTGAAGGAAAGCAAATAAATTACCATTCTATGTTTCTACCTATCATCAATATAATCAAAATCAAATATACTGGTTATAGATAAAATACTTATAAAAATTTTAAATATAAAAATTTATTAAATTCAAAATTTATAAGTGAAATTCACAATATCAGGGAAAATTACTGTTACTTGAAAACAAAGTAAAGTTTAATTAATTCTTGAATCAAATTAAGTAAAATTAAATCAAAATTAATTTATCACAAAATTCAAGAAAATTAATTCAATTGAAATTCAAAAGTGTTAGGCAATAATTGAAAATTTGAAATTAATTCACAAGTGCTAAACAACAACAAAACTTGAAAAGAATTCTAAGTAAATGCAAATTAATTCACAAATTTAAATTTAATTAAATGTGCAATGATTAAGCAATGAAAATAACTAAGTCAATTAAATTGTGAATGTAAATGAAAATATAAAATAAAAAGACACACTTCAATAAGAAAATTAACAAGTGCACAAACAATGGAACAATCACAAACACAAAAATACGCAATGTGTAAAAGTGTAAATCTTTTTCACTCAAAACACTGTAACCAACAGTTTTTACCAAACCTTCATAACCACCTGTTATTAGTTAACCACAGTTCCTATCAATTATTAGTTAACCACACTCCCTATCCATTATTAGTTGCAACTAATAAAAATATAACACTTTACCTTTTTGGTATACCAACTTCTTTCTTTCTCTTGCTGCAGCTTGTATATCACACTTTCACAAAAACCAGGCGCCGTTACGAAATAATGTTTGTTCAGATTCAACAGAAGAAATTAAATAACACTAAATAAACTCTAAGAAATATCAAATATGAAATTCTAAGTTACGAGTGACCAATTTACGTTACGTTAACATAATCTCAATGATGTCGAGTGAGAGAGAGAGAGAGAGAGAGAGAGAGAGAGAGAGAGAGAGAGAGAGAGAGAGAGAGAGCGATCTAACCGCCTTGAGGTTCTATGATCTAATGAAATCTTCTTCCCTTGCGAAAACTGGACTGAGGTGACAAAAAACGTATTTGGCACGAATGCTTCCAGTAGCTTCGAAATCTGACGCAATCTCACATACAAAATATGCAATCTCCACGTGGCTTTGATCAAAGACATACACGTACAAGACAAGTATGTTAAAAAAAAAAATACAATTCTCTCGCTATCACATGCGTTGACAGATTTAGGAAAGCAAACGGATCTCGCAGACCCTCTAATCTTAAAGTGTCGACATAAAAGTTAAACATTCGTAGTTTCGAACAGACAAAGAATCTCTCTCTTTTTACATTCTACTTTATAATATATATATTCTTTTACATTATGTAATGCGAAATCTGAACACACATTTAAAACATCCTATTCTAAGCTATCTAGGAATCTAGAAAAATGTTGTAAAATTCTACATGACATTTCAAAGAAGGGAAATATGCATTTTGAAAGTAGCAATATATAATAATAATAATAATATATATTATATATATATATATATATATATGTGTGTGTGTGTGTGTGTGGTGTGTGTGTGTGTGTGTGTGTGTATGTATGTATACTGTACATATATTGATGTAAAGGGTGCAGTGAATGTGGGGCACTCAATGGGCTGCTGGTGAGCTTTCTGTGTGGGTTTATTACTGGAAAAAATAATTAGGAAGTAAATAAAACAGATTTTCCAGAAAATATAGACAAGTTTATTCAAGTGCTAGAGCAATATAGAAATGTAGCAGCCGTAGAAGGAGAAAAACTAGGAAGAACGAATGTCCTACAACATAAGTTTTTGTTAGGAGATGAAGCCAAACCATTTTTTTTATTCCTAATTACAGATTACCAATAAGCCAGACACCCATAGTTGACAATTTGATAGAAGAAATGAAAAGAGATGGAGTAGTAATTCCTTCTAAATCTCCATACAATTCTCCATTGTTGTTTGTTCAAAAAAAGATGGCAGTTGGAGGCTTGTAATAGATTATAGAAAATTAAACACCAACAGGGTTCCAGATAGAATTCCGTTGCCGGTAATTCAAGATATGTTAGCTCAATTAGAAGCGTTCCAGTATTTTCATACCTAGACCTCCTCAGTGGATATTGGCAGTATCTCTAGATGAATAATCCAAACAATTCATAGCCTTCAGCGCACATAAAGAACATATACAGTTGAAGTAATGCCATTTGGACTCACATCAGCTCCTTTAACGTTTGTTAGATTAATGTTACAAATTCTAGGAGACATAAAAGTTTAAGAATGGCAGGACTAAAAATTAAATTAAAGAAATGTCAGTTCCTCGTGAAGTCATTAGAATACTTGGGTCATCTAACTAGTGAAGACGGACTGCGCATGCAAGCAGGTAAAATAAAGGCAATGATTGATTATCCAGCTCCCACTAATTTGAAAGCATTAAGGAGATTCCTTGCGATCGTTGGACATTATAGACCGTTTATAAAAGGATTTGCTACTATCGCCAAACCTTTGACAGAATTGACCAAAAAAGATGTTAAATATAAATGGCAGAATGAACAAGAAACATCCTTTCAAACATTAAAGAACAAAATGACTAGGAACCCTTTTTCGGTCTACCCAGATTTTTCAAAAGATTTTTATTTAGCTTGTGTTGCCTCGAGTACAGGGCTAGGAGCTGTATTGTTACGAAAGGCCAAAACTAGAATGAGGGCAGTATACTATGCCAGTAGAGTTTTAAACCCAGCAGAAAAACACTATAGTACAACCGAAAGAGTGTTTAGGTATATTTTGGGGTTTAAATAAATTTAGACATACTTTTAGGTCATAAAGTTAATGTGCTTACTGATCATAAACCGATTTGTAATTTGCTTAAAAAAAGAACTTCCACTAACAACATGAAGTTCAATAGATGGTTCCTTAGTGTATTAGAGTTTGCTCCAGAGTTCAGATATAATCCAGGGAAACTTAACACCTTGGCAGATGCATTATCCAGATCTCAAGAAGACACAGAAAAATGCATTACCACTAATACATTTTGTTTTAGTTGTCAAGTGGTAGATTTAGATTTAGAAAGAGTGAAAGTAGAACAAGATAAAGATCCAGAAATCAGACGAATAGTAGGACAGCTACTAATAGATGAATCCATAAAACCTGATTTTCACTTAATAAATGGTTTGTTGTATAAAATACCCACAGAGGAAAATGGTCGTTCTCGACAATACTATATCCCAAAAACACTAACAAGAGAAGTTTTAGAACTAACACACTCATATAAGTTGGCAGGACATCCAGGAATTAAAAAGACAACTAGAATAATAACCAGAAATTATTTTTGGTCACATTGTAGTGAAGATGCCAAGAACTTTGTACAAAATTGCGTAGTTCAACATAAAGGTAACGTAAATAGAAAAAGCTCCACTTGAAAAATATCCATCAGAATTAAATCCATTTCAAGTAGTAACTATGGACTTTTTGCGCCCATTTCCAACAACTATTAAAAGAAACAAACAAATATTAGTCTTCTTAGACTATTTAACTAGATATGTATAAATCACCCCTGTAAGAAACAGAGATGCACCTACAGTAGCCGAAGCTCTTAAATCTAGAATTATAACCTGACATTCATGTCCCTAAAGTTTCTTCCTATCTGATAATGCTGCTGAATTTACTAGTGATCTCTTAAAGAAAATTTGTGAATTTTATGAAGTAAATAAATATCAAATAACAGATTATAAACCCATTTCAAATGGAGCAGTAGAACGAACTAATCTTAACATAAAGAATATCCCGAAAACTTTAGGATTGGGACTTTTAGCTCTTGAAGACATACAGTTCACATTGAATAATACTGTAAATGAGACGATAGGAGAATATCCTCATTATTTGCTACATGGCTATCGGAGAAAATGCCTATACGCTTCTTGGGTGATGCAACACCACCCAGACATACTTATAACTATGATGACTATGTTGCATGGAAAACCAGCCGTACTTACAAGACTATTATGCAGACAAGAGCTAGACTAAAGGACGTACATAAGACTCAAGAAAAAACTGCTTTATAACCAAAAATACAAACTAAACCAGACAAAATATAACAAAAATACCACTTAAACCAGACATTACAGTGGGAACTCAAATTTATGTTAAGAATCATGTACCAGAGGTAGCCAAATGTAAAGGTTCTCCCAAATTTAGCTAGCCATTCTACTGGCTAGAGTAATAGAAGTGTTAAAGTAAATGTAAGTGATCTAAGGAAAAGGTAGTTCACTGGAATTCATGTAAAGGTAGTGAAACAGATCCATGTCTACTAAAGTATAGATAACATAAGAAAGAAAAATACTGTAGAAAATCCAATTTCAACGAGGTATGACCTAAGAAACTGAAAGAGCTAAAAATGTGTATATAGTAATATGTAAATAGTGTTGGACTGAAAAATATCATAACGTGATTTAAGCAGTGCAATTTATGTGTCTATATATAAAGAAAATCTGATTAAGTCTGATTTTTGCAGAGGCAATCATGCGGCTCATCATAGCACTAGTTTTAATTAGACTAATCTCTTCAGAAGTGGAGATAAGAAAAGGTGCCCTGTTAAAAAGACATGGAAATATCAAAATGATCAAGGACCTTGGAATAGTCATTATAAGTAGATATTTCCACAGTGCTCAAACGTGAAGTGAATCTAAGAATATCCAAAATAGTATGAAAGCAAACCTACAGAAGGGTGATAACAACAGTTGCAGTGTCATTATTGGAAAAGCTGAGCATGAACATAGATAAACACACGCGATCAAGGTCCAAAGATCCCCTTTACCCTTCATTGAACTGCTCTAATCAGGTGTTTGGAGTTACTGCCGAAGCAAGTGTAGAAACAAGAAAAGGAAATAATTGACAGACTGAAAAAGTGGGCAGCCGCAACGGGCACAGTGATAAATAAAGTGATTGCCTCTCACAAAAAGAAAAAAAAATTAAAGCCTCCATAAGTCAAGTAAATCAGAATGTAACAAAAGAACTCAATAAGATAGAAAATATAAAGTTTTTAAAAACCTTTGCACTGGAAAGTGAAGTGATGTTACAACACGAATCACTCCAAAAGAATTAGAAGACATTATTAAGTTTTATATAATTGAGGAACATTGCGCACCTTTAGTAGAAGATATTCTCATGTACTGTAATTTGATAAGTGCCAAAGTAATCCATGACAGAATTATTTTAGTTCTACCTTTAAATACGAAAATTTCAAATGTGCTAGTTTCTGTTTATCCCTTTCCTATGTATATTGAAAATCAGATCATTATTAGAAAGGGCCTTAGTATTCATTTAGTAGCCTTTTTAACGGATGAACAATTCAATGTATGCGTAATTTTGAAAGAAAAAGAGTATATATGTGATATTGATAACTTATATAAGACGACCAATGATCATTCCTGCATCCAAAAGTTGATTTTAAAATAAAATCAAGAAAAGGATGTGTGTACACAGTCATTTAATAAGTCATTTGAATCAACTATAGTTAATGAATACTTTGTATTTTCATTAGATACTGTTATAGCCACCAGTACTTGTCCTAATGTCACCACTCAACTGAAATGAAAGAATATAAAGTCTTTTGCAACACAATGTAAGTTAATTATACCAAATCAATTATACTATGAGCCACACCTTTTCACTGAATATCATTTCATCAAACGTATGCCATATAAGAATTACACTTTTGCAATAGACGAGTTTAAATTGTCTTAGCTAGGATTAAAGGAACTTGAGAACTTGAATTATGTTGATAACTATTACTTGTATACGAAACAGATAGCACCATTTCTTTCATTTATAAGTCTACTGATAATAGTAGTTACTATTGTGCTGTTTGTCAACATAGTGAGGCATTGATATCAGAAAGATACAAGGGATACTGATAGACATGAAAAGAAATGATCTATAATTGAACGTTTAATATCCACATCATTCTAACTTTATTTTCGATATTGTATTCTGAGTTTTCATTATTATGCTTATAATTTAATGCATTTTATTTTTTGATATATTTAACATTTGCCATGATTTTGTTTTAAATTTTATTACACTTATCCTTCCTCAGAGTTGGGAGAGCAATTTTGATGCGTATTTTGTTGACTCTCTAATATTTTTTTTCATATCCATTTTGTTTCATATATATATATATATATATATATATATATATATATATATATATATCTATATATTATATATATATGTACTAGATATTAAACATTGAAGGCAAGTTTTGTTTTGGTAGGTGACCGAGTGATGTAATGAGCTATAAGAAATAGTAGAGGGAGGGTAGCGTAAAAACAGAGAGAGAATAATCAAGTTTTAAAAGCGAACAAAATAAAGAGAAAGAAAAAAGAGAAGGAGAGAAAATAATCAGAGTATGTACAATGAAAATAACGAAAAAGAGAAAG
>NC_087206.1:78471171-78478671 GCF_015104395.2 Macrobrachium nipponense
AAGCTGTAATGTCTTCACCACTTTCAGACAGTTTCAATTTAGGAATAGCAACGGAGAAACTATCCTGAGCATTAGTAGACTGTGGACTAACACTATGGAGGCTACTTAACTTTTTATTTTCTAATTCAAGTCTTTCATATTCTAGTTTCCTGTCCTCCTCTTCTTTCTTACTGTTTCTATCTAATAATCTATCCTCTCTTTCACGGTTCTCCTTTTCTTTCATCTCTTCTCGTCCTTTTATTTTCCTATGCTCAGTCGTTTCCTTAAATTTGGTATCAGCAAAAGTCATTAATTCCTTGCCACTCAACTGTAACTCTTTACCTATCTTAATCCAAATCAAAAGTTAATTCACTCAGGGAACTAGAACATGTTTATAATTGTTGAAAAAAAAATTGTATAGAAAAAAAAATATACAACAAAATTATAATTAAGACTCACGCCAAATCTCAATCTATTCACTCATCTACACTAAAGCACTGATTATTCAGATAGAACTACCACCTAAATTCAGTAAAAGATAAGTTCATTCTTATCCACAGTTTAAAGCTTCGATGGATTAGCTTACACCAAGACAAATACAAGAAAATATCTAACAGTATCCTATAATTGACTAAAACAGCTCTACTAACCTCACTCAGGTAAGGGGTCTATCTTGCCTAACCTAACAGGAAATCCTCGGCAAACAGCACTAGTACTAGGGAACCTGGGATACGTGAACCCGCCAGAACTCTGAAAGCCTATTCCACTTCACAAGTACCTATACTCGTGAGAACACACAAACAAAATTCCAAATCATAACCAAAAAATAAGTGCTAAACTTAAGTGCCCAAATTGGATAATATACGTTCTATTTCAGTCTTGTTTATGCCAAACAATGTTTCCCCATGAATGCCAACATGTAATCCCGGGTCTGGGCACCAAATGTAAGGGAGAAGGGAATATGTAAGGGAGAGAGAAAGCTAGAAATCTGAGGTTCGACAGGAAGAAGGGATCACAATAAATGGCAAACATAGAAGAAAACAATGAATGGGATAAAAAGCCAAACATATAAAAAGTAATATTATATAATTATCAACTAAATACATACGATACTCAACTATAAAAAATGTATAAGAGACAATAAGTACATTTGTGCCAGTGTTCCAAGCAGGGGTCTCAAATTATTTGAAAATCGAACCACTCTTGCAGTATGATGAGAATGGTGAATGGCATCTAATCTTGAAGGTCAAACCGAAGATCAAGAACACTGAACATTTACCAGGAGAGGAATAGCATATCCAAGAGGAGAACGTACGACGTAGCTAGACTTCAAGGTACTTATGCTATCTCACATATCCTTCTAAGCACTGTCCAAATATCCGTCTAGGCACTGTCCATTATTTTCAGCATGACTTGGGCGTGAATTATTTACATGAGAATCATAAAACCTCGCTTGACTAGGGTCCCACACCTGTCAACACGGCTGAACCACACCTGTCAATACGGCTGAAAAGACACGGAAAAGAAGCAATTACCCAACTGTGGCACGTTAAGCTATAATTAATGTTAAAACAAATTTTTTCACTGCACTGATGGTTGATTTTACAATCTTACGGTTTGTTGTGTTGCGCAAAAGCAGACTGGTTGAAGTAGAAAAACACCACACGAAGTAAAATTTTGAATAAAGAAAACCCAAGGAATCAAGAAATAACCAAAATTCCAAGGATTCCAAAATGCTCGCCCTCTAGCGACTAGAGTTACATACTAAATTTTATTTTATAAGAAAATTTCTAAATTTCCTTTACAAGCTCCACCCTTTTTTTCTTCTGGATTCCTTTCAAGACCACCCTAGTTCTTCATAATTGGTTAATCTTCAACGCCTACCACTTCCGGCGACGACATTTTAACGAATCAGGGTGTATGCTGAGAGCAGTCGTTACCACACATGGTTATCGTTGTTCAGGTCAGAGATTGCTTGCATCATTGATTTTTGTTATCTCGCTTGTTCCTTTTCTGTGTTTTACGAGTGTCGCATTTCAAACATCCTGTTTTGTGTTCCGTTTCTACCTCTCTCTCTCCTTCATCTACTATAACTCTACTAGCAGATTTTCCTAGCTAATATTTCCTACATAACTATTCCTACAGACTTCTGCACTGCTCTTCTTAACAATTGCTTTCAAACTCTTAAGGTTTAATTGTTTAAACTCTTTGAAAACGGTAGTTTGTTACACCTATAAATCGATCACTAGCAAAAGAAAACTGTAAGAGGATTTTGTTTTTGGGAAAGGACTCCAGCAACTGGGGAAGTAATTAGTTTATGCTAAAACGATGACTATTCAACGGTATGTCAAACTTACCATGAGTAAATTGAGTCGGTGCAGGGGATATAAATAATGCATGCATAGCTTCCTTGAAAGTTTATTGACTGGCAAATGATGGTTGCTTGGGAAATAGTTTACAAATAATGGTTGCCCGGGAAGTTTTTAATATTTTTTTTACTTGGTCTTTGTAGATTTTACAAAGTTCTTATAGTTATTTATTTCTTTGTATATTCTTTGTAGATTTTACGAAGTTGTCGTTAGGCCTACACTGTTAGTTGAAAGTTAATTTCCCTATTAGTTAATTTCAGCATCACAAACTGAATGTATGAGAGCAATATTATTTTTAGCTTTCTATTAAAGTCAACTTCTATTTTAGTTAAGCATTTAAATTTTAAATTAAAGTGCAATCTGGGAGAGGTAAGTCGCCTGTACTTCCCTGGAACTAGTTTGTATTGTGGTCAATGCCAGGCATTGTAAATTTTACAAAGCTTTATCCCAGATTAGCCGTAAGTTAATTTAATGTTTGTTTTCATTTCTGTAAGCAGAATTCATTAAAAGGTAAATTCAAGCCATTTAATTAGTGGGTGAGTTTTCGTTTAGCACTACTAGCCTCGGATTTGCTCTAATCAGAACTTTATTTTGTTCGATGGTTTCCAGAGCTAAGTTATGCTGTAATGTAGTGGGTTTTTGTAAGGTAGAGTGTTCGAGTTATATGACCGCTTACCTGCTTCTTCTCCTTGATAATTAGTTCTGCAGTCTGGTTCTATGTTTAAATTTATGCTTCTTCTTAATGTTAGTTCTGGATTAGTAATCTTTGTAGTCTTAGTCTCTCAGAAGTTTGAATGAGACAAACGGCAGAGTTTCTTTCTTTACTGTAGTAAAGAGTACAAGTACAAGTTACAACTATAAAGCTTATAAATCTCTTTTGGACCCTAGCAATATTTCTACTTCTTTTCTGAACGATGGTTGCCAGTCCTCTCTGGCTTCTTCTCTCCTTCGCAAATTTAGCCACCCTCGGTTCGAATTCGGTACCACCTCTTAGGCTGTGTAGGATCTGGTTCTCCGCCCAACTGGATTCTTGATTCGTGGAGCAGTCTTTCCTTATCTTTTCCCCATCCCATTTTAGGTGGGGTTAACATGTTAATTCCTCCTTTTCCAGGCGGAGTCAATAATTTAACATGTTAATACCTCCTACTGGAAGCGGAGCTGCATTCTTGCTAGAATTTGGTGCGAGGTCACCGGTCAAAGATTTTATGACCGTCTTAAGATTGTAATTGCGATGGTGATATGATTCAACTTCCTGTGACTAAGGTTTTGTTGATCAAATTCTGGCTCACAGACCAAAGCTCAATTCTCTCTCTCTCTTCCTCTTTCTCTCTCTCGTTGGTTTCACTATACATGCTCTGATTATTCTCTCTCCTTCTGCTTCTCTTTCCCTTTCTCATTATTTTCACTGTACTTTGATCTCTCTCTCTCTTATTACGCTACCCTATCTACTATTATTTCTTATAACTATCATTACATCACTCGGTCACCTACCAAACATTGTCTTCAATGTTTAATATCTATATATCTAAATGAAAAAAAAATGGATATACAAGAAAATTATTGAAGAGTACAACAAAATACGCATCAAAATTGCTCTCCCAACTCTGGAAGAAAGGATAAGTGTAATAAAATCGTAAAAAAAAATCATAGCAAATGTTATACATATAAAAAATTTAAAATGCATTAAATCATAAGCATAATAAATGAAAACTCAGAATAAAATATCTGAAAAAAAATTAGAAATGATGTGGATATTAAATGTCAATTAAAGATAATTTCTTTTCATTTCTATCAGTATCCCTTGTATCTTTCTGATAATCAAATGCCTCACTGTGATGACAAACAAAACAATAGTGACTATTATTACCAGCAGATTTACAAGTGAAAGAAATGGTGCTATCTGTTTCGTATACAAGTAATATTCATCCACATGATTCAAGTTCTCAAGTTCCTTTAATTCTAACTGACACAATTTAAACTCGTCTATTGCAAATGTGTAATTCTTATATGGCACATGTTTGTTGATATGGTATTTAAAGAAAAGGTGTGGTTCATAGTATATGTGATTTTGTAAAACTAACTTACATGATGTTGCAAGAGACTTGATATTCTTAAATTTCAGTTGGGTGGTGACATTAGGACAAGTGACTGTGGCTATAACAGTATCTAATGAAAATACAAAAAAGTATTCATTAACTATAGTTGATTCAAATGACTTATTAAATGACTGTGTACACACATCCTTTTCTTGATTTTATTTTCAAATAAACTCTTGGATGCAGGGATGATCATTGGTAGTCTTATGTAAGTTATCACTATCACATACATACTCTTTTTCCTTCAAAATTACACATTCATTGAATTGTTCATCAGTTAAAAAGGCTAATATTAATCCATGTTCTTCCAATGCAAAATAAGTACTAAGGCCCTTTCTAATAATGATCTGATTTTCAATATACATAGGAAAGGGATAAACAGAAACTAGCACATTTGAAATTTTCGTATTTAAAGGTAGAACTAAAATAATTCTGTCATGAATTACTTTGGCACTTATCAAATTACAGTACATGAGAATATCTTCTACTAAAGGTGCGCAATGTTCCTCAATTATATAAAACTTATTAATGTCTTCTAATTCTTTTGGAGTGATTAGTGTTGGGCTCAAAATACCTTTGTAAGCAAGTAAGACAGCATTGAGCATGTCTTTATGTTCTTGTAACACCACTTCACTTTCCAGTGGAAAGGTATTTAAAAACTTTAGATTTTCTATCTTATTGGGTTCTTTTGTTGCATTCCGATTTACTTGACTTATGAAGGCTTTCAATTTTTCTATTGTTCTGCATTTTGATTGTGAGAGGTAATCACTTTATTTTTCACTGTACCAGTTGCGGCTGCCCACTTTTCCAGTCTGTCAATTATTTCCTTTTCTTGTTCTACACTTGTTTCGGTAGCAACTCCAAACAACTGATTTACAGCAGTTCCAATGAAGGGTAAGGGGATCTTTGGACCTTGATCTCAGTGTGTTATCTATGTTCATGCTCAGCTTTTCCAATAATGACATGACACTGTTATTATCACCCTTCTATAGGATTGCTTTCATACCATTTTGGATATCTCTTAGTTCACTTTCACGTTTGAGGACTGTGGAAATATCTATACTAACTATTCCAAGGTCCTTGATCATTTTGACTTTCCATGTCTTTTTAACAGGGCACCTTTTCTTATCTCCACTTCTGAAGATATGAGTCCAATTAAAACTAGTGCAATGATGAGCCGCATGTTTGCTCTGCAAAAATTCAAAAATTAGACTTAACTAGATTTTCTTTACATATAGACACATTAATTGCACTGCATAAATCACAGTTATGATATTTTCAGTCCAACACTATTTACATAATACTATATACACATTTTTACCTCTTTCAGTTTCTTAGGTCATACCTCGTTGAAATTGGATTTTCTACAGTATTTTTCTTTCTTATGTTATCTATATCTTCAGTAGACCATGGATCTCTTTTCACTACCTTTACATGATTCCAGTGAACTACCTTTTCCTTCATATCACTTTTATTTATTACTCTGTATTTGTGTAATTTTAACACTTCTATTACTCTATATGGCCCAGTGAATTTGGGAGAAACTTTTACATTTGGACCTTCTGGTACATGATTCTTAACATAAATTTGAGTTCCCACTGTAATGTCTGGTTTAGTGGTATTTTTGTTATAGCATTTTTCTTCAGTCTTATGTACACTTAACTTTACGAAACACATAAAAAAATGTAAGGAAAACATACATAAACTAAACTATACGAAACACATTAACAAAACTGTAACACAACTTTACAAAAAACTAAAATTTAAAAAAAAATTCTTTTTTTTATTTTTACATTTTTTTTACTTTTTTATACTTTAGGTACTTATTATTATTATTATTATTATTATTATTATTCTTATTATTATTATTATTATTATTATTATTATTATTTTTTTTTTTTTTTTTTTTTTACAAAATTTCAACTTCACACCACTTTCAATTTTCTGTTTTTTAATATCACTTGGTTCTTCCTTATTGCTTACTCCGCTAATACTAAAGGCCTCTTTAAAAAATAACTATCCAAGGAAGATTGCTTCTGCCTACTTTTCACAATGTTCCTGAAATGACTCAGGCAAGTCTCATCGAACTGCGCAAGCATACGACCTGTGTAAGCCTTTTTGGGGTGTCTCTTTTCTACAAATGATTGCACTTTATGAAAAGCAGCTAGAACATCCTCAATTTCTGCCGTTGTCATAGGGTCGTCCTCCTCCTCCTCGCCGCTGCTAGAGAACTCCTCTTGAATGACGTTATGTTGCATGGCCTCCAACTCCTTCAGGTCATTCGTCTTAAGCTCCTCTTGGTGCTCCTCGAGAAGGTCGTTGATGTCGTCCTCGTCGACGACCAGCCCCATGGACTTGCCGAGTGCAACGATCTCGTCAAGATCTGGTTGTGAAACAGTTTCAGGATCGTCAACTGTTTCTGAATCTGCAACACCAGCTTCACCCCCGTCGAATCCCTCGAAGTCTCGGGCAGATATGGCATCAGGCCAGAGTTTCCTCCACGAGGAATTCAAGGTTCGCCTCGAAACCTCCTGCCAATCTTGGTCAATGAGTCAGATGCATATGACAACATCAAAATGCTCCCTCCAAAATTCACGCAAGGTGAGGTTTTTGGTATCGGTGATGTCGAAACATCTCTTGAAAAGATGTTTCGTATACAGCTTCTTAAAGTTTGATATCACTTGCTGGTCCATGGGCTGGAGGAGAGGGGTGGTGTTTAGGCGGAAGATATAAAACCTTGATGAAGGAATACTCCGCTAGGATATCTTCCTCGAGGACAGGAGGGTGGGCAGGGGCATTGTCCAACACCAGCAGACATTTCAGATGGAGGCACTTCTCTTCCAAGAATTTCTTCGCTGTCGGACCAAAACACAGATTTACCCACTCGGTGAACAAAAGCCTCGTTACCCAGGCTTTTGCATTAGCCCTCTGCATCACTGGAAGCTTCTCCTTAACCCTCTTACGCCGGAGCGGTAAATAAAAAATTGTCTCCCATATGCCGGAGGGGTTTCGGAGTGAGCACGGAAGCGGAAAAAATATTTTTTTCAAAAAATCAC
>NC_087206.1:78488671-78551171 GCF_015104395.2 Macrobrachium nipponense
ACTCGTGGTTTCAAAAAACTCATGAAACAACTCAAAATCAGAAATAAAACCAGCTTATTAAGCTTGCTTTGTTTCCCAACCCATCTTTGGCCCCCTGCTCAACAAAAATCTGAAATGACGGCCCTGTCATGCAGTCCTCCCTTCTGTCTTAAAATAACACCTAAAATAATCTTGTATATCTACGGTCCACCACTATGCCGTTACCAGATAATGAGTTAAAAACCACAATAATGTATATGATACTGTATTTTTCCAAAAAACAAAAAGGTTAAAAACAGGGAGCTTTTGACTGGTTGCATAACAGTCCTCTTCAGCCTGAAGAGGACCATTGTGCAGACAGAAGAAAGCTTTGTTTCTAACCTTTTTGTATTTTGGAAAAATACAGTTTCATATACATTACCATATACTAAAGATTATTAGTTAATAATCCTGTATCTTCCTTTACTACACTCCTCATAAACTCATCCCAGCTTTTATTCTCTTCCCATATTCTTAAACCGAAGATCATTACCTGCCGACTCCAGAACCATATCTTGTTATTTTGTACACTCATATACTCCAACTTTAGTATTTTTAAATGTATCTCTTAATCCATTCCCTTCCAATAAGCTTTCCTTACTTCCTGCTTATCAATTTCACTAGTCTCGATAACTCTCATACCTACATTTCAAACATTCCTCCTGAACATGAAATTTCATTTATCTCAAATTTTGCCTCAGCCCAGTAATACTTATCCTATTTTCAACATGACAACTGTCTAGTACTCAGTACTCATACAAAACCTATGGAACTTTTCCTCATCACTTATCTTTCCTAGGAGTATTTGAGTCTATCTTTCTTTGGGAACCAACATTTTCAGCAACTAAATAATTTTCCTAAAACAGTTCCAGAAGGCTTTATGTCAGAAACTTCATATCTGAATATAATACCATCTCTTTATCTGTTACCTATCTTTAAATTTAAAGAACCCTACCACAAGAACCACTTCATGTTTGCGTACTGTAGCCAGAACACTCGAAATCTGCTGCTCAAGAGGATCACTGATAGAAATAATTTCTCCAGATAAATCTTTTTAGCATACCACTGATCCTTTCACACAATCCAATGCACCTCAGATAAAAGAATAGTAAGCAGCTGCTTGGTGCTCACCAGATGGCTCACCTTCCTCCTCATTTTGGAAGTAAACTGGGTAACTCAGTTGTTGGGGAATCCTACCCTGCTGAAAACTTTGAGCAGTGCCTCTGCTACCTTTTCAGCTATTCTAGGAAGTGCTACTACCTCTGGGTACCTTGCAGCAAATCTACCAACTTCATTTATATGTTGCCCTTCTCCAACAATGGTGATATAGGTCAGATCAAATCTAAAGCCACCTTCTTGAATGGTTCGTCCTTCACATCAGCTTTCCTGATGGTATCTTGCTCATACAATCAAACATCGCAAGACCTGCAAAACTTGCTGACATCCATAACCACTCCTGGCAAATGGAAACTGTTGGTTATATAATTGACAGTATCCTAAACTCCAAGATGATCACTCGTAATGGATTCAGGAGCCACCTACATCACTTGGGCATGATGTACCTTCTGAAGTAAGATTTGCTGCATTTCTCCAGCTACCACGTCCTGGAAAACATTAATATTTATCATTCATAAGCTTAAACTAATAAGCTCCTTCACCATTTGTCCTGTATTTTGTATCAGTCTTGGCTCTCCCCTCTACTGGAATGGCTCCCCTCTATCAGTTACTGCTAAATTAACTCTCTCCAAACAGAGCTCCAGATTTCTTCTTTGTATGTGAGGAGATGGAAGAATATGAGAAGCAAGCTGCCTTTTACAGACCTACACTCTCTCTCTGCTGACTGACTGACAATTTTGTAACTTGATCAAATAAGTACGGTGCCTTCAGCCCTCACTCAAACATTACGACCTACTCCCTGCAATACCTCTCAGGAGAAGTTATGTAATTTAGACCAACTTGGCAGTTAACAAATCTACTTTTGCTTTTTCATGTCACTACAACAGAAAATAGTGCTAATGGAACTATACTAAAGAACATTTAAATCTCCTACATATATTATACTTTTACAATTATCCTCATCTGCCATTTAGAAGCATTTCCTATAACCAAGGTGTCATTCTTCCACCGTGGGTTAAATAATAATCAAACCCAAACCCATTAACAATTACTGGAATGAGGAGATACATGATGTCCTAAAAGAATGAACTATGTACATGAGGATATGTCTAAGCCTGCTCCTGTATATCAACTCAGTTTTGTTACAGAACTACAATGATAAAAATCCTAAAGGATAATTTTTTAAATGAAAATCCAAATACACTTCTGTTTATTGACTTCCAATTAAATTTTACAGATGAATTAGAACAGCAAATATTTTTCCAAATGTTAATCTCTAGTTTATCGGGAAACGGCTTTTGGGTATCACAAAAAGTAAAAAACAATTCAAAACAACAATATCAACAGTATCATCAAAACAGAACCAAAATGTAATGACTTGCAGAATAATAAACACATCTGCTGTAATTTTTAACTGTCCTGGGTACTCTGTGAATTTCCACAATATGAACATTGCACCAAAAAATCAGCAATTAACTGTGTTTATTTATTCTTTACATTATAAAAATAACACACATCATTCCGTAAGAAAAAATTTGCTTGAAAAGTCTGAACAACCCTTCTTAGCAACTGTTCTGTTTTTTACAAAAGCCAAAATTTTCTGTTTATTTTACAAACTGGTGTCAAAGGTAGGGAGTTCCATTTACGCAACAAAAAGTACGTATACCCAACTTACGTGTTAAAGGGGAAATGGTCTCATTTCAATTTAGGTAACGTTAAACAATTTTTCCATCAAATGAAATCACAACAAACTTCTTGACATCAGTGTTTGTGGGCAACTCTCCTAACACTCATATAAAGTGATAATTGTCAAAGAGCTTATAAATAATGAGCATTTTCATGTGCACATTGGCTAAAAATTTCCTCAGTGCATACATTATATGCTGAAATAATTTAATACTAACATCACTGTTCTTGTAAAACCACTACAGTAAAAAAAATAACTATGTACAAGGCATCAAGTCACAGACTGTATATATTACCTGAATATACCTAATTAAATAATTTTCATTAATTTCACTGATCACCTCTGTTTCCTATCAGATTTTCCATACATATAAGATCTGGCTTCTCTAAGTGCACAATATAAAATGTATTTCAAGACAACGTAAGTCAGTTTTCTTCTGCGTTGCCACTCTGGTCATCTTCGTGACGGCGCGCTTGGCGTCTGCTTCTCCACCTTTCTGCAAACGCTATAAATCGGAAACAAACATTTATTAATGACCAATTGCAAACTACAATAAAGTAATGACTAAATCATGAATTAATGTTTAAAAATTAATGTCATATACACAGGTTCCATAAAATATCCATCTTATTCATAACTGGACAAAGTTCAGCTTTGAAAACACTTGCATCTTTGGAGGATTTAATGCATTTTAGTAAACATTTTCAAAGTGAATGCTCAATCTTAACTGGAACCATCATATATCTTTTTCTTGAATATACTAACAGCAATTACTTAGGCATACTAGCGGCTTTTGAAAAATTAATTCAAATACTGTAACAGGCATTTATAATCACCTATTTAACCGCTCAAAGGTATTCTGAGGGACATTTCATGCTCTTGCTGCTCAAACCCATTTCTTCTTTTGACACTAATTTTGCATTGGTTTCACAAACGGTAAAAAGAAATACACATCCTTAAACTACTGTAATTACTGTTGAGTAGAACTATGCAAGTCAAAGGAGTTGACATGTCATCTCGTCTCCTTGTCCCTAACCTCTGGTGAAGTCTAAATTGGCTGTGGTTATGTATATCCTTAGAAAAACTTTAATTGGCCTTGGTTTACCTTCTAGCCATTAATCATGTCCGAGAATGCTGATCCAAAGCCTCCCTACACTTCTAGTTTATGGTTTACTTGCAAGGAGGTATGAAAGTTGTTGGCCACCTGCCTAAGACATCACTGTTGATGACAGGGCTGAAAATCACCTTAAGGTTTCCCATGGCTATTTTCCGATGTGAGGAAAGACTACCATCTTGAAGACCAAAGGTTTGCCTTATGTGCTAATCCTTCATGGGCTGTCTTTGAGGAACAGCCTGCACCATAGCTAGGCTGGCTTAACCTAAAACGAACATGCACCAACCCAGAATGACCTCAGGTTAAACCAAACAGCACCTTCATGTAGGTTTCTCATACTCTACAAGGACAATATGCTGAGGAAACCCTGACTGAGTTTGTAAAGTGAACAGTTGATGAACCTCTTACATCATTCTATTTAAGTCTCGATCCTAGTTGCCTTGGCCTGTAGCAGAGCCACTTGCCTGAATCACTGAGGACTTCATACAAGAGACAAGCAGACTATAGAACTGAGTGAAATCTTCAACAAAATGCTTGGATTCCCCAGTAAATGCACCACTGACACAGCAACCTTGAAGCTCCAAGTAGTCAAATTCGTTTCCTTCTGGAATGTCGCAATGACGGGACATGGGGTGCCACTGAAAGTTGTATATGGCATCCTGGGTAGGCAATGATTGCCATTCTAAAGTTTACTTACAGATTTTTTCCTCTTACTACAAGACAAATTACTATGCTTGAACCTCGACATACGAAATTAATCCATTCTGAGGCGGCCTTCGTAACCTGAGCTTTTCGTATCTTGAACCGCATTTTACCCGTATATTGCCTAATTCATTCCAAGCCCTACAAAAAAAACCCGGTAAATTATATTTCCAGGCTTACAACACATGTTCTAGGGTTACGACACCGATCCGACGAAAGAAATATGACTCCAAAAAGGCAAAATACTGTACATACTTGAGTAATATTCAACTGCATGTAATGTTCAACCCCATTTTTACTGCATATATTAGGACTTTAGCATATGTCCCTTAGCAAGAAGCCTAGCCTACGTTAGCAGTTTCTACTGTAGCCTAGTCTATGATTCTGACATGTAAACTTAAGAAGCTAAAAGCTTAGAATATGCCAATAAAATGTATAAATAATCAGTATGTACTCATTTCAAATAATTATTAATTAATCATTAACTATAATACACAAACAAACAATAAAAAAAAACCTTCCAACCATTCATTTCTATTCTTTATTCTATCTTTACTTAATGGAGATACATTATATATATATATATATATATATATATATATATATATATATATATATAATATATATATATATATATAATATATATATATATATATGTATATATATGTATATATATATATATATATATATATATATATATATATATATATATATATAGTGGTACCTTGATATACGAAAGGCTCAACTTACGAAAAACTCGAGATACGAAAGGTTTCTGAAAGTCCGAGATTCACCCGATAACAATTTTGAAACTCGCGCCACGCGCCGCCATCTTAGTTCTAGTAGACTCGCCACCATCCTCTTGCTCTCCCATTGGTTCCTGATGCTAGCCAAGCCATGAGATCCTTCTCTCCTATTGGACAGCATCCCTCCCATCATGCATCTTATACGTACGTACGTGGTGGCGTCCCTACCCCGGCCACCTCGTACCAAAATCTTTATCGTACGAATGCAGCATTCGTTCGGTCCAACGATTTCGTTTAGTATCGTAAATTCATTAGTGATTTCGTTGTGCTACTTTATCGTGTTGTGAGAACCTAATTAGTATACGTACTACATACGTAACTTAATTACGTACAGTACATATAGTCATGGGTCCCAAGAAAGTTGCTGAAGTTCACAGAAAGAAGAGAATGCTTTCTATGGAGACAAAGATGGATATAATAAAAAAGTATGAAGGTGGCTTGCGGTTGAGTGTGAACGCTAAGGAATACGGCCAAAATCCATCGACGATAGGCACCATCCTTAAGCAGAAGGAAGCCATCAAAGCAGCTACACCTTCCAAGGGCGTGACTATTTTGTCCAACAAGAGGAGCCATGTGCATAATGAAATGGAAAGGCTGCTTCTTGTATGGATTTAGGACAAAGAAATCGATGGCGATACGATAACCAAGACGGCAATCTGCCAGAAGGCCAGCGCTATTTTCGGCGATTTGATTGCCCAAGCCGAAGACGACAGCGGAGAAGGGACATCAACGGCAACCCCAGAGTTCAAGGCTTCTCATGGGTGCTTCGAAAAATTCCGTAAACGGACTGGCATCCATACAGTGGTGAAGAAATTGAAATTACGTAAAGTATAAAAAAGTAAAAAGAAATGTAAAAATCAAAAAAAGACAAAATAAATTTTATTTTAAGTTTTTTGTAAAGTTAAGTGTTACATTTTGTTAATGTGTTTTGTAAAGTTTAGTTTGTTTTTCTGACATTATTTTATGTGTTTCATAAAGTTAAGTGTACGTATCTGCAGTTTGTCGTCCTCCTCCTCTGCCGCCACTTTCGGAGATAGCCTCACTCGAAAGGTAAGCTTCCACATTTTACGTTACAGTAATATTTCTTGTACACTAATATACACTTTATTTACAGGTTTTGCATTTTTATCATTAAGTTACGTATTGAATGGTCCAAATTGTTGTAGTATTTCATTGTTTATAGGTCAATTTACTTTTATTATGAAAGTTACTGGGGTGTTTTTGGAGGGCTTGGAACGGATTAGCCATTTTACATGTAAAATGTGGTGCAAGATACGAAAACCTCATGATAAGAAAGGCGCCTCAGAACGGATTAATTTTGTATCTCAAGGTACTACTGTATGTATATATATGTATATATATATATATATATATATATATATATATATATATATATATATATATAATATATAGATATGAATTTTATCACATCACTGTGATTCATATAAATCATTTGAGCTACAAATGTCCTTTAATATCTAATTCGCTCTACCTCGGAATTGATATATTTTCATATATGTACCGAGGGGGAATTTCTTAGTTGATAATAATTTCGTACCCCCATGGGATCGAACCACTGTCCAGTTAGACGGGGAACGAAATCAGGATCGGACAGTGACGCTACCGAAACGGCTATCAAGAGAGGCTAAAGGTTTATATCGATTCTGACCATTTCAAATCAACGTCGATCTTGTTGTATTTGTAATTAGAATGGATATGGAACCCCCTCCACTATGCTAGCCGATTCGAGCGTTTGACCCACGCAGCCTTATTATGAATATTTATCACATCACCGTGATTCATATAAATCATTCGAGCTACAGATGTCCTTTAATATCTAATTCGCTCTACCTCGGAATTGATATATTTTCATATATGTACTGAGGGGGAATTTTTTAGCTCATTGTATTTGTAATTAGAATCGAAATGGAAATGCCAAGCCCCACCCCTATGTATATATATACTATATATATAATTATGTTATAATGTATAAATTTTATAGTATGGTATTATAATAGGATTATATATAATATTATTATTTTATACATATATATTTAAACCTTACATATAATATATAAATTACATATTATATATATTTATCCAGATATCTATCTATCTATACATATATAAAAATTTTTATTTATATTATATAGATATAGGGATATTATAATAAATAGATAATAGATATATATATATACATATATATTAGATATATATAATATAAGACTAATATATATTATCTATAGATATATATATTTATAAGATATATTATATATATATAGAATATATATATGATATATATAGGGTATATATATATAGATAATACTATATAATATATAGTTTATTTATATATTAATATAAGATATATATTATATATAGATATCTTATTATATTATATATATAATAAGATATAGTATATATATATATTATATATATATAATATATATATATAACTATATAGATATATAATATATTAGATATATTTTATATATATTATAATAAATATATTATATATAGATATAGATATATATATATATAATCTATAGATATATAGATATATATATATATAATAATATAGATATATATATATCTTTATATATTTATATAATCGAAACTATTATATCTATCTATATAGATTATATATATATTTATAGATATATATATTTATATATATATGATAGATCATATATATATATATATATATAGACATAATCTATTATACTATAATAATCTATAGATATATAGTATATATATATGATCTATATATATTAGGATATATCTCTATATAGACTATAATATATTATATTCTCTCTCTTCTATAGATATATATATAGATATCTATCTTATAGATCTATCTATAGAATATATTAATATATATTTATTATATATCATAATATATAATATAATAACTAACACCTATAATATATATATATAGATATCTATATATATCTCTCTATATATCCATATATATATATTGTAGATATATTATATATATATAAATATAGATACTATATCAACAAAAACAACTTTAGGATTATATATTATATATATATATGATAATAAGATATATATATATATAATTATATTTATATATACAATTCTCTAAATATATATATATATATATATATAGATTTATAATATATATTATCTATAATTATATTATATATATATTAGATTATATATAGCATATATAAATATATATTATCTATAGATATATAATAATCATACATATATAATATTAATATATATATATAGATTATATATATATATATATCTATCATAAAGATTAATATATACTGATATCTATTTATAATATATTATATATATAGATTATAATAATATATTTATATATTAATCTATATAGATATTTAGATTATAATATATATATATATTAATACTAATCTATTAGATATAGATATAGATTATATATATCTAATTATATATATATATATATATATATATAATATGATAATTATATATATTATAGATATTTATCTATATATATATAGATTATCATTATATAGATATATATATAGATATCTATATATATATATATAGAATACTATCTAAGTATATTATTAGCTATATCTAGATATGATAATATATATATATACTAATAAATCTATATTATAATATGAATATAGATATAATATATATTTATATATATAATATAATATATATATTTTATTAATATATTAATATATCTATACAGTATTATTATTAATCTATATATACTCTGTATATATATATATCTATATATATTATATGTTATTATATATATATATAGTATATAATAATATATATATATCTATATATAATAGATTATAGATATCTCTATTAATATATCTCTATATAGCAATATATAATAGATTTTATATTTTATATCTCATTAATATATCTTATATAATATATCATATTTAAATAAATATATATATATTACAATATATATATAGATATATATCTATTATTATAAATTATTAATAAGTATGATAGCTAAATTATCTATATCTAGATAGAACATTTTTATTATACATTAATAAATATAATATATAGATATATATATAAATATATTCTATATATAAATATTAATATATATATTACATATACATATATATATACATAGATAATATTCTATATATGTATATATCCTATATATCTAAATATAAACATCTATATAGAGATTAATATCTATATCTATATATATTATATTTTATAATCTTTAATATATATATATATAACATAATATATCTATATATATATTACATATATATATATCTAATATATATATAGACAATATATATAGTATATATACAATCCTATATTATTATTATATATATATATATACTAGATATAATATATATAATATATATTCTCAATAATATATTATAAATATATATATAATAATATACATTATATATATACTATATACAATAGATACTATTAAACATATATTTATCTACTATATATATATAGACATATATATAATATAACATTCGATATATATTCTAGACATATTATATATATATATATGCTAATATATAATCTATATATATATATATGTAATATATTCTATAGCTATCTATCTCTATATATAATATCTATGATCATATATATATAGATCTATATATCTATATTATATTTATATATATATATATATATAAGATAGGATAGATATCGATAATATATTCTATATAAGTATATATTACTATTATATAATTCTTATTTATATCTATATCTACTATATCAATATATTATCTATTATTATCTAATAATTATATTATATTATATATTATATTATTATTATTTATTTAATAGATTTAAATATATTATTATATATTATTATATATATATATATATATTATATATATATATATAATTATATAGATATATATATATATTATATATCTATATATCTATAATATAAGCTATATATATAATATATATATATTATAATATATATAATAATTTATATATATATATATATATATATTATACATAATATATATATATAGTATATTATATATTATATATAGTCTATATCTATATATTTATTTTTATATTTTAATATATATAAATTAATAATATATATATATAATAATATATATATTATATAAATATTATATATATATTATATCTATATATATATCATATAAATATATATAAATATATTATATAATATATTATATATAATAATATTTAAATATAAGATAATTTCTATATCTATTTTATAATTTTTTGTAATATATATTTATATATAATTATATAAGTTATATTATATATATATTATATATATAATAAATATATATATATTAAATATTATATATAATATAATATATATATAATATATATATAATATATAACTATATATATTATTATATTAATAAATAATATATATATAATATATAATATATTATTATATATATTATATTATATATATATAATAAATATAAATATATATATATACATAGAAATATATATATATATGATATATAATATAATAATATATATATAATATAATATTATACATATCGTATATAATATATATATATATATATATATATATATATATATATATATATATATATATAATATATATATATAATATATATTATATATTAATATATATATATCTATATCATATATACATATATGGCATATATATATACATATATAGATATATATATTTAAAGATACAGTGGTACCTCGAGATACAAAAGGCTCAACTTACGAAAAACTCGAGATACGAAAGCCAATGCGAAAAATTTAACGAAAGGTTTCTGAAAGTCCGAGATTCACCCGATAACAATTTTGAAACTTGCGCCGCGCACCGCCATCTTAGTTCTAGTAGACTCGCCACCATCCTCCTGCTCTCCCATTGGTTCCTGATGCTAGTCACCGCCATGAGATCCTTCTCTCCTATTGGACAGCATCCCTCCCATCATGCATCTTATACGTACGTGGTGGCGTGCCTAACTCGGCCACTTCGTACAAGAATCTTTATCGTACGCACGCGGCATTCGTTCGGTCCAATGATTTTGTTTAGTAACATAAATTCATTAGTGATTTCCTTGTGCTATATTGTGTTGTGTGAGAACCTAATTAGTATACGTACTACATAACTTAATTACGTACAATATAATCATGGGTCCCAAGAAAGTTGCTGAAGTTCACAGAAAGAAGAGAATGCTTTCTATGGAGACAAAAATGGAGATAATAAAAAAGTATGAAGCTGTCTTGCGGTTGAGTGTGAACGCTAAGGAATACGGCCAAAATCCGTCGAAGATAGGCACCATCCTTAAGCAGAAGGAAGCCATCAGAGCAGCTACACCTTCCAAGGGTGTGACTATTTTGTCCAACAAGAGGAGCCATGTGCATAATGAAATGGAAAGGCTGCTTCTTGTATGGATTGAGGACAAAGAAATCGATGGCGATACGATAACCAAGACGGCAATCTGCCAGAAGGCCAGCGCTATTTTCAGCGATTTGATTGCCCAAGCCGAAGACGACGGCGGAGAGGGGACATCAACGGCAACCCCAGAGTTCAAGGCTTCTCATGGGTGCTTCGAAAAATTCCGTAAACGGACTGGCATCCATACAGTGGTGAAAAAATTGAAATTACGTAAAGTATAAAAAAGTAAAAAGAAATGTAAAAATCCAAAAAAGACAAATTAAATTTTATTTTAAGTTTTTTGTAAAGTTAAGTGTTACAGTTTTGTTAATGTGTTTTGTAAAGTTTAGTTTGTTTTTCTGACATTTTTTTATGTTTCATAAAGTTAAGTGTACGTATCTGCCGTTTGTCCTCCTCTGTCGCCACTTTTGGAGATAGCCTCACTTGAAAGGTAAGCTTCCACATTTTACATACAGTATTTCTTGTATACCATGTACACTAACACACTTTATTTACAGGTTATTTTGCATTTTGTTACTAATGTGGTATTGAATGGTCCAAATTGTTGTAGTATTTCATTGTTTATAGGTCAATTTAGCTTTATTATGAAATTTACTGGGGTGTTTTTGGAGGGCTTGGAACGGATTAGCCATTTTACATGTAAAATGTGGTCCAAGATGAGAAAACCTCATGATACGAAGGGCGCCTCGGGACAGATTAATTTCGTATCTCGAGGTACTACTGTATATATAGATATAGATATATATAGATATATATGGATATATAGATATAGATATATAGATATAGATATATATATAGAAAGATATATATATATATATATATATATATATATATATATATATATATATATATGAGAAAGGGGACTTTTCCCCTTGGGCCGGTGGTTAAAAGGGGCCTGTGGGCCAGTCTATAGTAAAAAAAAATAAAATAAAATAATAATAAATAAATAAATAAATAAAATTAAAATTAAAAATTTTAAAAAAGTTAGAAAGAAAACTTTAAAATCTGAAGAATGAGGGAACAAAGAGAATGGAATTGGATAAAAAACAGAGAGAGAGAGAGAGAGAGAGAGAGAGAGAGAGAGAGAGAGAGAGAGAGAGAGAGAGAGAGAGAGAGAGAGAGGCGGGACATGAATCTCATCGCCAGCACACCTTAATGCAGCCGTTGCAAGAGGGTAATCTTGAAATGTCCCTATAAACATTTTCTGTAAGCTATCGTTCATTAACCATCAGCCAGTATACAATATGCCACCTTTTCCATTTCATTATTGCTAACTGGTTGGGCAACAGTGTCAGAATTCTATGATTATACACACACACATAAATATAAAATAAAGATCAATACAATAAAAAAAAAAACACTATTCAGTAGGGAATGATATTGCAGTCTTTATAAGAGAATCTTATAAGTGAATAATTATTTGGGTGAGTGAAAACAAAAGTTCTCGCCATCAACGCCTCTCTCCTATCGGAGAAACTCACTGGTGGGCTAAAGATAATGCTTTAAAAAAAATATTTGGAAACATTGGCAAGCCTGATAATGCCCTATACACAAATGTTCTGCTAACTTTGGCTACCATACAAGAACATGACAATATGAAATCAGATGTTCGCAGCAAAGCCAAAGCATACATTGAATCACTACTCAAATATGAAACCATACTGACTACTCAAACATTTTATCGTATATTTCAGCAGACTACTCCCCTTTCGAAATATTTGCAAACAAACAGAATGGATATTCTCTCTGCGTAAAGAATGGTTACTACTACTAAAGAGAGTCTGGATAAAATAAACAGAGATTTTGGAGGTATTAAGGTGGCTGCAGATAATTTTGTTTGTTGGGCTAATGAACAGCTAGAAGATGAAGAGAACGCAGATTTGGAGTTGGAGGTGCAGACAGAATTGCCACTGAAAAGTTAGAAAGAAGAAAACGATGCCTGGCGAGAAGGATTATGATGAAAGGCTGAATAACGCAAAGATGGCTTATGGAGTTGAGGTATATAATCCAATATTGGACAAAGTCACACAGAGCCTCAGTGATCTATTTCTTTCTCGTGGGACTCTTTACAACAATTTATTGTTTCTAGACCCAAGAAATTTTGATCAGCTGAAGAACAGGATGAACACGAGTCTTAATTAAATGAAGACAGTTATGAGACAATTGCTACGAAATGTTCATCATGTAAGAATTCTCCAGTCTGCTGTTACCAGATACTCCAGTAGGTACAACTTGTTAACTGATGCCTATCATATAATTGGTCTAGCTTACAAGTATCTCCTGACCTTGTCAGTTACTCAAGTTTCCTGTGAGAGAAGTTTTTCTACCTTGAAATTCATAAAAAATCGTCTAAGAAGCAGACTCTCACAGGAATACCTCCAGGAGTTTATGCTATAAACAGTAGAGAGGGATATATTAATGTCTCTTGATAATGATTTAATAATATAACAATTTGTCGAAAATTGTATTTTTCCTAATTATACAAACCTGAGGTCCTTTAATGATAGGAATGTAACTTGCGGCAGCTGGAACCGGTCATAAGCTTCGAACAAGGGAGTTCGGTAGTTAACTGCTTGTCTGACAGTCAGCGCACCGCACGACTGGGAGGTGAAGAATCACTTTGCTTTAGGCCCAGGAAAAACAGAGTGAGGGGTGGCATGAGGTGGGACTATGTGTAAAGGACCTCATGTTTGTATAGTTAGGAAAAATACAATTTTCGACAAATTGTTATTTGTTCCGATACGTAATACCAACCATCAGCCCTTTACAATAGGAAGACTCACTTCTTGGTAAGTGGAATCTGAGTCAATGAACAGACTGGTGTTCGTCCAACCTTGGTTCCCTCCCTGGTCGTAAGAGCAGAGGGAGGGATCCTAGCCTCTGCCCAATTGATCGGGGTATGTACCGCAGGATCAATGGTCAGACCTCTGGACCCAAGTAATAAGAGGGAGGCCAGCGTACCTCTTAAAACTAGCAAGCAAGAACTTGTTCCTATTGCAAGAGGCAATATGAACTCATGGGTTTGTCTCTTGTTGGCTTCCACTCCCCCCCCTTGTTGGGGGAAGTGGTGGATAATCGCTCCTAACCCTAATGAAAGGGATAGGATGGAGCTCAGTCGAGTAGCTTACCTACATCAGTCTCCTGTTCCAGCGTAGTGACGACCGCATCCCTCTGCCCACAGGTAGAGGGGGAGAAAAAGATGGGGAAGAGAAGCCAGTCACACTCTCATTCACTCATCCATTCATGCAGTCACACAAGGATGCGATGCTGTTCTGTCCGCTCGGGTGCTGGGTAAGCTACACAACCTGCTGAGCAGCCACCACGGGTCCCAAGGAAAAAGTGTCCAAGGACCTGTGGGCTATATCCCGAAGGTAGAAGGAGGTGAAGGTGGTCTGGTTGGTTCAGACCCCCGCCTTCAGGACCTGCGCCAAGGAGAAGTTCTTGGGGAACGCAAGAAAAGGACCAATGCCTCTGACTTCGTGGGCTTTCGGACAAAGGGTAGGGATGTCATCGCTACCATCAGCTTCACACGCCCTCCTGATCACCTCACACAGCCAGAAAGAAAGAGTGTTCTTGGATACTTCTTTCTTGGTCACCCCGGTGCTAACGAAGAGGCGTCGACACTCAGGCCTGAGGTGCCGAGTTCTCTTCAGATAGCGCCGTAGCGCTCTCACAGGACAAAGCAGCATCTCATCCGCATCGTTGTCGGTGAAGTCCAATAGAGAGGGGATCGTGAATGACTCAAACCGGTCGTCAGGGACCAAAGGATTCTGAGTCTTCGCTACGAAGTTCGGGACAAAATCGAGCGTCACAGATCCTCATCCCCTGGTATGCTTGACGTCGAAGGAAAGACCATGAAGTTCCCCTACTCTCTTCGTCGATGCCAGGGCCAGCAAGAAGAGAGTCTTGAGGGTCAGATCCCTGTCTGATGACTCGTGGAGTGGCTCGAAGGGGCTTCGAGTCAGACTCCTAAGGACGAGAGTCACATCCCACTCAGGGGGCCTGAGTTCCCTGGGTGGGCAAGACCTCTCGAAGCTTCTCAATACCAAGGAGATCTCGAACGAGTTCGAGATATCCACTCCCCTTAGTTTTAGGACTAGAGCCAAGGCGGCCCTGTATCCTTTGTCTGTGAGGACGGAGAGGAGCTTCTCTCGGCGAAGAAAAACGAGGAAATCCGCTACCTGCTGAAGAGTGGCTCTGAGAGGAGATAGACCCCATCTACGAAACTAACCACACAAGACGGCCCACTTTCCCTGGTACACAGCTGCAGAGAACTATCTGATGTACCCAGCCATCTCTGTTGCTGCTCGGCGAGAAAAGCCTCTCGCTCGCAAGAGATGGTGTAACAGCCAGCCGTGAAGACAAAGGGACTGGACTGACTGGTGCTATCGCTCCACGTGTGGCTGGACAAGAAGGTTGTGCCAAGGGGGAATCTCTCTCTGTGCTTCTGCAAGCAGAGCCAGCGGGTCCGGATACTAAATGGCCTATTTGGGAGCCACCAGGATCATCTTGAGATTTGGGGTGACCAGCACTCGGCTGATCACCTTGCGAATCAGGCAGAACGGGGGAAAGGCGTAAACGAAGAGGTTGTCCCACGGGTGTTGAAGAGCGTCCTCTGCAGCTGCCCATGGGTCCGGCACAGCCGTGTAGAAAACCTGAAGTTTCCTGTTGTGCCAGGTGGCGATCAGATCTACGACTGGACGCCCCCACAGGTTGAAGAGCCTTTCCGCCACGTCTGGGTGTAGGGACCATTTGGTCCCTATCACCTGATCCCGACAGCTGAGCTTGTCTGCTACTACATTCCTCTTGCCTGGAATGTAGCGGGCTGACAGCTCTACTGAGTAAGCCACGGCCCACTCGTGCACCTGCAACGTCAACTGATGCAACGGGAGGGACACTAGGCCCTCTTGTTTGTTGATGTATGCCACTACTGTGGTGTTGTCGCACATCAACACCACCGAGTATCCCATCAGACGGTCCTGGAACTCTTGGAGAGCAAGAAACGCTGCCTTGAGCTCCAGGACGTTGATGTGAAGGTGCTTGTCGTGACGATCCCACACGCCTGCAGCCAGCAACTCCTCCAGGTGTGCGCCCCATCCCTCGGTTGACGCGTCTGAAAACAGCAACATCTCTGCGGGGGGGAGTGCGGAGAGGCACTCCTCTTACGAGGTTCCTGTTGTCCAGCCACCAGGCTAGGTCCTGCCTCACCTCCTCCGTGAGGGACACGGGGAAGTACGGCGGGTCTCTTGCCTGTGACCAAACCATCGGCTCTTTACAATAGGAAGACTCACTTCTTGGTGGGTGGAATCTGAGTCAATGAACAGACTGCTGTTCGTCCAACCTTGGTTCCCTCCCTGGTCGTAAGAGCAGAGGGAGGGATCCTAGCCTCTGCCCAATTGATCAGGGTATGTACCGCAGGATCAATGGTCAGACCTCTGGACCCAAGTAATAAGAGGGAGGCCAGCGTACCTCTTAAAACTAGCAAGCAAGAACTTGTTCCTATTGCAAGAGGCAATATGAACTCATGGGTTTGTCTCTTATTGGCTTCCACTCCCCCCCCTTTTTGGGGGAAGTGGTGGATAATCACTCCCATCCCTAATGAAAGGGATAGGATGGAGCTCAGTCGAGTAGCTTACCTACATCGGTCTCCTGTTCCAGCGTAGTGACGACTGCATCCCTCTGCCCACAGGTAGAGGGGGAGAAAAAGATGGGGAAGAGAAGCCAGTCACACTCTCATTCACTCATCCATTCATGCAGTCACACAAGGATGCGATGCTGTTCTGTCCGCTCGGGTGCTGGGTAAGCTACACAACCTGCTGAGCAGCCACCACGGGTCCCAAGGAAAAAGTGTCCAAGGACCTGTGGGCTATATCCCGAAGGTAGAAGGAGGTGAAGGTGGTCTGGTTGGTCCAGACCCCCGCCTTCAGGACCTGCGCCAAGGAGAAGTTCTTGGGGAACGCAAGGAAAGGACCAATGCCTCTGACTTCGTGAGCTCTCGGATAAAGGGTAGGGATGTCATCGCTACCATCAGCTTCACACGCCCTCCTGATCACCTCACACAGCCAGAAAGAAAGTGTGTTCTTGGATACTTCTTTCTGGTCACACCCCGGTGCTAACGAAGAGGCGTCGACACTCAGGATGAGGTGTCCGAGTTCTCTTCAGATAGCGCCGTAGCGCTCTCACAGGACAAAGCAGCATCTCATCCGCATCGTTGTCGGTGAAGTCCAATAGAGAGGGGATCGTGAATGACTCAAACCGGTCGTCAGGGACCAAAGGATTCTGAGTCTTCGCTACGAAGTTCGGGACAAAATCGAGCGTCACAGATCCTCATCCCCTGGTATGCTTGACGTCGAAGGAAAGACCATGAAGTTCCCCTACTCTCTTCGTCGATGCCAGGGCCAGCAAGAAGAGAGTCTTGAGGGTCAGATCCGTCTGATGACTCTTGGAGTGGCTCGAAGGGGCTTCGAGTCAGACTCCTAAGGACGAGAGTCACATCTCACCCCGGGGGCCTGAGTTCCCTGGGTGGGCAAAACCTCTCGAAGCTTCTCAATAGCAAGGAGATCTCGAACGAGTTCGAGATATCCACTCCCCTTAGTTTTAGGACTAGAGCCAAGGCGGCCCTGTATCCTTTGACTGTGGGGACGGAGAGGAGCTTCTCTCGGCGAAGAAAAACGAGGAAATCCGCTACCTGCTGAAGAGTGGCTCTGAGAGGAGATAGACCCCATCTACGACACCAACCACACAAGACGGCCCACTTTCCCTGGCACACAGCTGCAGAGGACTATCTGATGTACCCAGCCATTTCTGTTGCTGCTCGGCGAGAAAAGCCTCTCGCTCGCAAGAGATGGTGGATAACAGCCAGCCGTGAAGACAAAGGGACTGGACTGACTGGTGCTACCGCTCCACGTGTGGCTGGACGAGAAGGTTGTGCCAAGGGGGAATCTCTCTCGGTGCTGGGGAATCTCTCTCGGTGCTTCTGCAAGCAGAGCCAGCAGGTCCGGGTACCAAATGGCCTGAGGCCATTTGGGAGCCACCAGGATCAATCTTGAGATTCGGGGTGACCAGCACTCGGCTGATCACCTTGCAAATCAGGCAGAACGGGGGAAAGGCGTAAACGAAGAGGTTGTCCCACGGGTGTTGAAGAGCGTCCTCTGCAGCTGCCCATGGGTCCGGCACAGCCGTGTAGAAAACCTGAAGTTTCCTGTTGTGCCAGGTGGCGAACAGATCTAAGACTGGACGCCCCCACAGGTTGAAGAGCCTTTCTGCCACGTCTGGGTGTAGGGACCATTTGGTCCCTATCACCTGATCCCGACAGCTGAGCTTGTCTGCTACTACATTCCTCTTGCCTGGAATGTAGCGGGCTGACAGCTCTACTGAGTGAGCCACGGCCCACTCGTGCACCTGCAACGTCAACTGGTGCAACGGGAGGGACACTAGGCCCCTTGTTTGTTGATGTATGCCACTATTGTGGTGTTGTCGCACATCAACACCACCGAGTGTCCCATCAGACGGTCCTGGAACTCTTGGAGAGCGAGAAATGCTGCCTTGAGCTCCAGGACGTTGATGTGAAGGTGCTTGTCGTGACGATCCTACACGCCTGCAGCCAGCAACTCCTCCAGGTGTGCGCCCCATCCCTCGGTTGACGCGTCTGAAAACAGCAACATCTCTGGGGGGGGTGCGGAGAGGCACTCCTCTTACGAGGTTCCTGTTGTCCAGCCACCAGGCTAGGTCCTGCCTCACCTCCTCTGTGAGGGACACAGGGAAGTACGGCAGGTCTCTTGCCTGTGACCAACTCTCCTTTAGTCTCCACTGGAGAGACCGCAGGTGAAGACGCCCGTGAGGAACTAACTTCTCGAGTGATGACAGGTGGCCGATCACGACTTGCCACTGTTCAGCTGGCTGTTCCTGCCGAGACAGGAACTGATAGGCTGCCTCCCTGAATCTGCTGATCCGCGAGTCTGCGGGGAAGACTCACCCTGCTACCATATCAATCAGCATACCCAGGTACTTCATCCTCTGCTTGGCCTTGAGATCTGACTTCTCGAAGTTCACCACGATCCCCAGATTGCGGCAGAACTCGAGGAGCCGATCCCTGTCCCATAGCAACTGCGAACAGGAGCTCGCCAGGACTAACCAGTCGTCGAGATACCTCATACCTCAAAAGACGTATCCCTGATGAGTGGGCCCAAGCAGACACCAGAGTGAACACTCGCGTGAACGCCTGTGGGGCGGTTGAGAGACCGAAGCAAAGTGCCCTGAATTGATACACTGTCCCGTCGAGGATGAAGCGGAGGCACTTCCTGGAGGATTGATGAACGGGTATCTGGAGATACGCGTCCTTCAAGTCCACCAAAAGCCTGAAGTCGTTCTCCCTGATGGAGTCGAGCATGGACCGTGCCGTCTCCATCGTGAACCGAGACTGGCGAACGAATCGGTTCAGGGGAGAGAGATCTATCACTGGGCACCAGCCCCCCGAAGACTTCTCCACCAGGAAAAGACGGCTGCAGAAGCCCGGTGACTGATCCCTGATGATCTCCATAGCTCCTTTGCTCAGCATGGCTTGGACTTCCTGCCGAAGTGCTACGTCCTTTGATGTTCCGGGTACGTAGGTCTGAAAGTGGACCGGGTTGGAGGTGAGGGGTGGCCGAGACTCGAAGGGTAGTAGATACCCCTCCCGAAGGACGTCTATTATCCAGGTCTCCGCTCCATAGCGCTGCCATGTTGCCCAGTGGCTCGCCAGGCACCCCCAAACTTCCAGCAGCAGGTGAGGGGGAACTCTGTCCCTAGCGTTTCCCACCTCTCTTCGACTTCTTCTTCCCAGCTCTCCCTCGTGAGAAGGAGGGCTGGGAGGAGGGCTGGTTACGGTTGCTTCTAGAAGAAGTCGAAGGCAGAGTCTTTCTTCTGGGCTTGGTCGCAGTAGCTCGAGGCTACCCAGACGCCTTCGAGACTGCCTGGTGTACTAAACGGTCACTGTCATCAGTGCGCCATCGTTCCACCGCAACGTCCACCATCTCTCCTGGGAAGAGAGAGGAGGAACTCCGCACCGGTCTGTTGCGAAGACCCAGAACCGCCTCACGCCCAGCAACCCTGGTCACTCGGGTGAGGACTGCGTCCCTACGCCTCAAAACCAGGTTGGCCCACAGGTTTGCCGTCTGGTGGGCTAGGTAGGAGATGGCTCTACCTCCAGACTGGCACAGTCTCCCTAAAGCCAGGTCACCTTCAGGAGTGATATTTCCCGAGATGGCCACAACCTTAGACACTGTGAGGGACCACAGGTCTAACCAGAAGACTGCTTGGAATGCCGCCATGGCGGTGGATTCCAAGGCGAGTGCCTCTTGCTGCGAGAACCATGAGTTCTCCGACAGGCGCTGCTGCAGAGACACCCCCGGAGTTAGCCTAGCTAGCTCCGGGTTAACCTGTATGGGCGGCATAGGGTCCTCTGATGGCACATAGAATCTCCTCTGTCGCAGTAGAGGCGGGGGAAGTAGCTTGGAAGACCTGCCAGACCGTAGCAAACCATCTTGTCCGGAGACGAAAGAGTCCACCTGGCACAGCACCGAGTCAGCCAGAGCCGATCATGGCAGACCCACCGTCGTCTTGGGTTCCTTCTTAGGACCCCAGAACGACTCAAGCCTGGACATAGGCTCAGAAGGTGGGAGCGGCGATCCTTCCCCGAGGTCGTTGTGCTGATGAATCAGCGCAATAACCTCTGAAAACGACCTCTGGATCTCGGGAGTGACTGCGTCTTGTGGAGTAGGACTGTCAAGTCCCTCCAACAAAAGCGCCTCCCGAGACCCTCCTCCTTCAGAAGGAGGAACCGCAACAGACCCCTCCCGGTCTCCTCCAGCCACTTGCGCATACAACCTGGTCGGTCCTAAGACCGTGCCAGGCTCGTAGGGCGTTGTGGTGGGACCGTGAGATCACTCTGGATCGCCTCGCTCTTCCCGGTGAAGCCCAAGGAAGTTAAAAGGATCGGAGAGGCAGACCTGACGCTCCCCCATCGCCCACCAGCAGAACCGGTGTGCTTGGGGGGCTGCAGGCGATCGCCAACCCGCGGTGGTGATCGAGCTGCAGGCCTGGTCGCGTGGCTCTCCTGGGGAGAGCGGCTGGACCGAGAATAGCGGCTCCAGTCCCGAGCATCAGAGGAGCTGCTGCTGGTCCCCCTACCCGCCCGGTCCCAGTGGGAGCGGCGGTCAGGGGACCGGCAGAGTCCTCTGTTGCGGTGGGAGCGGGGCCTGTCCTCACCGCACATTGAGCCGCTGGGACCAGCCGAAGCCGGTTCCGGCGACCGAGGGGACCTCTCCTTGCCTCAGCCCGCGGGCGGTCTGGGATCATCGCGTCAACCCTGGGTACCTGCGAATTGCTACGAGAGCAATCGCTGGTCTGGCGGGAGTCACCTGAGGGACTCTCACCAGTCTTCAGCTCCGTGCCTCGGTCCTGGCGCCGAGCGAACTCGGAAGCCTGGACCTTGGCTGCACGGTTACCCGCGGGCGACTGCACACCCAGTACCTCTCGCGAACGAGAGGCCGAGACGGTACCTGATGTAGCAGCAGAGCCCCTAGCACCAGGTGAGGAGGTACCGGTGTTAGCTGGTACCCCTCTGGTCCCCGTCTTCTTCTTCTTTGCGGAAGGAGAGATGGGCCCCACTCCCAAAGGAGCGGGAGGACCAGCGGAAGACCCCCCTGTCCCACCGGAGTGAGACGGGCCCTTAGAAGTTCCCGAAGGAGACTTCTTAGAGGGGGAGGAGGCGGCCTTCTTCTTCCTCGGCTGTGAAGCCTTGGAAGCCAAAGGGGAACGACGACAAAGAAGACGATGACAACGACACCTTCCTCCTCTTCCTCTTCTTCTTCGTCAGCTTCCTCAGGACAGTCGTCAGGTCCTCCATCCAGGACGGAGCTGGGGCAGTTGCCGAAGCAACACGGCCTGGCTGCACCTGTCCGGATGGACCTGCGACTGGAGCAGCAACACCACAGGCAGGAACGACGTCGGCAGGGCCTGGTCCAGGTACGGCAGGTACATCAGGTATAGCAGGCACGGCAGGCACGGCAGGAGCAGCAGGTACAGCCGGAGGCGGGGCAGCGGCCAGCAACATCCTGGGTACTGGTGGCAGGTCCAGGGGCGAGCTCTTGGGGCACCAGAAGTCGGGGGCTGAGGTGAGAGCGGCGAACCCGGGTGGCAGTGTTACAACCCTCCTCGGAATGCCAGGAATCGGCGCCTGAACCGCAGCTGAAGGGGTTACCATTGTTATATGCTGTGTATAAACAAGGTGAGGAGGGGCGGCATACCCCGGGGTCAAGACGGTGGTGGTGGTGGTGGTGGTTACCGGACCATGCGTAACCGGAGCAGAGCCACTCGCCAGGTGATGTAACAGCCCCGGAACACTTGGTCCCCCCTGGAGACCCAGCGAGAATCACACCTGGCTGAGGTCGTCACCCGTAGCAGGTGCACCTGAGGAGGCAAAGGTCAGGTTAGTAAGAGGGGTTCCCCCTCGCCCGAGGGGGGAAAAATCCCACCCCAACCGAACGGAAGACCCCGAGTACAACTGAATGTCGGGGTACCTCGGCCCCTCCCCCATGCTTGACGGATCGGGCGAAGAGAACGAGCGAGAAACACCACCTTGAAGGGGAAGGAGCCATACGCAGGAGTTGAGATGGAGGGAGGAAAGACGACGACGTGTCCGTGACCAGGGGAGTAGCCGGAGAACTTTCCGATGACTCCCTGGCAGGCTTACGTCGCTTCCTCCTCCCCTCAAATCGCGCCCACTGCTCCTCCGACCACAAAATACAAATATCACGGGCTCGGCCCAAGAGCATTCGCGCCCCCGACCCCAAGCACACAGTTCATGAGGGTCAACCTCCATAAAGGAGCGGAAGGCCCCACACTTACGGCTCCACACCAGGGCACAGTCCTGCAGTGTGGGGTGTGATGGGGGGGGTGGGGGGGGGGGGGGAACTCTCCAGCTCACGAGAATCCATGATATGATAATAAAATACAAAAGTACAAGTACTTACAGTATTTTACACAATCACACTAGAATAGCAAACCAAGATTTGAAGAAACAAAGCATACGACAAAAGGCGAGCAGAGAGAAGTGGAGAATACGTCTGTCACCCAGCGCGGCCGAAAGCAAAGTGATTCTTCACCTTCCAGTCGTGCGGTGACTATCGGACAAGCAGTTAACTACCGAACTCCCTTGATCGAAGCTTACGACCGGTTTCAGCTGCCACAAGTTACATTCCTATTGTTAAAGGACCGATGGTTTGTATTACGTATCGGAACAATGTCAAAGTTGCATCCAAGAGTGAACTATTAAAGAAAATTTTGATAATCTAAAATAAAAGTAATTCCTTTAGTTATGTCTGCATGTGCTCTGTTTCCCAGAGCCGTTTATCCGACCCATCACTATTATATATAAATATATACATGTGTGCGTGTCCAATCAAATGTATACTTCCATTTCAAGATATACCTCCCCAATTCTATTTAGCTGCATCTTCAAGTGGGCCGGTGAACATCAAAAGTCCTGGGCCGAAATTTAGTCCCAGTCCATCCCTGTATATATATACATGTATCACTAATAGTGCTGAGACAAGATACTTATCCATCACTAATAACACAAAAAGTAAAGATATATTTAATGCTGTACATTAAATACAAGTGCATATGCTAGCCACTATGACCCTCTGACCTCTTGCTTTCTATATGTACAAAATATTCTCATAAGGGCTTGCCTCCAGGTTATATTAATTAAAACTTATATGACTGTGAACATAAAATATTGTCTTTGAAGTATATTAAACAGTACACAATACAATTAATCATTATTCCACAGCAAGACATTCAACAAGTGTTTCTATTCTTGCTAAGTAATTTTAGCTCTGATTCAATTAATCTTAAATAGGGACTGACAAGAATTAATAATTAGTTTATAACTTAAAATACTAACAATAACTGATGTCCTGCTGTCCAATGTTACAGACCCTATTCTGTACAAGATGTATGAAGGAAATTTTAAAAGAGAAACCAAAGATTATAAGAAATATGTACTTAATACCCTTAGCCATTCCTTTGTTAACCCATTATACCTGAGTGAATCCACCATGACAGATGTTCAATTTTCTTCATTAGTCCCCATATTTCTGTAGCACATGTTTTTAAAAGTCTGTTACATGCTTTCAAGTGCCTGATCTGTCGCCAACCGGTATCACCTGATTTACCAGAAGTCTAGCAATCTCTTCCCACTTCATTAAGTTTTAATAAGATACATACTTATAACAAATGACATAAATTTGGCTCTCAAAAACCAAATTCATGTTCTGGAAATTAGCTTATCTAAAATATAAATACTGATTCCATGAATATTAAATGAAGAATGATGAAGACTGATGCATAAAATAAGAGTATACAAAACCTGCCTTTAAAATACAAATTTATGGAAAATACTATAGTTGAAAGGTGTGAAATATTTTAAAGAAAGTTAAAAACAGGATTTAGCTATACTGTAGAGACTTACTGCCACGTCTTATTTGATTAAGAGATGCTAACATCCTAATCATGAATGTGGCTGGAACTGTGATGGTATCACGCGTCTCTTCTAAAAGTGCTTCGTTTCTTTTGGTAATCTGGAAAAGATGAAAATATCTTTTGAAGTCACTAGTCTGCCCAATTATCGGCTAGATTCCCAAACAAAACTTATCAAATTCCTGTAATTCTTCACGCAACTGCCATAAATACTTGATTGAAATTGTCCAGAGGGTAACTCAATTTCCCCTTAACCAAAACAGATTGGGAACTGATACTTGGGTGCCAATACTTAAAAACTTTGTCAAAATTTATCTAAAAATTAAAAGCATTCCTGCTTCTTTTGCCCCACTACCAGCCCACAATAGTTCAAGTTGGGAATGCCAAATGGGGAAGCTGCTTTCTATGTTTCCATATGCACAGAAGATGAATGCAATATGTACATACATATACGTAATTACATGAGATTCATTTAAATAGACTGCACTTTTGGAAGTGAACTTATCAAATATATGGAATACAAATAAACTTTCCAATACGTACAGTGCTAGAAAATTAACAACTCAACTTTATGAAAAAATAATAAACTAGGTAAGAAATATTGGTGAAATAAATACAACAAAATTATTTATCCAGGCTACTAGGGTCATGTTAGACTGTATAAACAAAAGCTGACTATACCTCTAATGCTTTTTCTTCATCAAAACGAGATTCATCACAGACTGGAGCCCAAAGTTTCAGATCGTAATCAATGCCTGATGTAGCAAGAACTGGCAGAGTTGGATGTGGCTGTAAACAATTAACAACATGACGATCTGCTTCCCACAGCATTACCAGCCTTCCAGTTTTCCGCTCCCAGACAAATACTCGACCACAATCAGACCCTGACATGATATGCGTATCTCCCCAAAAGCATGCTTCTTTAATCATGGTTCTGAAAAGTAGTTATTCAAGAATTAGAATATTAAGAATTTTTCATTTTAAACAGTAAATTACATAAAGATATTACCAAAATGTACACTGTGCAGTATAGCGAAATCTTTTTCAGTACCACAAGCTTATATAAAACAAAACAGTAGAATGTATGTAGAGTTTAGGCCAAAGGCCAAGCACTGGGATCTATGAGGTCATTCAGCACTGAAACTGATATTGACAGTAAGGTTTGAAAGGTGTAACAAGAGGAAAACCTCACAGTTGCACTATGAAACAAATGTTAGGAAAGGGTAGAGGAAAATATGATAGATGATTTAAACAATGCCTACAGTGCACCATGTGAGACTCAATGAAGGCACCTACTGGGACAGGCTTATACAAACCTTGCGTTGCGATGGCCTTTATAACACTGCTTGACAGCAGCTTGAGGTACTGTTTTCTCAGCTTCTCCACCGCTGCCACTTGCTCGTTCCCCTCGAACGCGCTGTGCAGCTCGTTCTATAGCACTGGCCATTCTAGCACTAGCAGATCTGCATTGATTATGAAAGCATCCTCACAATCAAAATAGTACTAAACATTACAAAATCTGAGCTTACATACAATGTCCAGTTTTGATGAAGATTAAAAATAAAACTCCTCATACCATACTCAAGTTAAAAACAAGGCGTACAGTAGTACTAAAATTTTCAAGATGAAATATTGAAAATGTAAAAAAAAATATTCTTCTTATATGTTCTAAAAATGACCAATATGCTTTCTATTATAAGCTATTCCAATACAAAACGCAAGGTCTTGTAAAGCTTGGCAAACATGCAGCAAAAAATTTATAATCATGTTGCCCCTTGACTGATGCCTGCCTGTGACCTTAACCTTACTGATTTGTCAACCCTGTCAAGAATGACCCCAGCATAGAGGAGAGTGAAGCATAGTGGTTACCTTTGATTAAATATATCATATTATTTACTGATTAATTAATTAATTAACTATTTAATTAAGGTGAGCAACAGGAACCACAATAGTACAATGGTCATCAAAGCTAAAACAAATTTCGAGGAAAACACTTTAATATTTACTTCTTTCAAACCAACAGCAAAAATTGTCATTGCCCACAAAAGTACTCATTTTTTGTTAAGTTAATCAGCTGTACGCTTAATAAATATACTTACTCGACAGTGTATAAAAACATTAAATATAGTCAAGCCGTTTAAAATTTAGATTTATTGTCACTGGTATTATATAAAGGTCCTATGGAATACTATTTTAGTCACCGACAACAAATATCCATCGGGATTATCCTGTAAATACCTCATGGGAAGTCCTCTCTTCTCTCAGATGGTAAAGGGTTATCTGCCTAAATAACCTTTATATATGAGCCCATGAAGTTTTCCCACTCCAGAATTAGTATTATTTTAGGACTCAAAAGGTTTGGCATATTACGTGTCAGATTTATGTAGTGTGACTCAGGTCTCCATCCAAAAGGGAGTCAAGAGTGAAAGTACTGGCTGAGAATAGTGAAGTTGATCATGGGTTTCCAAGCCCACAAAGTTCTAGCAGGTATGAGCTGCTGCTTGTTCGACCCTAATAGCCTGCAGTCACCTCTTCTATAGCCTTCTTCTCCAACACTGACATCAGATCTGAGTTAAGCACAAAGAATTTTCTGTCCCATCACAATAGTGAAAATGTATTAGCTCTGAGGTTAACCCATGTGGACAGGTAACATAAATATATGTTTACATTTAGCTTTATGGTGGAGTCCACGAAACACATACTATGTAGATTTCGTGCCATACAATTTGAACAAATGTGCTTAGATCACTTCCATGGGCCATAAATAAATCATAGCATATCTTATCCCAGCTCTAATAGCTAGTCTATAGCAGAGGGATCAGTTTGACCCTTGTAGGGGAATGTTGTACAAAATTCCCATCCAATGACGTCTTGTAAATATTTTACAATATATATAGTACGTACTCAGAATTTGTTACTGCTTTTAGTTCTTATCTGATTTGATATTGTGTGAGCTGAAATTATAATTTTACAAAATAAGAAAAAAAATTAAAAAAAAACTTATAACTTGGTAAAATTAGCATACTTTCACAACCGTCTTTTGGAAAAGAGGTTGGAAATATTTACTTACAACTTCCCTTGGAAGGTATGGAAAATTTTTAAAATGTTTTTCTTATACCATGTGCATATGCATATCAACCTCTTTCCACTGATCAATTTTTTTTTTTTTAATTGGCCATCCTCAAATTTTGCTCAGTCTAGGGGTGTGCTTATGTTTAGCCCAGACTGTGAGGGTTGAAGAGGGAATTGTGTCCAAAAATGAAAGTCAGCAGCCTTGCTTGTCAAAGATATGAATTTACACTATCCTAATGTGACAACATCTCCACAGACATCCACCAACAGGATACAAGAGTGACCACAGATAAGAGTAATTTTAATTTCCTTCTTTGGTCTCCAAACAGGGCAAGCACTCAAGACTCAGGAGAAGCATATTTGAACTGGAATTGAATAATACCTCCTGTTTGACATTCCAGGAAGATCAGAGCCCCTTCTGAGAGGATACATTAAGAGAAGTCTCTCCTGCTACGATCCCAAAGAAAGTTATAGGTCCCAGCATGCACTACCAATTGTCGCTAACACCAACCCTAGTGAAGCTTGTCTGTCATACATCCATCATCCTGGAATACATCTGGTTGATGGCTGTGCTGAAAGTGCTACTGCAAACCCAAGTACCTGCACCATCAACTGAGATGATAGGACACTAGCCCATTATAAGGAAGTACTATCTCCTTGTTGTCCGTAATGATATGGCTGTCTTTCAATTCAATAATATAGTGTTGTCTCTTCATCTTTGCTACTGCACAGCCACCGGCAGGATTGTATATGAGGGGCGACCTGAAGGTATAACTTCAAGAAAGAAGATAAAGGAGATGTATGACATCATCTACAAGAGGATCAGGCCCAGTCACCATAAAGCTACCATGTTGAGGGTTAACTAAATCCTCTGAAGTTACAACAAGAATAGTCTCTATCATTAAAGCTTGATAAACCACAGGCAGAAGAGCCTCTACTAATGTCAGATTCCTACAGGTGTAGGCAAAGCCCCCTGCTAGAGGAGAAATTAATACAAGGGGAATTAATATTCAATGGTACAACATCACTATTGTGAGCCACTAGATCTGTGTAAACAATGATGCAAGACACTTGAGCCAGGTGAAATGCACGGACTTGAGCAGAAAAAAGTATATGTATCTTAGTTTAACCAGACAACTGAGTGATTAACAGGTCTCCCAAAGGATTGGATTTTTATTTAGGTTGCTATGAACCAATTGGTTACTTAGCAACAGGACCTACAGCTTACTGTGGGATCTAAACCACATTATATAGAGAAATTAATTTCTAACCACCAGAAATATATTCTGATTCCTTGCTGGCTGCTACTGGGAGCAAACATGGGCTACCAGATCAGTGAGCGAGTATGTAACTGACTCGTCCAGCAAGGAATTTGGACCTGAATAGAGAGAGAATTGCAGCTGTACCATGAGATTCTTTATTTTGGAATCATGTTTATTAACCAATATCCTTCTTATAAAAGTAGGCGAGGTGTGCCACATAGAAACATTCTACTATGTACCATAACCACTAAAATAAGCAGTGCTGCTTGAAACAGAGCCCTGTGGCATGACCTGATGCCTTTAGACAGCCTTTTCTTGACTGTACAAACAACACACTTCAGAGACATCTATGAGGAGTCACAGTCATGATCTTTTTGATGGCACAAGGCCATGTCAACACTACCACTAGAAACATGGCTTCAGAACAGTGGTCATCAATGTTATTATTGAAATAAAATGCTGTGTCAGGAAAACTTCAAAGCCATTTCAGATAGATTTCGGAACCTCTGAATGAAATTCAGTGGATAAAGTTTTCCTTATAGCAAGTGATATTGTAATTATTAAATACAGTGGTACCTCGAGATACGAAAGGCTCAACTTACGAAAAATTCAAGATACGAAAGCAAATACGAAGATTTTTTGCAGCTCTGCATACGAAAATTGTTCATGATATGAAAGGTTGTTGCTGTAGTGTCCGAGATTCGCCCGGACCACCAATAACCATTTTAAAACTCGCACGCCGCCAACTGAGTAGACTCGCCACCATCCTCCCGCTCTCCCATTGGTTCCTGATGCTAGTCACCCCATAAGATCCTTCTCTCCTATTGGTCAACATCTCTCCCATGATCATATGATGCATCTACGCAGCGGTGTGCTCTTTCGGCCACTTCGTGGCATCATTGGTATCATACGCACACAGAATTAGTTATTTCTATACGATTTCGTTTATTAACGTAAATTCGTTAGTGATTTCGTTGTAGTATACTTTATCGTGTTGTGTGAGAACTTTACTACATACGTATACTACATAACATAATTACGTACAGTATATACGTAGTCATGGGTCCCAAGAAAGTGAAGTTCACGGAAAGAAGAGGATGCTTTCCTTGGAGACGAAGATGGAGATAATTGAAAAGTATGAAGCTGGCATGCGATTGAGTGTGATCGCCAAGGAATAAGGCCAAAATCCGTCGACAATAGGCACCATCCTTAAGCAGAAGGATGTCATCAAAGCAGCTACACCTTCCAAGGGGGTGACTATTTTGTCTAGCAAGAGGAGCCACGTGCACGATGAAATGGAAAGGCTGCTTCTTGTCTGGATAAAAGACAAAGAAATCGCTGGCGATACGATAACAGAGACGGCAATCTGCCACAAGGCCAGCGCTATTTTCAGCAATTTGATTGCCCAGGCCGAAGACGACGGAGGAGAAGGGACATCGATGCCAACCCCAAAGTTCAAGGCTTCTCATGGGTGGTTCGAGAAATTCCATAAACGGACTGGCATCCATTCAGTGGTGCGGCATGGAGAGGCGGCCAGCTCGGACACGAAAGCGGCCGAAGCCTTTATTAAGACGTTCGACGAGATGACTAACGAAGGCTACAGTTCTCAGCAAGTCTTCAACTGTGATGAGACTGGCCCTTTTTGGAAAAAAATGCCTTGTCGGACATACATCACGGAGGAAGAGAAGAAGCTACTCGGGCATAAGCCTATGAAAGACAGGCTTACGCTCGCACTTTCTTCGAACGCCAGTGGGGATTGCAAGGTGAAGCCCTACTTGTCTATCATTCCGAGACTCCTCGAGTCTTCAAGGTCCACAAAATGCTTAAGAAGCTTCCAGTGATGTGGAGGGCTAATGAGAAAGCCTGGGTAACGAGACTTTTTTTCACCGAGTGGGTAAATCTATGTTTCGGCCCGACAGTGAAAAAATTCTTGGAAGAGAAGCGCCTCCCTCTGAAATGTCTGCTGGTGTTGGACAATGCCCCTGCCCACCCTCCTGACCTCGAGGAAGATATCCTAGCGGAGTATTCGTTTATCAAGGTTCTTTATCTTCCGCCTAACACCACCCCTCTCCTCCAGCCCATGGACCAGCAAGTGTTATCGAACTTCAAGAAGCAGTATACAAAACATCTTTTCAAAAGATGTTTCGACATCAATGATACCACAAACCTCACCTTGCGTCAATTTTGGAAGGAGCATTTCGATGTTGTGATATGCATCCAACTCATCGACCAAGCTTGGCAGGAGGTTTCGAGGTGAACCTTGAATTCCTCGAGGAGGAAACTCGGCCTGATACTGTATCCGCCCGAGACTTCGAGGGATTCAACGTGGGCGAAGTTGGTGCTACAGATTCAGGAACAGTTGACGATCCTGAAACTGTTTCGCAATCAGATCTTGACGAGATCGTTGCACTCGGCAAGTCCATGGGGCTGGTCGTCGACGAGGACAACATCAATGACCTTCTCGAGGAGCACCAAGAGGAGCTTACGACGGATGACCTGAAGGAGTTGGAGGCCTTGCAACATAACGTCATTCAAGAAGAGTTCTCTAGCAGCGGCAAGGAGGAGGAGGACGACTCTATGACAACGGCAGAAATTAAGGATGCTCTAGCTGCTTTTCATAAGGTGCAATCATTTGTAGAAAAGGTACACCCCGAAAAGACTTACACAGGTCGTATGCTTGCACAGTTCAATGACGTTTGCTTGAGTCGTTTCAGGAATATTGTCAAAAGCAGGCAGAAGTAATCTTCCTTGAATAGTTATTTTTTAAAGAGGCCTTTAGTAGGAGTAAGCAAAAAGGAAGAACCAAGTGATACTACGAAAACAGAAAGTTGAAAGTGGTGAAAAAAAAAATGTAAAGTATAAAATAGTAAAAAAAAAATATGTACAAGTAAAAAAAGACAAAAAAATTTTAATTTTAAGTTTTTTGTAAAGTTAAGTGTTACAGTTTTGTTAATGTGTTTCGTAAAGTTTAGTTTGTTTCCCTGACATTTTTTTATGCGTTTCGTAAAGTTAAATGTACGTATTTGACGTTTGTCCTCCTCCTCTGTCGCCACTTTCGGAGATAGCCTCAGTCGAAAGGTAAGCTTCCACATTTTACTACATACGTACGTATGTCCATACAGCATTTCTTGTATACCATGTACAATAATACACTTTATTTACAGGTACATACATATTAGTACTACTAGTACGTATTACAGGTACATACATATTAGTACTACTAGTACGTATTAAGTTAGGTATTGAATGGTCCAAATTGTTGTATTATTTCATTGTTTATAGGTCAATTTAGCTTTATTATGAAATTTACTGGGGTGTTTTTGGAGGGCTTGGAACGGATTAGCCATTTTACAAGTAAAATGCGGTTCAAGATACGAAAAACTCATGATACGAAGGCCGCCTCGGAACGGATTAATTTCGTATCTCGAGGTACCACTGTATACACATAATTATCTACACCTTATGGAGTCGTTTACACAACAAGAGCAATCACACTACCGATGATAATGTGTGATATAAATCTTCCCAACAGCTTGAATACATTAAACACTCCAATTATAAAGGTGAAGAGGCATGCTGCCTAATTCCATCCTCCTAAAGATGCTAAGTACAACTGAAAGCTACGTCTTCATTTCTTTGCATTAGAAGGTCAATGAAAAAAAATAGAAAAGGTACAGAGTGAAATGGTACAAATATAGTAATTCAAAGAACTGCATGCAGCAGGTATGAAAGTTCTGAGTATGAAAGTTATGATATTAAGTGCCAAAGATATGAAAAAGAATTAGTGAAGGCATGAGTTCTTTGGCGAGTCTAAATCTCCACCTGGTGGATTAGAAGAGCAGGAAAGCATGGTTGTGCTAAATAATCTAAATGCAAAAGTAGGTGAGAGAGAAAGAGACAGCACTTCTGGTAGGTAGTATATAGGGTTTCTGAAGTAAATAAAAATGGAGAACATTTTTGGAAATGTCATGAAAGGAACTTTATTGTTAAATATTCAGGGTTTCAAACAAAATTCAGATGTACAGTTGGAAAAGAAAAATAGTGAGGAAAAACAGTTTGTTACATAATTGTAATTAACACATTATACATATGTATATTCTGTTTTGTGCAAAATAAGCTGTAGTTTAAAGACGAAAGGGTAAAAATGTTGCAATCAGTGTATATAAACTGAGTGAGTTGGTAAGCAACGAGATAGAATAAAACAAAATGAATGAAAATTGGGTTTGGGTTATAAAACACAGAAGTGGAGTGAGTACTTTTGATTGTCAATGTAATACAGTGTTAGTGGTAAGATAAGTAGGACAACAGTATATGTATACTGTACAACAAATGGAAGAAATGAATGACAACTGGACTAGAGTTGAAAAACACCCAAGTGGAAGAAGTATGAGAGTACTATACAAATTTCCATGCTGGGGTCATAGTCAATTTGTATCTGTATATTATTGTTAACGTTCATAATATCATTTATTTATTACAATTTTAAGGTAAAAAGGAGGAATAAAACCATTACTGGAAACTGTTAGGATTAAGAAGTGACAGATTCTGAAGTCAACTACCTTTTTCAACTCAGTATGCCAGTACTAATTTTAAGCCCAATTCTTAGCCACTTTATGTAGCAACTATGAATCTGACTGCATATGTATACTGCACTCAGTAAATCAATGACCAATAATACTTCTGTAAATATAAATGTTGATACCATATAAATACAGTTACTGTAGGAAGATAAACATACACAGCAAGCTTCATTATTCTCTTTTCCCGCTATCCAAACTACACAAATTACACAAATTATTTTTGCTTTTCACTGCAAGCAGGTAGACACAATTATTTGTGAAATACTGTAAAAGTGTAAATACACCCACACAATGTGCAGATAGCATATGCAGAGCGAATAGAAAACTCTATCATAGAAAGGAATATATGCTCTAATAATCTCAGTTCAGCCAAATAAGCTTTCTCAGTATGTTATCATCCCAATTGTCTTATTGATGTTGTTGGGGTTTAGGAAAGGCAAGGAGTAATAATCATGTGACTTTGGTGTTGGTGGATGGAAATCCGCAGGCAGAATTAGCCTTGGTCTTGTGGTTCTTCTCTGACTGAAGTTTGCAAAGAAAATTTTCGTGCAATAAATTCTGTTGCCTCTGAGGATGAACCCTTCACTTTGCTACAGTTCATTATCTTCTTTCTATTTTCACGTGTGCTGAAGGCACTGCCACCTGCCAAGCAGTAAAAGGTCTGACCAACAAAGACTATGCACAAAAAACAGGATCATCTTGATAGAGGGTGCTCTTGCACGGACTGAGGAGTGTGAGAAAAATTAAGCAATATAAGAAAGCAGTGCCTCACCTAATGTATATTTGCATGCTCAATGCATATAATTTGTACAAGCATAAAACTTCAATATCTGTCATTATGGCAATTCTCATGTTTGGGCTGAGTATGTGCCAAAGATTGACCTTGCAAGACATCATGCATGGGAAAGCCAAACTGCAGTCATGCAGTATATAAATGAAGTTGGACAGCATATCATTAAGTTGTTATTCATGTAATAGCCTGGGCCAGCATTAGTGTATGGAGTTTTATGAAATTAAAAAGGTTGAGGAAAAAATGTTAAGTCTCAGGGATTATTCTATAAATGCTGTCTAGCATAAATGACAAAATGTTCTAAAAATCAAAGCGTTACCTGTGTTTTGTACACCCCATATTGCAGCTGTCAGGGATATATTTGCCAATCAACTTTTAGGACCATTCACTCAAGTTTTACAGTAAACATTAGAAATAAAACTCAGTCAATCTACAAAATCTAACATCTTATTCCTGTCATTTTCCATCCACCCTCTCAAAGTCATAAGTCATGTTATGTGGTTAAATTGTCTAACGAAAAAAGTAAAGTTATAAGAGGTTTCCACCACCCCTGCTGTAACGTTAACGGGGATGCACTTTGTTTGTTTGCTGAATTACCAATTTACACACTTAATAGTACATCCAATGTAAAATGAAAATGGTTGTGTAGAGAATGCAAAAAAATCATACAAAAACCCAGCAATGTTACCCCTCTATTTACACTGCAGTGCAATAATGCCTTGTGCTTTGACGTTTCTTTGGAGTGTAACTTTTGTTAGTTTTATGTTCTGTGATACAATGATCACTAAACAGTTGAAGAACATGAAAAAAATACAACCAGCTTTAGTTGGCGGTTCATTAATGTATACATATAACTTTTATCTTCTAAACTGTCTGCATACAATTTTCATCTTCTAGAAAGTGGCCAAAACAAGTGACACTGTATAAACTATGAAATATAAAGTACTTAAAAAATCAAATTCATTCCAGAGGGTCTAGCAATTTTGAGCTTAACTTCACAGTTCCATCAGCTATATAGTTCAGCATGTTTACACACGTTGTTTCCTGCATTATCCTCATAACTTTGATTTATTGTACTATACCTATATAATAAAGGTGTATGGCAATTATGTACAATACAGTAAACCATTACAAGCAAAAGAAACAGTAATTATACGCTAAGAGTTTCACTTGCCAGCAGTTAAAATCCTGAAATTCACGGGTCACGCTAGAATAGAAAAAACTTTGACGACATTAATAAAAATGTTTGTTGATTCCTTACCTGATAAGAGAGTTGTAGCAGGAAAATACTACCTCTGGTTGCCACTCATCTTATCATGTAACAGCGTGGCAGTGTACTGTTACCTAGCCAAAACAAATAGAAAATTAGCGCGACCGCGAATTTCAGGATTTTAACTGCCAGTGAGTGAAACTCTTAGCTATATAATTACTGGGGAAGTTGTATAATTAAAAATAGTTTTTCAATTTACAACACAGCTCGTCCAACTGAAAAAAGACAGTCTAGAGTGTACATAGGATAACTAGTTATGACAAATTTTCTAAGGCAAGTTGTATTTTTTATAGCTACAAACCTGAGGTCTTAACAGTAGGATAATTTCTAGCGCCTAGCTGGATCCGGTTAAATCGCAGATGAAAGCAACAAGATCTGATGTACAAAACATACCATACTCCCAGGCATCATTTAAATACTGGTATCTTTCATGATACAAAGTACTGAAAACAAAATCATACTCTTATACTGCAAACCAGAATATGTTATTGTTATGATACAATAAAGTTTGTTCATACTTACCTGGCAGATATATATATAGCTGTATTCTCCGACGGTCCGACAGAATTTCAAAACTCCCGGCACACGCAGTGGGCGGCCAGGTGGTTAGTACCCATTCCCGCCGCTGGGAGGCGGATATCAGGAAATCATTCCCATTTTCTATTCAGATTTTTCATACCACTGTCCCCTGAGGGGAGGTGGGTGGGTACTTAATTATATATATCTGCCAGGTAAGTATGAACAAACTTTATTGTATCATAACAATAACATTTTGTTCATGAAACTTACCTGTCAGATATATATATAGCTGAATCCCACCATTGGAGGTGGGAAGGGACAGAATAGAAGGATTTAGGAAACACCTCAAGTGCAGATGATTGACATCTTGATTCCTTACCTGTTAGCATAGCTGACTTCTTGATTACTGTCATCGAAGTCTGCTTTTGCTTTACTAGAGTTGCCAACAAGGTAGTGACCTGTGTAGTTGGTGCGCTCTAGATGATCTGTCAACGGGGGCGTGACCACAATGTGACTAGACCATATTGACCATAATGTGAGGGGCAACGAAGCTAAAAACCCACCACCTGACCTACCTATCGAAGTTAGTCCCATAACTTCTAGGCTAAAGAAAGGGAAGGCGCCTCAAGCAACCAACCCTTCAACCATAAACCAACACCAAAATTAAAAAGCACACCTACCCCACCCTTTTCTATAGGGTAGTATTTGTGCTGCTCCCTGCCCCCAACACCATTTCTGCGGATATGTATGGTCCAAGCGGACTCGCAGTTCTCATATGCCGTCTTCACATCCCGCAGGTAATGTGAAGCAAACACAGAGTTGCTTCGCCAAAAAGTAGCGCTAATGATATCATTAAGTGCCATATTCTTTCGAAAATGCCATTGAAGTCGCAAAACCGCTCTCACTTCCATGGGCTTTTATTTTCAAAAGCTTCATATCACCATCCGAGCAGGACGCATGGGCCTCCGTGATGGTGTTTCGCAAAAAGAATGCCAGTGCATTCTTCGACATAGGAAAGTCGGGTCTCTTAACAGAACACCATAAGTTCTTCCGAAGGACCCCGACAATCTTTGGTCTTTTTGCATGTAAAATTTGAGAGCCCTGACAGGGCACAGGACTCTCTCTGGCTCTTGTTCCGATGAACTCTGTTAACCCCTTGATTTCAAAGGTTTTGGCCAGGGGTTAGATGGGTTCTCATTCTTCGCTAAGAAGTTAGGATCCAAGGAGCACACTGCACTGTGTCCTCTGAAACCCACATCTTTACTAATTGCTTGAATTTCACTAACATCTCTTTGCCGTAGCAAGAGCAGTTAGAAAAATCGCCTTTCTAGTAGTGTCCCTCTCAATTGAGGCAGCATGCATAGGTTCAAAGGGAGCCGACATCAAGAATCTAGAAACTACATCAAGGTTCCATGATGGAACCTTTGGTTGTTAGTACTTTGGTTGTCTCAAACGATCTCAAAAGATCGTGAAGATCTTTATCATTTGTCAGATCTAATCCTCTGTGGCGGAAGACAGCTGACAGCATGCTCTTATATCCTTTTATCGTGGGCACTGCTAATTTGTCCACATTTCTCAAATGCAGGAGAAACTCAGCGATTTGGTTCACAGAGGTCGTGGAGGAGGAAATACCTCTCTTCCTACACCATCTCCTGAAGACAGTCCACTTCAAACTCGAGAGGAAGCTCTTCTCGCATTGGCAATAGCCTCTGCCACTGATCTTGAAAAACCTCTCGCTCTGGCCAACTTCTTGATAGTCTGAACGCAGTCAGACTGAAGAGCGGAGAGGTTTCCGTGGTACCTCTCAAAGTGGGGCTGTTTGAGAAGATCGACTCTCTCTGGCAGGGTTCTCGGGAAGTCTACCAGAAGAGGACATGACCTCCGTGAACCAATCGCTTGAGGGCCAAAACAAGGGGGCGATCAGAGTCATTCTCGCTCCTGGCGACGCCGCAAACTTCCTTGTTACCTCTCCTAAAGAGTTTGAACGGGGGGAAAGGCGTACACATCCATCCCCGTCCAGTCCCATAGGATGGCATCTACCGCTATTGCTCCGGGTCGAGTACGGAGAGCAATAAATCGGAAGCCTCTTCGTTTTAGAGGTTGCGAAGAGGTCGACTAGGGGCGGGCGTCCCCCACAACTTCCATAGCTCCTGACAGACTTCTAGATGTAGGGTCCATTCTGTGGGAAGCATCTGATGTCGACGGCTTAAAAGATCCGCTCGCACATTTGAATTCCTGAAATGAACCTTGTCAGGATCACTATGCTTCGAGCCTTCGCCCATAGAAGGATGTCTCTCGCTATCACGAACAGTGACCGAGAGTGTGTCCCCCCTGCTTTTTTATGTAAGCGAGAGCCGTAGTGTTGTCCGAGTTGATCTGGACAACTCGGCTCACCAATCGTTCTTCGAAGAACTGAAGGGCCAACCGAATAGCCTCCAATTCTTTTAAGTTTATGTGCCAGGACCTCTGTTCCCCTCTCCAGAGGCCTGACACTTCCTCCTTTCCTAGTGTGCTCCCAGCCCCACCATGGAGCGTCTGAGAACAACACTAGGTCTGGGCTCAAAAGCTTGAGGGACATCCCTTCCGAGAGTTTGGTCGGATCTTGCCACCACTTCAGATGATCCTTGACGTTTTTGATATAATCAAAGTCGAGTCTAGATTTTTGTCTTTCCAGTTTTCTGCATAAAAAACTGGAGTGGCCTGAGGTGCAACCTCCCCCAGGGAAACAAAACTTCTCCAGCGAAGAAATGGTTCCCAGCAGATCAACCATTCCTTTTCGCCCCGAGGGCATTGGTTTTTCTTCCCTAAGAAAGGCTAACACTTTCTCTAAGCATCTCTGCGACGTTCCTTTGATGGAAAAGCTTGAAAAGCCGCTGAATCCATCTGAATCCCCAGATACACGATGGACTGCGTGGGGATCAGATGGGACTTTTCGTAATTTACTATAAGGCCAGGGCCTTTGTCAGCTGTAATGTCGTCTGAAGGTCCTCCAGGCACCTTGACTTCGAAGGCGACTTGATTAGCCAGTCGTCCAGGTAGAGCGAGACTCTTATTTCGATAGGTGAAGCCATTTCGCCACATTCCGCATGAGGAAAGTAAAAAACCATCGGCGCCGTACTCAGGACCGAAGCACAGAGCCCTGAACTGGAAGACCTGTCCTTTTAAGACGAACCTCAGGAACTTCCTTGATTGGGGATGGATCGGGACGTGGAAATAAGCGTCTTGAAGGTCCAAGGACACCATCCAATCCCCTGGTCTCAAGGCTCCTAGCACAGACTGAGAAGTTTCCATCCTGAATTTTTCTTTCTTTACAAAAACGTTCAGTCTGCTGACGTCTAGGACAGGTCTCCATCCCCCACCCCCCAGACTGCTTCGGAACCAGGAATAACCTGTTGTAGAAGCCTGGGGAATCCAGCATCAGAACTTCCTCTACTGCCTTCTTTTCCAACATTTGATCTAGAAGGTCGAGTAAGATCTGTTGCTTCTCTGACTGGTATGCGGGCGACAGGTCTATCGGCTTCGTGCTCAAACGGAGGCGTAGAGAGGAAAGGGATCTTGTATCCTCTCTCGATCACATCTAGGGTCCAGGTGTCCGCCCCTATCGTCCTCCATGCCTGAGCAAATAAGGTGAGTCTCGCACCTACAGGTGCCTGAAGGGAGGGCAGAAATGTCAATCTTTTCCCTTCTTGGTAGAAGAGATCTTACCTCTGAAGGACCCCCTTCCTCTCGAGGAACCTCTAGAGGAAGGTGCTCCACGAAAGGGCTTAAACTTCTTCTTGGGTGCTGGAGCTGTTGAAGTAGAAGCCTGAGGAGTAGGGTCGTCTTGAAGATTTGAGTCAAGAAGAGGTCCCTTGTTGCTTTTTCTTGCAATTTACCGACAGATCCTTAATCATGGACTGCGGAAACAAATGCGTAGAGAAGGGGGCGAATAATAACTCCGCTTTCTGAGCGGGAGAAACTGCTTTCGCAAGTAAAGCTACAATAGAGAGCTCTCTTTTTAAGCAGACCTGTAGCAAAATGAGATGCTAACTCATCAGAGCCATCCCTTACTGCTCTATCCATACAAGCTAGTACACTCGAAAGCTCTTCTAGCGAAATTGAGTCTTGACTCCTCGATTGTACATCCAGCGACCCCGAGGCACCAATCTAAAAAGTTTAAACACCTCTAGCGTCTTATATAACCCCCGTGAGGTGATGATCCGTCTCCGTCATTGTCCAGGAAACCTTAGCCGATGACAAATAAGATCTCCTTGGAGCGTCCACCAAATTGGCGAAATCTCCTTGAGAAGAGGACGGTGCCTTCAATCCTGCTTCTTCTCCTGTCTCGTACCAGATCCCGGCTCTCCCTTTCAGTCTAGATGGAGGAAGTGCAAACGAAGTCTTCCCTTTAACCTTCCTTGAATCCATCCAATCCTGGACTCTCTTAAACGCTCTCTTCGCGGAGAGCGAAGTGGCCATCTTAACGAAGCCAGGGGCCTTCCTGGCCTTCGATGAAGCAAATTGTGAAGGTTGAGAGCAAGGACTTGGCGCTTGAAAATTATCTGGGAATAATTTCTTAAGTAAATCCGTCAACGTCTTATAGTTTGAAGACGCTGACGCATTTGGTTCGTCATCATCAGTAGGGCAGCGATCACTAGACGAATCCTTCTCTTGGTCATCAGCGCCTTTGCAAAAGATCGCGATGACTCGACACTTTAAAACCTGAGAAACATCCTTGAAAGCGTCCCGATATGCAAGGCGCCGTGCGTTCTGAGAAACGTCCTGCAGAACGTCCTGATATGAAGAACGCGTGCGTCCTGAAGAGCGTCATGATGTGAAGGACGCCGTGCGTCCTGTACAGCGTCCGCTTGAGCGTCTGCTGAACGTCCTGATGTGTAGGACGCCGTGCGTCCTGAAACAGCGTCAGTTGGGGCGTCTTGGCGAGCGATCCGCGCGTCTTGAAAAGCTTCTTCTTCCGAGTCTGGTAAGCGCTTCGTTGTTCAGACGCCGAGCGTGATCATCAACATGCAAAGCTTGACGTTCCGATCTTGATTCTTGAGCGTTCTCGGCCTTTTGACAAAGACGCTGGCCGCTTGTGCGACAACTCACGTCTCTGTCAAATTCGTCTCTCCTAGACGCCCTTTCATGAGGAACATAATCACGTTCTCTAATGCGTCGGCTACTAGAAGTAGACTCAAAGGCCGAAAAACGTGGAGTAGGAGCAGGGGACTGCCTAGTTCTCTTAATAGGCAGCCACCTATCCTTCCTTCTATGACTAGTTTTCTGCCTCCTTTCTCTCAAAAAAGGAGGCTAACTGTCTCTGCATTTCCCAAAGCATTTGTTCCGTTGAAGGGGAAAGTTCTCGATCAGGAGAAGGACTCATCCTGTGCGAGGAAGATGGGCGAGGGGATGCCCTTTCCTTCAACTCAGGAACAAGCTTAGAGCGACTTGGACGCTCGAAAGAGTCCTCCCCTGATGAAGCCTTGTTCCTTTTCTGTGGCGGAAAAGCTTCAAAATCTTCAGGTGACGAATCTACATAACGATCAGAAGGACGTTGAAGCGTCCTCTTCTCTGAAAACCTCTCTTAAGAGGGCGACAAGAGCGACGGCCGCTTGTGCGACAACTTGCGCCCCTGCCGCTCTACCCCTTTGGAAGGGTTCTTTTCCGAGCGTTCCCAACCGCGGAGAGGAGAGGAAGTCTCGGAAGAAGAGAAGCACTCTTTAAGTATTCGTGCCCACCGCACGAACACCGGCAGCCTGAGATTCGTCCTCAGTTTCTGCCGAAGGGACGTCAGACCGGTCATTAGATCCCGTAACCCTCCTTCGGCTTTCGGCTTGCCCTCTCCCTAAGGCCTGGGAGTCCGGAGCAGGAGGGGCCTAGGCCTAGAGGCATTATGGGACCGATCTGACACCCCTTCCACTACACTAGATGCACTAACACTTTTATCACAATTCACATTTGACTGTAGAGCAATCACTTTAGATTCTAAGGCACGAATCGACTCCATGATCGTAACTAATACGCTTCCTTCTGCAGACACTTCCTGATGTTCGGAGGCAATACAACAGGATCTGGTTGAATTACATCTACAGGAGGATTTAATGGAGATACAATTCTACCTTGACTTCTACTCACAGAAGCGCTCCTAGAGGAAGACCTCCTGATTCTATCACGCTCAAGCTTTTTCACGTAAGAATCATATGCCTTCCATTCAATTTCAGTCAATTGCTCACCACTCGATGAATCTATCATCCACATACATACATGACCACGACATTTCGAGCACACTGAATGAGGGTCTACCGAAGCTTTCGGCAACCTCACCTTACATTCATGCACCTTACACACCCTGAAGCTAGCAGCGCTAGATCCAGACATCGTAATCAAAGAAAAGTCAAAGCCAAATTCAAATCAAATCCACTATCACGTATGCCAAGCCAACAAGCCAAATCAAAACCAAAAGTCAATCAGAATACTCAAGTTAGCACAAGAATACTCAAGTTAGCACAAGAAGTTTCAAAATCCTAGGCGGAGGTCTGTAAACAGTTGTTTACCGACCGGCGACAGAGAAAAATCTGAATAGAAAATGGGAATGATTCCTGATATCCGCCTCCCAGCGGCGGGAATGGGTACTAACCACCTGGCCGCCCACTGCGTGTGCCGGGAGTTTTGAAATTCTGTCGGACGTCGGAGAATACAGCTATATATATATCTGACAGGTAAGTTTCATGAACAAAACATTATTTTTGTTTGCAAGCATGAAGAGCTAGTCTGAACCATTCTTATGTGGTATTACTGTGGCGGGATCACAAGCTCATTCAGCAGATGTAGTGGTTCTTTAAGCCAAACTGATTTCAATGATTCTCAAGGCTGGCTCTTGCTCCTAAAACTTCAGATTTTTCAGAGCAAATCTCAGATCCTCAGCACCCATGAAACTAAACTCTTTTATTACTGTGTCCACCTTGGCTCACAAGTCAGAGAAGTTACCTAGGTGGAAGCTTAGCCAATACCATTTGAACATATCTGGTTCTTAGGGCCTGATCTTGTGCCGCTGTTATCATTCCTTCAGTTTCCTTCTTTAGCTCTCCCCTCTGTAGCCATTGCCATGTGTCATCGCTGGCTAGTTCTTTAGTCTGTCTCATGTATTGTCCGTGCATTGGTTTGTTGTGCCAGTCCTCTGTTCTGTCTGTCATTCTCCTGTCTCTGTATATTTCTGGGTCTTTGTCTACTTTTTTTATTATTATTTATGATTTAGATTATTATTATTTTATTATTTATTATTATTATCATTATTATTATTATTCAGAAGATGGAACCTATTCTTATGGAACAAGCCCACCACAGGGGTCATTGGCTTGAAATTCAAGCTTCCAAAGAATATGATGCTCATTAGGAAGAAGTAGAGGAGGTAAAGGGAAATAAAGTAAGAAGAGGATTTGGGTGGTAATGCTTTGCACCTTTGCTTGAACTTCTGAAGTTCCAATTGCATGACATCCTCTGTGGGTTGTTCCACAGTCCAACGGTGTGAGAAATAAAGGACCTTTGGAACTAAGAACTTTGATGGTGAGGCACATTTACTGTGTACTGGTGCTGCTGTTAAGCAAATCTGGTTGCTCTCAGTAGATAAAGAAGATTAGGGATTGTGAAATGTGAAAGACCTCTGTTGAAATACAGCTTATGAAAAACACTTACTGAAAGAAAGTCATCCATTACCGAATAGATAAGTTTGGTATCCCTTGAGATAAAGTACAAGCACTCCAACTTTTGACAATGCACTTCACATCCGAGACCAAGAGTGAATGGGAGAAATTTAGTGTATTACATGCCTTTTGTGTCTCCTAATACAAATGCTACCCTTCAGTACAAGGATAATGATATGATTATAGCAGCAAAGAATCACTACCAACAGCAGTTCTCAGATGAAGTGATGATGTGTAGAAGGACAAGGAGAAGAAACTTAATTAGGAAGTGTGAGAGAGCAGACTTTGTAAAATTTGAGGAATTACTCCCTCACTGTTGAGAAGGTCAGAATAAAATTTCCAACATTGACAATTGTGACATATCCTGGCCAACAGCAACACTGACTATGACCCAAGTCCTGAAAAGCTCAGGTTTAGCAAGGTTCAAGAAGCACTTGTAGTCACATCAAAGCTTCTGATCACCTCAAATACGATATAAAATGTCAGGTCCCTTCAAATGCAAGAAGCAACATCATCAAACTTCTGCAGTAATGACCTTCCATCATGAGCAGACCTGGCAATTTCTTCCCGGTGGTCACCTGAGAAGTTATTCAGTGTCCCTATTTTCTACATCATAACCACAAGCCAGTAAATCATCTATCCTCTTCATATATTTCTATGGAGTCATCCAATATCTCCCTTGGACTGCAAATAACCCTAATTGTCATTACAATTTCAACTGTTCCTAAACCTGTCATATATTTCCAAGAAATCTCTGGGTATCTCCTTCAGACCACACATAACTTGACGCTTTTACTACAGCTCCTAAGTCTGTCAATGCCAACACAGGATTGTTGGCAATGGGATGTAATGCCTCTTAATATAGCCACGTGACTAGATGGTGCCCATATGCCTAGCGATAGGTTTGATTTTATCAACGCTATAAATAAGTTGCAAAATCTTTGATTTAGTAAGTTCTGTGATTAAGTATTGAAATTACTTTTACGTATACTGCACTCTACTGAAAGATGTATCACAAATGTGAACAGTAACTTCATTTTGAATCTTGTATTTTAAAGAGAGAGAGAGAAAGAGAGAGAGTGTGTGTGTGTGTGTGTGTGTGTGTGTGTGTGTGTGTGTGTGTGTGTGTGTGTGTGTGTGTGTGTGTGTCCCAAAAGATTTATTGCACCATATGAGGAGATAGCTTTAAAATACATGAAAGTCACAGAAGACACTAAGTTATTTTGTCTGATTTATTCCTGAACTGGTCAATAGTGCAACTGTTCACAACCAATACTCTGTTCAAATATGCTGCTGAAATTAACATTTTGTAAGAAGATCTGAAAGGTTGAAAAATGTGGAGATACAGAGAAGTGGTGAACAGGTTAGCATCACTGAAAGGATAGGTCAGTGTGTTTTAACACTGTCCGGTCATATGGGAAGAATGGAAGACAATAGGCTGGAAAAAAAATTTATTACTTTGAAGTGATAAAATAAAGAAGACCAACAAGGAAGCAATGGACATACATTGTGTAAGAAGTATAACATTGTGTAAGAAGTATAGGGTAAGAAGAACCTTAACATACAAGAAGTGCAAAATACATGCAAGATGAACTAATGCAAAACTCTCTCTCTCTCTCTCTCTCTCTCTCTCTCATCCCAGAAAGAAATGCTTCAATCTTTCTCACAAAATTGCTTGTTCCACATACACAAGTATGTACATGTATCAGTGTACCATATTCTTTGGTTAGCAGTTACAGCTGAAAAATATGCAAATATTATTCAACTGTATACAGGGTTGCAGTGACAGTTTTGTGAATACAATATGAGGTTTCAGTATAAGGCTAGAGAATACATGAATGGAATCCAGAGATTAACATGAGACTTCCTTGAACAGAATACAAGCATTCATGAAGATCTGATAAGAGGTAAGGCAGGCTGGGCTCTTAAGCCTGAATGGTGAAAACTACGGATAATGACTTGAAAGAGCTTTGGAATAATGTATTCTCTAGACCGTAAAAAATTTCATAAAAAGTTTACTTCATATGGATAAAAAGAAATTCAGTATGATCTTTGGTGAACAAAAATAAAATGTTTCTGATTTTTACTTATGCCAATGACCTAGTCTTTGCAGTCTAACCATGTCAATAGGTAAGGAGTAAATTCAGACCCAATTCCCAAAACATCACTGTATGTATGAATACTCATCTCATTTGTAACAAGCCTTGTTATTTGCTTTGTTCATTTTATTTACAATCTTGCAATGACAGCATGCTGAAAGATGGCACTAATATGCCTTTCTTTTGCAGATAATGGTCAGTTGTGTGTAAGAGTGAAAGTAAAATCAAAACTAATTCAATGTTTTGATAATGGACATATTTCTCAGGGTACAACAATCCTACAATTGCGAGGAACCCATGTCAGACTGTGCATAACTTGAACCAATAAAGAATAACAACTGACACACAAAATATTTTTAAATATTCAGGAAGCCTCAGGTGCCTAAAAGCCAAAGGTAGTGAAAACCAGTGAACTCATATATGTACACATACAACAACAGGTTTTCTGGAACAGGGTTACTGGATGGCTAGTACTCATGAAGTCAAGGAGCTGATATGCAAACATAAACAAATGCCAAAACATCCATCTGGCAAGAATAGTCATCTGAATTGCACTTGGAAATGGCATTGACTTTGCAATTTCCTTTTGGTGTACTTGTTTCTGTCCCAAATGAGAGAGAGAGAGAGAGAGAGAGAGAGAGAGAGAGAGAGAGAGAGAGAGAGAGAGAGAGAGAGAGAGAGAGAATAACAAAAAAGGAAAGAACTGCTTACTCTTAAAAATTTATTCAAGACTAATGAGAGAGAGAGAGAGAGAGAGAGAGAGAGAGAGAGAGAGAGAGAGAGAGAGAGACGGATTAGAAGAGAGAGAGCGAGAGAGAGAGAGAGAGAGAGAGAGAGAGAGAGAGAGAGAGAGAGAGATAAACTGTTTACTCTCAACAAGTACTAAAAAAAATTTTTAGGCAAACAAATGTAACTGGCTAAGATCTGCCACTTAGTACTGTCACTCGCTACTTGATTATCATGAAAAACCTCCATTGGATTAGGATAAGATATTACAAAAACATTTTTATACAAATAATGACATTAGAATGAATAAAGCAATAGATTATATAATTTTATGCACATTCCAAGTGGTGAAATGCTAATTTCTCTTTATAAATGAGATGCCAAATGGTCCTGTGATAAACCAAGAGGTAAGAAACTGAATATAAATATAGTATGTCTGATGCAAATTTTAAAAACGTAATGAAAGTCAATTTAAGGCATCTCAGTATTCACCATGACTGTTAAGGCAGATCAAACTAACATTTAAAGATACAAAATTAAAAGAATTTATTGCTAAAATCAGATCCAAATCATCAAAGTCAGTGAAGGATTGATTTTTCAGCCAAAATACTGAGCCTAGGAGTTCGGCAAGTGCCCAGGTCAAGAGACGCGAGTTAGTTTATACTTGCATATCAGCTCCAAGTCCACACAAAACTTAGCTACTGAGTTACCCTGGCCCCACATGCCAATTAGCTTTGAGCTTACACATCATCTCCTGTCCCAGCATGGTTCTGATGTCTTTGATTCCTGAGCCAGAGGGATTAAGAAGAGAGTATTACACTTGTGACCTATACACAGTGCCACACATTTGCCTTCCCAAAATTATCTTTTTTTGTGCATCCATACTCCTACAGCCTCAAAATAACTGATGCTTCTTAAAAGATATTTTGGAAAGTTCATACTACTGTGGCTGTCAAGAGGAATTCAGATTCTTCAGAAGGGGAAGTCATGGAAAAGATTGCCAGTTATGAGGCGAGCTTCCTGAACCAAAGGCATCCCACATATATTTTCATTGGATGATATTAAATAAAAGGAGAAATTTACCTCAAATCCTAAACACTTTTAATAAAAAGTTTTTACATAGCACTACTTTAAGGTATTTATTAACTATGAGAGCACTGACAGTGATCTGCTTCTTCAAAGATGCAAACACTATTCCATGAAGATAACTACGACAACACTACTTCACACACAAAACTACTGGTATTATACAAACATCACCTACCTAGTACCAGTTGATTCATCATCACTGTCATCGTCACCAAACTCTGCAAAACAATAAAAATAAAGTGACAGGAGATATGGTACATTTATAATTTCATTATGGTATAGAAAACCTAAACTTAAATTTAGTAAAATCAGTCAACATTCTTTCAATTGCAGTCAACAGATTCTTTAAATGGCAAAGTCAACAGGCTTACTTTCAAACAAGAATAAAACAGAATACAGAATTTAAGCCAAAGGCCTGAGCTGGGACCTATGAGGTAATTCAGCACTGAAAGGGAAATTGCGAGTAAAAAGGTCTTAAAGGTATAAAACAGCGAGAAACGATCACAGTTGCACAATGAATAAATTTTTAGGATAGGGTGGAAAGTACGATGGAAGACAGAGAATATGAATGGAGGTACAGTAAAAGGAATGAAAAGGGTTGTAACTAGGAGCCAAAGGGAAGCTGCATTAATGATACTAACCCCTATGGGGGAATAGTAATTTTCATTTTAATTTACCAGTCCTTGAAATTTCTCATTATTTCATAAATAAAGATTTTTCAGTGAAATTATGCTCACATTTTCAAACCCCTTTTAATAAACCTCTAGGCTCAGAGGTCTAGATAAACTAAACCTTTATATAATTATAATAATTCAATGAACCTCTCCACTTTAACCTATGCACCTAAAAATCTATTTCAAAAATAAATCCTTGACAGCTTCTATGTTTTGGGTGTTCTTACCCCAAGCAGATAAACAATATGGTTTTACTGGCAGTCCCCGGCTTACGATGGGGGTTCCGTGCTTGAGACGTGCCGTAAGGCGAAAATCATTGTAAGCTGGAAAATCCACAAAAATCCTAAGAAAACCTTACTTGTATGTTTTAGGTGTATTAAAAAGTGTGTAAACTGCATTTTTATTGCATTTTTCATCAAGAAAACCTTCAAATATTGATTATTTTGCATTTTTGGAGTCATATGTCTTCCGTCAGGTCGGTGACGTAAGCATTGTAAACCTGGAAATAACTTATTACGAAATATAATTGAAAAGCGCTGTAACCTTGGAACGTTGTAAGCCGAACCCGTCGCAAGCCGGGGACTGCCTGTATTTTGTTCATGTTCCTTCTTACCTAATTAAGAGGATATTGTAGACATCTGACAGGTTCTTTGTGCACTTCTGACTCAAGATGCCATATAATTAGAAATTCAGAAGTTCAAGCAAAGATACAATGCTTTACTACCCTAATACAACTCTACTTGTATTGTATTTCAAATTTTACTTACATTTATATTTACTTATTAATTTGTCTGTTTTTCTAATATCAGATCTCTTCTTTCTGTATTTCCCATTACCTTTCATTACTTCTTTCATATGAACACAATATTCTTTGAAAGTTTGAATTTCAAATCAATGGCCCCTTTGGTGGGCTTATTCCATATATCTATATCTATATCTACCATCATACATCTACATCTACATCTACAGCTCATCTACATCTAATCTTACCATCTACATCAATCTTACATCGACATCTACCATCACATTACATCTCCATCTACATCTACATATACATCTAATCCTATATATTATATATATATAGATATAAATATATATATATATATATATCTATATATAATTATATATAATAATAGAACATTAATACATATATATAATATATATATATTATATATATAGTATATCTATCTACATCTACATCTACATCTACATCTACATCTACAATCCTACATCACATCTAATCATTACATCTACATGTCTACACTACATCTACATTACATCTACATCTAACATCTACATCTACATCCACAAACTCATCCATCTACATCTACATCTACATCCATCGACTCTACATCTATCTACATCTATATCTATCATATATATATATATATATATATATATTATATATATATACTATATATATATATATATATATATATATATCTATATATATATTATATATATATATATATATATATATAATACTATATATATAATATATATATTATATACACACACATATATATATATACATATACATATATATGTATATATATATATATTATATACATATATGAGTTAAGGGCCTATGAAATAACAGATCACTGATACTAAATCACCCTACAACCTTAAAACAAAGATCTCTGAACATTTTGTAGTAGGGAAGATCAATTACAGAAATATACTCTCATACATCCAATGTGCACAAAATATATGCAACTAAAACTACTTTATAGGAAACAGCAGCACCCTTAACTTTCCTATCAACACTTACCTATCGCAGGTCCCAAATTCAATTCACTTGCTCTCGTTCCATGACTAGATGAGGCCCCAGTGGTCACATTCTCAGATCCCACTTCCATATCACAGATTGCAGGACTAGAACTGGATGTAGTTATTGTGTGTGTCCTAACAGCCGCTGGCTGACATACTGATGAAGATGAGGAAGAAGATAACGATGTCGATGATGATGAGCGAGATGCTTGATCCGGCAGCGTGGACTCGTGCTTATTTCCACGACATTCTGGAACTGCTTCGGAATTGCTCTTTCTGCCCTCTTCTAATTCTGAACTTGAAGGAACTACATCATCTTTCATGTCTGAGGAATTACTGTCACGTGTAACTTCATCACCAACACCAATTCTTATCATGCTACTTGTAACACCTTTGACTTGAGTATGAAAGGTTCACAGATGGTTCTACCTGATGCCTGAAGTAATAAAATATTTGTTCTTTGACAGAGAATGTTACCAAGAATAAAATGTAAGCAAATATCATGCACACAAAAAAATATTCTATGAAAACTTCACACAATAAACTGACAACAGCATAAAATTTTTTAGGAAATTTTACCAAAAATGAACTAAATAAATTGAAAGACCAAAACCCCAATTGATGCATATTAAAGTTCCGAATACATATGACTCAAAATTAAATAGTTAGTCAATTTCCATTTTTGGATGATTTCAATCTGAAGATAGCAAGCGACTCTAGGCCCTAACACTGATCTGATGGAGCAGAAAGAAAAAGCCATCATTGGAAACAATCACTAAAATATCAATAGTGTTTAAACCTAATTTACTGAAAGATATCATTACAACCCTCCCTACAACACCACCCATCATGGGCAGTCAAGCAGGCAAAGTTAATGAATAACACACCTGTTTTTCAACTGAAACTATACAACTTCAAATCAATTCCTTCTAATCATTACCACCTAGATAATCATGATCTTACCCTCAAAATAGCCACCCGATTGAATTACCTGCACGTCAGCCACTTGACTTAACAAGTGGAATACCCACTGGCAACAGTTTGATGTAGTGGAATGGAATGTAGAATTTAGGCCAAAGGCCAAGCGCTGGGACCTATGAGGTCACTCAGTGATGAAAGGGAAATTGAGAGTAGAAAGGTTTGAAAGATGTAACAGGAAGAAAACCTCACAGTTGGACTATGAAACAACTGATAGGAGAGGTAGGAAAGAAAGATATAAGAAAGAGAATATGAATGGAGGTATAATAAAAGGAATGAAAGGGGTTGCAGCTAGGGCCGAAGGGATGCTGCAAAGAACGTTACATAATACCTACAAGTTATCTTACTTTAACCAGACCACTGAGCTGATTAACAGCTCTCCCAAGGCTGCCCCGAAGGATTAGACATTTTTACGTGGCTAGGAGGTAGGTGAGCACATAAACCACTCATCCAACGAGGAATTATATAATACCTACAGGCTTGATATAGTAGCTGCATGCAGTGTTTCTCGACAGTTCTATTATACTGCCAGGATTCCTTCAACCCAGTGTTTGGGAACAGGACATATAGTGGAGAAGCCAAGGAATTAAGTTAGTGTCATCAAATCCTACAGCAATTCACTCACCATTCTTCACATGAACAGCCCAGCTGATAATTGATTTATACTCAACAAATCTAGGCTGTTCAATTATTCTGTGATTTTACCAGTAACTACTATGGCTCTCTCTCTCATGCCAGCACTTGCAATAATGGCAGGCTGACCTCAATTCTGTAGCTTACATAGCAACTTTCAGACCAGCAACTGAGAATTTGTTTGCTTTCCTCAGAAGCTTTGATTCTACCATATTAACAATGAACAGAAGTACTGTTGTTCATTTCAGCATTAATGTCTTAGATATACATACTGTGCTACATCTATTCTTCCTTAAGTGATACCTCAATAAAACTGGCAAAAAGGAGACAGATGAACACTTCATGGCACATCCATGTAAATGATGCAAGCAATTGTAAGCCTGCTAATAGCACTGCCTGAATCTGACAGAAAATCAACAACGACAGGCAAATAAATGTTAGCGTGAGCTCCACCAGGTCTAAATCAAGTTTTGACTCAATTTCATGTATCAAATTTAGCTAATAATTTGTGGACCAATATACAAGATTATTACCAAGCAAGTGTTCATCTACATCAACCAAATACCCAATAATATAGACTTTCTAAATCTGGATACCTAATTAAAAACTATAATTACCTATAATCACTTCACTTTGACAAAAGATGATGACTAATCCCAAAAAAAGGAGTTCTATGGGGAACTCACTCACCCATTACAACAATTTAGTTTGCGTTTCATTTTGGATGCATTAGTACTTTATTTTTCCATAAAAACATCACAGCAATAAATAGGATACGATAAGAATTTGAGATTTAGGCCACAGGCCAATCAGTGGGACCTATGAGGTCATTCAGCACTGAAAGGAAAATTGAAAGTAAAGGAGGTTTTAAAAGTGTACCAGGCAGAAAACCTCACAGCTGCACAATGAAACAACTCTTAGGAAAGGGTGGAAAGTAAGATGGAAGAAAGACAATATGAACAGAGGTATAATCAACGGAAGAGAAGGGTTGTAGCTGTGGGTTGAAGGGATGTTGCAAACAATTAAATACAGGCTACCACAACATAAAACCTAGTGACTAAGCCATAATACATTCTGAGGTACCAATGGAACCCTGTCAATGTTGGATTGATCATACTTCCTGAATTCTCTGGATTTCCTTAAAATCAACTAATTAGCTTTTATTTAAGGTTATGATCTACAATCCTTTTAGTTACAAAAATGTGATGTCATACTGCTTCTGTCTATAGTATGATACTTAGTTCTTTGGAAGAATATTCATTGTATAAAAGTTTTTAATGAATTTCTTTCAGTTGTATTACTGCATACACATGATCACTTCATGTTAATAAATATCACTTAGACTGTCTTTGGATAAAAATTCTAAGATCATACTAAAAAATCAAGTAAATACATATTTGTTAAAAATCTGTTACCTCAAAATTACTTTTATTTAAAAAAAAAAAACTTCAATGGTAAACAATGTATAAAGGTTTTCAGAAATCAGCATGTAATATTTAGCTTTTCCTTTATAATACAGCATGAAAGCAGAACAGGGAAGAAAATCAAAACATACTTTTCAACAAATCCTTGTCGAAGTGAAGAAATTCTGTCTTGTAAACCTTCTATACTGGGGTCCATTACATCAAAAGGTCCTTCTTCATCAGGGAGTTGATGTCTTTCAGCTCTAGAAGTCGTTGGTTTTGCTTGTGAATCATCTGATTCATTTTGCTGTAATACTGATGATGATTCTACATCACATGACAATGAAGGTTTGTTGTCCTCAGCTACAGAGGAAGAAGCACCAAGGGCACAAGGAGCTGTTGAGGTCTCTGACAAATTTGTTGAGCTTTCTCCAGTTTGAGATATTAAAGAAGCAGCAGATGTAGATGGCTGATCTTCTGTCAACAATGGCCCAGAAGGATTAGCTTCTGCTGTCTCATTATGAGCAACGTCTCTTTCACTTATACTGTCCGATACGGAATCAGAACGATTTCGAGAGGAGTCCAAGTCTGGTGCACCAGGCTGGCCTGGTGCTCGAGAACTAGGATCATTCAACATTCGAGATAATACATCAGTCATCCTCTGCATCAATGTCGCGTGTAAGGTTGGTCTTGCCTGGCCAACATCTGCAATGAAAATTATTTTGAATTTGGTATACAGTAGTAACTATCATAAAAACAAACTTCATAAATCATGTAAATTAGTTCAGTGATCTGGTTGGCCTACTTCTTAATAATAATAATAATCAATAATAATAATAATAATAATAATAATAATAATAATAATAATAATAATAATAAATAAATAATAAAATAAATATAAATAATATAATAAATAAATAATAATAAAATAATTAATAAACAATAATAACAATAAATAACAAATAATAATAATAATTAATAATAATAATAATAATAACCAATAAATACTAAAATAAATAATAAATAAAAATAATAATAAATAAATAAATAAAATAATAATAATATATAATAAATAATAATAATAATAATATAATAATAATAATAATAATAACAATAATAATAATAATAATAATAATAATAATAATCTGACTTGAGTAAACTGAAAGAGATGGCAGAAAAAAGGTTAAGAAGCAAAAGAAAACAAGGGAGGAACTCAACGAGAAATACAAAGTACAAGAGAGGGGACTAAACAACACAATAGAAGATGTAAAACAGAGGCTTAAGGCCAAAGCACATAAGATCCAACGGTACATGAAACAGGAATAAGGGATACCAACAGAACAAACTATTCGGAACCAACCAGAAAGACTATACAGCCAACTAAGAGGGGAAGAGAACCACCCAGAAATTCCTGAAAACCGAACCAAGTAAGAGACTCTGGGAAAACATATGGAGCAATCCGGTATCACACAACAAACATGCAACATGGCTCCAAGGAAGTCAAGGAAGAAGAAACAGGGAGAATAAAAAACAAAAGATTCACAGACATCACGACAGACACAGTCAGACACCAACTAAAGAAAATGCCAAACTGGAAAGCCCCAGGTCCCGATGAAGTCCATGGATACTGGCTCAAAAAAACTTCAAGGCCCTACACCCACGAATAGTAGAACAACTCCAGCATTGTATCTCAAATCACCAAGCACCCAAATGGATGACCACAGGAAGGACATCCTTAGTACAAAAAGACAAGAGTAAGGGAAATATAGCCAGTAACTACAGGCCTATCACCTGCCTACCAATAATGTGGAAGTTACTAACAGGTATCATCAGTGAAAGGCTATACAACTACCTAGAGGAGACAAACACCATCCCCCACCAACAGAAAGGCTGCAGAAGGAAGTGTAGGGGCACAAAAGACCAGCTCCTGATAGACAAAATGGTAATGAAGAACAGTAGGAGAAGGAAAACCAACCTAAGCATGGCATGGATAGACTAAAAGAAAGCCTTCGACATGATACCACACATGGCTAATAGAATGCTCCGAAAATATATGGGGCAGAGGAAAATACCATCAGCTCCTCAAAAATACAATGCGCAACTGGAATACAATACTTACAAGCTCTGGAATAAGGACTAGCAGAGGTTAATATCAGGAGAAGATCTTCCAGGGCGACTCACTGTCCCCACTACTCTTCGTAGTAGCCATGATTCCCATGACAAAGTACTACAGAAGATGGATGCTGGGTACCAACTCAAGAAAAGAGGTAACAGAATCAACCATCTGATGTTCATGGATGACATATCAAGCTGTATGGTAAGAGCATCAAGGAAATAGATACCCTAATCCAGACTATAAGGATTGTATCTGGGGACATCAGGATGGAGTTTGGAATAGAAAAATGCACCTTAGTCAACATACAAAAACAAAAGGCAAAGTAACGAGAACTGAAGGGATAAAGCTACCAGATGGGAGCAACATCAAACACATAGATGAGACAGGATACAAATACCTGGGAATAATGGAAGGAGGCGATATAAAACACCAAGAGATGAAGGGACACGATCAGAAGAATATATGCAGAGACTGAAGGCGATACTCAAGTCAAAACTCAACGCCGGCAAAAATATGATAAAGCCATAAACACATGGGCAGTGCCAGTAATCAGATACAGCGCAGGAATAGTGGAATGGACGAAGGCAGAACTCCGCACCATAGATCAGAAAACCAGGAAACATATGACAATACACAAAGCACTACACCCAAGAGCAAATACGGACAGACTATACATAACACGAAAGGAAGGAGGGAGAGGACTAACTAAGTATAGAGGACTGCGTCAACATCGAAAACAGAGCACTGGGTGGGGCAATATCTGAAAACAGTGAAGACGAGTGGCTAAAGAGTTGCATGAAGAAGGACTAATAAAAGCAGAACGAAGACCCAGAAATATACAGAGACAGGGAGAAAGACAGAAAGAACAGAGGACTGGCACAACAAACCAATGCACGGACAATACATGAGACAGACTAAACGAACTAGCCAGCGATGACAATTGGCAATGGCTACAGAGGGGAGAGCTAAAGAAGGAAACTGAAGAATGATAACAGCGCACAAGATCAGGCCCTAAGAACCACATATGTTCAAAGTACGATAGACGGAAATAACATCTCTCCCATAAGTAGGAAGTGCAATACGAAAGTGAAACCATAAACCACATAGCAGTGAATGCCCGGCACTTGCACAGAACCAGTACAAAAGAGGCATGATTCAGTGGCAAAAGCCCTCCACTGGAGCCTGTGCAAGAAACATCAGCTACCTTGCAGTAATAAGTGGTACGAGCACCAACCTGAAGGAGTGATAGAAAACGATCAGGCAAAGATCCTCTGGGGACTATGGTATCAGAACGGATAGGGTGATACGTGCAAACAGGACCAGACGTGACGTTGATTGACAAAGTCAAGAAGAAAGTATCACTCATTGATGTCGCAATACCATGGGACACCAGAGTTGAAGAGAAAGAGAGGGAAAAAATTGGATAAGTATCAAGATCTGAAAATAGAAATAAGAAGAATATGGGATATGCCAGTGGAAATTGTACCCATAATCATAGGAGCACTAGGCACGATCCCAAGATCCCTGAAAAGGAATCTAGAAAAACTAGAGGCTGAAGTAGCTCCAGGAACTCATGCAGAAGAGTGTGATCCTAGAAACGGCACACATAGTAAGAAGAGTGATGGACTCCTAAGGAGGCAGGATGCAACCCGGACCCCACACTATAAATACCACCCAGTCGAATTGGAGGACTGTGGATAGAGCAAAAAATAAAAAAATAATAATAATAATAATAATAATAATAATAATAATAATAATAATAATAATAATAATAATAATAATAATAATGGAGAAACAAATCCAGTTATGTATGGGTGTACATATTTAGCAATAAATTTCTACAGAGAGCTTTCGAGAATCTATTCGAAAAGATTCCTGAAAGCTCTCAGTAGAGATTCAGTTAAGTATATGTACTCATACATAACTGTGGATTTGTTTCTCCATTACAAGACTCATGCTACTATGAGTATCTTTTTTATAATAATGTTCAGGGTTGCATCCTGCCAACTCCTAAGGAGGCTGGATGCAACCTGGGCGAGGGGGGGTACGTAACAGTAGGAGAAGGTAATAAAGGGTACAATAGGCGAAAATGTTTGGACAACACTGGGCTAGGCTATATTCAAGATACGATTTTCCAACAAACAATGGGTTTGTTTAACCTAACCCCATTGTCAGTAGGAGAATACCTGTACATGTGTGTTTCTTAATTAAAAACATGTCTTTTTCATAATTTAGGATGGTTTGGGGATGTTTCACAGGGCTGGAGCAGATTATATCTATTTCAGTTATTTTAAATTAGAGCAACTTCTTTGACATACAAGTATATTGACTTTCGAGCTCTGTTACAGAACAAACTCGTATCTCAAGGCATTACGTACTTAAAACTCCTCTAAAATAGCTTTTAAATGCCTATTTTGATGTTCAAAAAACCTCTAAAAATGCTTATACATGAATATTTAAATAACTATCACAAAAAATGTATTTAGTCACAAAAATTATATGAAAATACAGTAAATAGTGAATATTTTTCACAAATAACGTGTACAGGCAGTCCACGGTTATCAGCAGACTCAGTTAATGGCGATCTGGTTTTATGGAGCTTGTCTAGTACCATAACAGGCGATTTATGGCACCATAACAGGCCGAGTTTCAGTTATTGCCACCATATGGTGCCAATAGTAGAGTTATGGCACCATAACATACCTAATAGAGGTGCCATTAACCAGTTATCGAAGCCATTAACCAAAACTCAGCACCATGGGCACCATAAACTGCTGAGTTTCGGTTAATGACAGTTTTCGCTTATCAGCACCCCGCCGAGAACGGAACCCCCACCGACAACCAGGGACTGCCTGTATACATGTTCCATTAGGTAACTGCAAATAGGAGAGTCCACGAAGCAGGAACTGCAAATAGGCGGGAGTCAACTACTATAATAATAATTAATAATAATAATTATTATAATAAATAATAATACTAAATCATGTACAAAACAAAGTAAAGTACTGTGCAAGGTTTTCTGTAAAAAAAAAAAAATTTTAATACCTATCAATTACTTGTACAGTAAGTTCCAAAACTGAAGAGACAAATTTCAGAGGATTTCGTTCGAAATTCACTAACTGGCAACTACAACTCGTAGTTGAAAAATTTATTTTTTCTCTACAGTGAAAGCTCTATCAAGCAAAGTAAAGCTAACATATGATGCACAAATACTCAAATCCATGATACTTATAACAATCATAAGAAAAAAATTACGGTAATAGTAATTATCTTAAAGTATACCAATTACTTCAAACTATAGAAACGAAACAATTTGAAATTCTCGTCCAACACAGGATTACCACATTACCAATGTATATTTCGAGCAATGTGGAAACAAATATTTAATATCAATTATTTTAGCAAAGAGCATAAAACCATGCAAGTATCAATAGAATGTAAAGGGAAAATCTATGCGACATTAAACATAATCAACCATGAATGCACCTAGATTCAATAGAGAAGTTGGTGTGGTTGGTAGTTCTGATTCTAGCTTCGAGGACCGAGCATAAAATCATTTTCGAGAAAGGCTCTAACTGCTGCTGCTACCTTCAGGTGACTAGGCCTAGTTCCGGGCATTGCAAGGCTTACGGCTTACTATGTAGGGCCACTGTCTGCTATTTAGGCAAAGATGGAACCTTCAGGACCGACACCAGGACCTGTCCTTGCACCTGGGAAACAGACTCCCTATACAAAAAAATAGAAAGACGTCGCAAGCAACCAGAACACCCCGTAATATCACCACCTGGTTATAAAGGGATCGACAGACAGACCCCACCACCCCTCCCCCCTCTACCTCTACCACTACCCACATTACTAACTCCACCTTTTTCTCTTCACAAACCTTTTACTTCAAATCTTCGAATCATATCCCAACCGTGAAACTTAAGACTGAATGCAATTTGCGTAAGTGTGGGCGTATCATAAGAGAGTGAGTATCACCCAAATTCATATTTCCACGGACGACCTATTAAGTTCATCCAGTCAAATCATATGTATCACAGAAAATTTATGAGATATATTTTGGTGGGGATAGATAGATATATATTAGTATATATATATATATATATATTATATATAGTATATATTATATATATATTATATATATTATGATATATATATATATATATCTATTTATATATTTATATATCTATATATATATCTATATTTATAGATATATCTATATATATATATCTATATATATCTTATATATATATATCTATATATTATAGTATCATATATCTATATATCGATATATACCTATATTTATATATATATCTAATTATATATGATATATATATCTATATATATCTATATATCTATATATATATATATATATATGATCTATATATATACTATTATATATATCTATATATATATATCTATATCTATATATATATAGATATCTATATTATCTATATATCTATATAGAATCTATATAATGCTTTTCTTATCTATATATATCTATATATATATCTATATATCAATCTATAAATCTATATGTATCTTATATATCTATATATATTGCTATATATATATATTATCTATATGATTATATCTATATACCTATTATATATAGATTATATAGATCTACAAGTATATATATATATATATATATATATAGATAATCTATTATATTACTATATATATCTATATATATCTATATATATATATATATAGATATATATATATATAAATATATATATATATATATATATATATATATATATATATATAGATATATCGATATTTATATCTATAATTATATATATCTATATTATCTATATATAATATAGATTCTATATATATCTTAATATATATTATATGCTATATATATCTATTATATCGATATATTCTTATATTAAATTATATAGATATTATATATATATAATCTATATATATCTATCTATTATATATCATATATATATATAATATATCTATATTATATATATATATAAGATATAATATCTATATCTAATATACATATTATATATATATATATATATCTATATATTTATCTATATAATTATCTATATATATATTAATTATCTATTATTTATTATATAATATATATATATATATATAAGAATATCTATTATATATAGATATATTATATGACATTATATATATATATCTATATATAGATATCTATTATATATAGATCTATATCTATAAATATATATATTATCTTATATATACTATATATCTATATCTAATCTAGATATACTATATCCTATAGATAATATATATATTATTATATATATATATATATATCTTATCTATTCTATATATATATAATTCTATATCCTATATATAATATATATATATCTTATATAGCTATAATCTAGATCTATATATCTATATGATCTATATATCCTATATATTTATATATCTATATCTATATTCTCTATACTATATATATAAATTATTATACTATATATATATATAATATATTATATAGCTATATCTATATATGATAATATATTATTATATATATTATATGTCGTATAATTATATATCTAATAATATTATCTATATTCTATAATTAGAACCTTATATCTATTACATATCTATATCTATATATTATATATATAATATATATATATAGATATATATATATAGATAATATATATCTCTTATATCGATATTATTATTCTATATATCTATTATATATATATATATCTATATCTATATATATATATCTATATAATATAATTGATATCTATGTATATATTAGATATCTATATCTATAAGATCCTATATATATATAATATATATATACTAGATATATATATACATATATATATATCTTATAATATATATAGTATATCTATAGATATATATCTCTATATAATATATATATTATAGATATATGTATATTATAATATTATATATCTATATATAGGATATAATATATATTATAATAATTTATATATTATATCTAATATAATAATATATAATAATATGTATATATTAATAATAATGTAATATATAATCTAATAATATATATAATACAAGATATATAATATTATATACGTACAGGGGGTTCCACGGACCGACGTTGATCCGTTCTTACGATGCGTCGTAACACGATTTTCAGCGTAAGTCGGAACATTGAAAAATACCACATGATTTAATGTAAATACCTATCAATAACAACGAGAGAACAATTCCTTACCTTTATTAGTTTCTTTTGATTGGCTTGCACACTGGAGAGGAAGCTGCGGTGCTGGAGAGACTGGGGGAGGTTAGTGAAGAGAAAAAGAAACCTCCAGAAGTTGCTGGAGATGCTGAGGCAGATGATTCTTGAGGTGAGGCAGAACATACTAGTACTGGAGATGCTGAGGCAGTGATTCTTGAGGTGAGGCAGACATACTACTGATGTTGGGGCAGGTGAGTCTTTAGGTGAGGCAGAACCTACAGAA
>NC_087206.1:78556171-78646757 GCF_015104395.2 Macrobrachium nipponense
ATATACTTGGAAAAAATGCAATTCTTCAGTTCCTTACTCAAGATTAAATCAGTACAGTACTTGCCATCTGTTCAGTAAAACTCACAAAGCACAAAAAGAAATTGATTCAGCTTTCATAAGGACCATCTCCCTTCCTCCTCAGAATCAACTTGTTGTCCAGTTAATGCACCAAATCAAAGACCTCGAAAATGACAAATTTTCTGGGCGAGAGTTGTGGTTGCCCTCTCTTAGCAACTAATAGACCTCTCCTCCCATAAGAACCACAAAAACTTTCCTGAAGTTGGGTGAATAAGAATATGAAGTAGACTTCTTGTAGATCTCATGAGACCAGGAAATCTTTCCTGATTGACCTCCTTACTGACTCCATCTTGATAAGATCAATTGGAGGAACTGTAGAACAGACTGTGGTCGATGATTGACCTTCCGCTGTAAACACTTACAAGACTAAAATGAGGTGACTGTAGAAGTAAAGTGAATCATCTCACTTTCTCAATTGTCTGTTTTACTAACATGAACTTGACTTCTCCACTGAGTGCGATACTTCTTACTAACATGGGGGACTTTGATTCCAGAGAGGGGAATCATTACCCATAGTGAAGGTTACCCATGATCCGACTCTCCATGTACATGTCCCTCCAAGAACACCTGCTGTGCATAGTCGTCAATGAAAATGGCAGTGCATGTATGAGGAGAAAGTAAGGTTATGAACTTGAACTGAAACTTGGAAGAAGGAGCAATGAATATTATTATGGAAATTGGAGGAATGCAAATAACTAATAGAGTATGTGGGAGTAAATATAACAGATGATGGTAGGAAGAGGAAAGCAAGTAAAAAAATATCAAGTAAAAACAATATCTAAAGCAAGAAAGGCAGCAGGGTGTGTGTAAAGATAAGGAGCAGACTTGAATTGTGGAGATACATACAGGTGGTAAAAAGATTAGCACAGGTGGAAGGCCAGATCAAAGTATTCTGAGATGGTCTGGGCATGTGTAAGACTGGGTGATCATGATTGGCTACTAAAATTTGAATAATACTGTACAGAAGTGTTAGAAGAAATGAGGAGAGGAAGACCAAGATAGGATTGGGTATCTAGGGTGAAAGTGGCATTGAGAAGGAGGGGCCTTAATATCTAGGACCTCGCAAGAATGCATGGAAAATTTGGGAGAGAGAGAGAGAGAGAGAGAGAGAGAGAGAGAGAGAGAGAGAGAGAGAGAGAGAGAGAGAGAGAGAGAGAGAGAGAGTAGTGGGGGGGAGGGTTAAACTTAATGTTGATGAGCCTTACATATAGGTCCAAGAAGCAGCTAATGTTGTGGGGGCTTTACTGCACAGGATGTTCACCCAATATTTTGAAGGTAAAGCATGAATGTAGATGTGACTGTTGTGGTACCTTGTCTGGGGCCACATCCTGTTAGGGAAAATGGCCTAATGTTGACAAAATTAAATATGTACAAAAATACAGACACCAGCCTACCTACAAACAAGTTACAGTGGGCCCCCATATTCCCATTCTCTGGATTCGAGGACTCGCATTCACGGATTTCTCTCTGGAATACATCCATCCATTATTCGTGGGAAATTCACGGATTTGTTGTATTTTTCTAAGAGAAATATCCACAAACTCCTGTTTTTTTTTTTATAAATTTCATCATAAAATGCACTTTTTGTCATAAAACTAATAAAAAAAACAGGTATAAAACATTGTTAGTGGGTTTTCCTTGAGTTTTAACTAACAAAATAGGCCATTTCAAGCATTTTTATACAGGTTCCAACTATTTGCGGGTTTTAGCTATTCGTGGGGGGGTTTGTTATGCATCTCCCAAGAATAAGGGGGGACCACTGTACTTTAAGGATGGACGTATGTATGTTGAATTATTTATAAATTGATTACTGTACTCTTCATGCATATTTAAGTACTGTATGATATAAAATCTATACAGTATTGCATGTTTTTTCATCCTACGACACAATACATTGCACATACAGTACTATATTTACAGAATAGGTGTGCAAAACAATTTGAACTTGAGGGTGGCAAAGGAAAACTCTTTGATCACAATTTTAATTTATGACCCCATTTGTTTGTGTATCTGAATATTTTCAAGTTGAATGTTCGTAAGTAGGGTGGTGTCCACGCACACACGCTGATAAAGAGAACAAGGCTTTCTTAGGAAGGGAGGTGGTTGCAAGCAGAATTTCTAACCTTGTTGAAAACTACATGGTTTAATGAAAGAGGGGCAGTTTGCTTCCTCTGATATGGATAACTGTGTTTCATGTAAACCAATACAACAGCATCAATTGTTTTTCCACTTAAGTATATGAGGGCCTCAGAACTCCACTTAAGTATATGAGGGCCTCAGAACTACAGAGTTGTAAAAGCCACCCCCACCAGTATCAAGTTAGGCATACCAGTAGATTTGGCAACATTTCCAGTCTATTTGTTGCATTTCTATGCTATACAGGAGTTTCAAAAAGGTCGAAATCCCTACTTGAGCAGTAGGAATTATCAATTTTGTCTACATGAATGAATGTGGTGTTGCGCGGAGGTTACAGCCTCATAAGAGCTCAGTTAGAACCACAAGGAAGCACATCCGCAGCTCAAGAGTGAGCCAATGAGAGCGTGCGTCACTAAGCGGTTAGTCAGTTCTACGCCAATCAGCATTTTTCCCCATAAGGTGCCCGTAAGTGTTGGCCAATCACCGCACAGTTTACAATCTAGATTATAACAATTAGTCCCCCACCCTCCCCACCTCCCCTATTTTCAAGTTCTTTAGCAGATGTACAGTAGTTTCTGGTGAGTACAGATTAAAATATATGCTTTTCTTAGAGAAGTAGTATTATTTTTCTATAATTTTTTTGTGTTTGATTATTATTATGATATTGGTGATGATTATTTTAATGGCTAAACATTATGATGATGGAACGTTATCATGGTCAACATCATTGTTACTAATATTGCCGTATTATCATTATTATTTGCTATTATCATTAATATTATTATTATCAATACTATTATTTTTTTTTTTTTGCTCTATCACAGTCCTCCAATTTGACTGGGTGGTATTTATAGTGTGGGGTTCCGGGTTGCATCCTGCCTCCTTAGGAGTCCATCACTTTTCTTACTATGTGCGCCATTTCTAGGATCACACTCTTCTGCATGAGTCCTGGAGCTACTTCAGCCTCTAGTTTTTCTAGATTCCTTTTCAAGGATCTTGGGATCGTGCCTAGTGATCCTATGATTATGGGTACAATTTCCACTGGCATATCCCATATCCTTCTTATTTCTATTTTCAGATCCTGATACTTATCCATTTTTCCCCTCTCTTTCTCTTCAACTCTGGTGTCCCATGGTATTGCAACATCAATGAGTGATACTTTCTTCTTGACTTTGTCAATCAACGTCACGTCTGGTCTATTTGCACGTATCACCCTATCTGTTCTGATACCATAGTCCCAGAGAATCTTTGCCTGATCGTTTTCTATCACTCCCTCAGGTTGGTGCTCGTACCACTTATTACTGCAAGGTAGCTGATGTTTCTTGCACAGGCTCCAGTGGAGGGCTTTTGCCACTGAATCATGCCTCTTTTTGCACTGGTTCTGTGCAAGTGCCGGGCATTTGCTTGCTATGTGGTTTATGGTTTCATTTTTCATATTGCACTTCCTACATATGGGAGAGATGTTATTTCCGTCTATCGTTCTTTGGACATATGTGGTTCTTAGGGCCTGATCTTGTGCCGCTGTTATCATTCCTTCAGTTTCCTTCTTTAGCTCTCCCCTCTGTAGCCATTACCATGTGTCATTGCTGGTAAGTTCTTTAGTCTGTCTCATGTATTGTCCGTGCATTGGTTTGTTGTGCCAGTCCTCTGTTCTGTCTGTCATTCTCCTGTCTGTGTATTTCTGGGTCTTCGTCTACTTTTATTAGTCCTCCTTCCCATGCACTCTTTAGCCACTCGTCTTCACTGGTTTTCAGATATTGCCCCAGTGCTCTGTTCTCGATGTTGACGCAGTCCTCTATACTAGGTAGTCCTCTCCCTCCTTCCTTTCGTGTTATGTATAGTCTGTCCGTATTTGCTCTTGGGTGTAGTGCTTTGTGTATTGTCTTATGTTTCCTGGTTTTCTGATTTATGCTGCAGAGTTCTGCTTTCGCCCATTCCACTATTCCTGCGCTGTATCTGATTACTGGCACTGCCCATGTGTTTATGGCTTTTATCATATTTCCGCCGTTGAGTTTTGACTTGAGTATCGCCTTCAGTCTCTGCATATATTCTTTCCTGATCGTGTCCTTCATCTCTTGGTGTTTTATATCCCCTCCTTCCATTATTCCCAGGTATTTGTATCCTGTCTCATCTATGTGTTTGATGTTGCTGCCATCTGGTAGCTTTATCCCTTCAGTTCTCGTTACTTTGCCTTTTTGCATGTTGACTAAGACGCATTTTTCTATTCCAAACTCCATCCTGATGTCCCCAGATACAATCCTTACAGTCTGGATTAGGGTATCTATTTCCTTGATGCTCTTACCATACCTGCTTGATGTCATCCATGAACATCAGATGGTTGATTCTGTTGCCTCTTTTCTTGAGTTGGTACCCAGCATCCATCTTCTGTAGTACTTTTGTCATGGGAATCATGGCTACTACGAAGAATAGTGGGGACAGTGAGTCGCCCTGGAAGATCCCTCCCCTGATATTAACCTCTGCTAGTCTTATTCCAGAGCTTGTAAGTATTGTATTCCAGTTGAGCATTGTATTTTTGAGGAAGCTGATGGTGTTTTCCTCTGCCCCATATATTTTCAGGCATTCTATTAGCCATGTGTGTGGTATCATGTCGAAGGCTGGTTGGTTTTCCTTCTCCTACTGTTCTTCATTACCATTTTGTCTATCAGGAGCTGGTCTTTTGTGCCCCTGCACTTCCTTCTGCAGCCTTTCTGTTGGTGGGGAATGGTGTTGTTTCCTCTAGGTAATTGTATAGCCTTTCATTGATGATACCTGTTAGTAACTTCCACATTATTGGTAGGCAGGTGATAGGCCTGTAGTTACTGGCTATATTTCCCTTACTCTTGTCTTTTTGTACTAAGGATGTTCTTCCTGTGGTCATCCATCTGGGTGCATGGTGATTTGAGACAATGCTGGAGTTTTTCTGCTATTCGTGGGTGTAGGGCCTTGAAGTTTTTAAGCCAGTATCCATGGACTTCATCGGGACCTGGGGCTTTCCAGTTTGGCATTTTCTTTAGTTGGTGTCTGACTGTGTCTGTCGTGATCTCTGTGAATCTTTGTTTTATTATCCTTGTTTCTTCTTCCTTGACTTCCTGGAGCCATGTTGCATGTTTGTTGTGTGATACCGGATTGCTCCATATGTTTTCCCAGAGTCTCTTACTTGGTTCGGCTTCAGGAATTTCTTGGTGGTTCTCTTCCCCTCTTAGTTGGCTGTATAGTCTTTTCTGGTTGGTTCCGAATAGTTTGTTCTGTTGGTATCCCTTATTCCTGTTCATGTACCGTTGGATCTTATGTGCGTTGGCCTTAAGCCTCTGTTTTACATCTTCTATTGTGTTGTTTAGTCCCCTCTCTTGTACTTTGTATTTCTCGTTGAGTTCCTCCCTTGTTTTCTTGCTTCTTAGCCTTTTTTCTGCCATCTCTTTCAGTTTACTCAAGTCAGATCTCATCACCATGATTTGCTTTTCCAGGCGCCTTTTCCAAGGAGGTTGCTGTTTTGGTTTCTGTTGGGTTGGTTGTGCTGGTGGTGTTGGTGTTCAAATCCCCATCAGTTCTGCTACTAATCTTGCTCCTGCATATGCCAAGTTATTTGTTTCTGTGATACTGGTGGTGTGTATTATGCCCATTATTTCATTGACCTCACTTGTTTTCTTTGTTCTCTCTGTATCTGGCTCCATCCAAAGTCTAATCTTATCTACCCATTCCATCCTCTCTGTTACTTCATCGGTGTTTCTTCGTGTGTCGTTGTTTGATACCTCATCATCCCTGTCGTCTTCTGTGGCATCGTCTCTCAGTTCGTCTTCGTGTAATTCGTTGTCGTGTGACATTTCCCTTTCCAGTTCTTCTCTTTCTGTTGGGGAGAGCCAGTTCTTTTTCTTTATGTTCCTTACTTGGTCTGCCAGCCTCTGCTCTGTTTGGGGGGTGTTATTCTTCTCATTCCAGATGTTGACCAACCTTCTTCTATATCCTCTCTCCGTCAGGTTGCTTCTGATGTAGCATCTCCATTATTATTATTATTATTATTATTATTATTATCACCATCAGTATAACATCCATGATTGTTATACCACGAAAGTATTTTCATGGTGAGTACACATTTTATTATCATTATTATTATTATCAATATTATTAACCAATATTACTGTATTACCTTATTATTATATATTTATATATTATTATTATTATTATTATTATTATTACATCTATTGCTGTTATAACAAGAATATAATAACACTTCATTATCCTTTTACACATTTACCGTATATTTCGGCGTATAAGTCGACCCTTTAGCCCCAAAAAATCATGCCAAAATTAGGGGGTCGACTTATCTAACGGTAACAAAAAGTGAATCTTTATTATTTTGGCATATCGGTACAGGAATCCAGGCTTTACAGTTGGCTAATAACAATGACAGCCTTGTTGAGGTAACAATGTATGTAAATACCAGTATTAAAAATATTTCACACTGTAATACGACAATAATAATACATTAGAACATCCATTACCTTAAATAAAATGAAACAAATCAAAGTAACTTAGAGAATCCCCAATCGCACAGCAAGTGTAAACATTGCGTAGCTATTTGTAGTACAGTAATTGAGAAGGATGCGTTCACTCTGACAGTTTTGTATTTACCGGGGTATTGTTCAAAAACATTTATGGTATGAAATCTTTATTTATCTCTTTAAATAAAATAAAAAAAATTGTATTTAATAGTAAATATGTATTTAAAATCCTTCAAAATTACTTGAGTCATCGTCACTTGAATTAAACAATTCATCAGACAAATTATCATTCACGGTTTCATCATAAGGATCCCAGTTTGAATCTGGTGAATCAACTGCAGGTTCGTTTTCCCTCAAATGAGCCTGTTTATGCCATAGAAGAACCAATGGTCAAGGAATATTCCAACATACTAGTAAAATACCGGCACGTCGTTTTAACAACCCAATCAAAACATTAACTTGAGTGGCAGTTTGTACATACATATATACGTAGGCTGTTATGCAGCGTTAGTTAGCGCTTTGTTTGTTTACATTACACTCGAGTAACGTATCTTTCGTTTCGTCATTTCTAATCATATTTGCCGATATTCATCTTTTATATATTACACAGATTTGTTAATATTCCGAGTATATTACCTGTATTTCTTATGGTAAGTAGAGCAATATATGTACCGTAATAACATTCAGGTTATTTTATATGATACGTTTTACCCTGCTGCTTATTTTGAGCGTACGGTTGGCCTCATTTTATAGGTCGACTAATATACCCGATATTAGTTAAAATCATAAAAATTTACTCAGAATTGGGGGGTCGACTTATCTTCCGGTCGACTTATACGCCGAAATATATGGTAATTATGGTTTATGTGCTGGTTATGAAAATGTGAAGGGTTAGGCGTACATTTTGAATGCTAGCGCACAAGCGCACCCCACAATTTTTTTTTATTTTCACAAAAAATTTATAAAGGGTAGGGCTTTCATATGAAACTTAGTTTAAATCAATATCTTTCTTAGAAGCAGAGTAATGAATGCTAGACTTTGAGGGCAATTTACTCATTTTTTAAAAAGTGGTGTTTACCACCTTGTGGTTCTGAGGCCCTCATATGTAGTCTATTTGCTCTGTTAACATGTGACAAAATGATTGTGTATATAAACTACCAGGTATTGTATTTGTATGTAGACACTACTTTAGCTGCTCTCTCAAAGGCTACAGTTCAAATCACTTGTATGACCATGTTAAATATGTCTAGCCTACAATACAGCTTTACACTTTTGAAATCAATTCAAAAACACCTTTGGAAAGATATTATAGGAAATAATATAAATTTTCATAATAGTAGAATCTACTATTTGGATACTTACCAAATGTTAAAGATAGCTTATATATCCTCACCTATCGCCCAAGAGATATAAGCTATCTTGAACAGTAGGTAAGATTCATCAGAAATAAAACAAATATTCATATAAACTCAAAAACTAAAATTAAAATGATTCTATATACAATGTACACATTACCTCCAGCCTGACTGCGCATTTCACTCTCTGGGAGTGCCTGAGGGCCTGTGTCAGACCAATCCCCTCGAAGACGTAAGCGTTTGAGGGTCGGTCCGGTCTCAGATTCAGCATCGGTGTCTTCAATACCATTTAAGGAAACTTCTTTGAAGTTCTGAAAAAGTTCCCATTCAGGCACTCAAGGTATAGAATACAAAAAATAATAACAATTTAAGCTAAAGGCCAAGCACTGGGACCTATGTGGTCATTCAGCACTGAAGGGAAAATTTAGAGTAAAAGGTCACAAAGGTATAAACTATGAAACAATTGTTAGGAGAGGGTTAAAAAGGAAGATGGAAGAAAGAATATCAATGGAGGTACCCAAGGTATCTATTCACAATATGTATAGTTCAATACATCTACTCATCAGAAAAAATGGAATTCTCACAAAAAAATGAACTGCAAACCTTAAGCTGAATATCACACAGTATCAAGATTGAATAGTCATAATATATGAATACTTACTTCAGTATCAAAAAGATATAAATAATCTGAAGAATAGCTTGCCAAGACTTCTCGGCCATCCTGGCTGTAGCGCAGAGAGGTGACCCTATGATTCTTGCCCTCCATGTTGTCAGGCTTCAATTTCATTACAAGAGCTCGATCGGACTGCTCCAAGAATGAATCTTAACAAGGATAAGCAAAAAAAATTGGTTACATATATATACAACTTTTAAAGCTTTATAGTATTTAGTCAATCAAACAATTCTTACATTACGTATACCTAAATTTCATAAATCATGACTAATGCAACTACATACTATAAAAATCCCATCTCAAACTTACTGACAGTATTCACCTTTTATGTAAACCTGATCACAGAACAGTACACTAAAATCTTAGGTCTTGCTAAAGCAATTCTATTTTGTCACTAAAAGTCAAGAAATAATTAAATGGCTCCAGTCTGGTTAGTGGATTCAAATTAATTCTTTTTGAGTTACATAATCAATAGTTCATTGAGATAGCACAAGAAACCTTTTAAACAAATATATTCAAATCTTCAGCAGATAACAAACTTCTATAAAGTACCATACACAACATCAATCTGAGAGTCCAGCCATTGATGTTACTAGGTCATTCAGGAATACAGTAGGTTTATGTTGAATTATCTATTAAACAAGACTAACTGAGGACTAAAATTAATCATGCACTGGAAACACAGCAACAGAGATCATTAATTCTGTGAAAATGTAAAAATAAAATTCAAACAACTTTAATGTATTAGTTATAATGTAATTTAGTACTGATAGTAACAGCTGACAGGGTATTTTATGATAAAAAAAAAAATTGAAAAAAAGAGAACAGAGATTGCACTATGTTGGTTCCTCTCTTCAGTAAAGAAACCGCTAATTTGAGCACTGGAATTGCCAGACTAGAAATGACATTCTTCTCTTTATTCCAGATTAAAATAATGAAAGGAAATGGCAACTGATAAACCAATGATATAAAGTAAAACTTAACTAAATTTTGACTAATATTATTATGAACTGAAAAGTTTAAATCAGTTTAAATCAAGATGTTTTTGAAAAATTAACTGATTTAATGTTTGATTTACTTGAACGAAATGAAATTCTTCAGTTTTGTATTCATGTGTGAGAAAATAATTTTGTTTACCTGCTATCAGTATCAATTTCATAAATGAGTACTAACAATTCTTTATTTAAATTTTGAAAATTAAAATTATTGTAATAACTCTTTAGTGAATGCCTAGCTTTTACTATAACACAATCTTCCAGCCTTCTGAAGATAAAAAATTCAAAGCATGAGACATTTGGAAACATGTACATAAATTGTCCGGTACTGTGAAAAGGTTAGGAAAGGAAGACCTAGACAGTATTGCAGAGATGATGTGAAAGAAGTACAAGAAAGGAAGTGCCTTAGTATCCAAGTGGTGAGCGAGTGCCTGTAAGATAAGAAGTGAAAGGTGCAGCGTGTGGAAGGGTTATCAATGTGCTGCCGATAATGCGTATCAAGCAGCTGTTGTTGAAGTTTGCTACACAATAGGTTCATCACACTTTTCAATTCATGCATGAAAGAGGCAGTGATCACTGTCCTATCTTTTCTAGGGTGCCGTCCCTTCATGAAAAATGACTGTTGAAAATAAAACTGTGGCAATGAGATAAAATACTACACTATCATTTTTAGAAAACATCTTGCTCTAAATCACACAAGTCTCCGTTACTAAGAACATGAAAAGACTTAGTCTATGCATCGGTACGTAAGAAAGTTGTCTACAGTCCTACCTGTGGCTTTGGTACCTAGTATACGGCGATCATAAATTCGTATTGTAGAATCTTGTGTTGCTACAGCTAAATGATATGGTGTGATGGGGTTTACTGCTACAGCAGTAACTGCACGTCCCATATTCAAAAGAACATCCTGAAATTAGTTTGAAAAATAAAATAAGAATATTCTTGACATAATAAAAATATGAAATCTTTAGTGTTAAAACTTGCAGGGATGTGCTTAATATAAATTTTAGGCCAGACTGTCAGGGTTAAAGTGATGATGTAGTGAATATTCAAAAAACCAAATGAGTGACTAAAAAGTAATTAATGATATTTACTAGCATGAAGCACAAAACATTTTCAAAATTTTCAATTTTTGGACAAACAGATATGCACACATACTGCTGCTACACTGAGATATATTACCTTAAAGTTGTTCTGGTTTTTATTGTATACTTCAACATTATGTGAGATTTATAGCTAACTTTAAATGCATAACTCCACGCAAATTGTGATGGCCAGAGGAATTTAAAAAAACTTACTTCTTGACAGTTTCGTATCGTGCACTGTTCCTTGACACGGAGATCAAACCATCTAACAGTTCCATCCTCTCCACAGGTAAGAAATGTGTGAGGGTCATCAGGTACAGTAATTATGTCATAGCAGGTACTAACATGACAATTGAACTTGCAGTCGTGCGTCTCCTCTTCACGCTCCAGATCTGAAGGGAAAATTATTATTATTATTATTATATATTCAGAAGATGAATCTTATTCATATGGAACAAGCCCACGGGGGCTACTGACTTGATATTCAAGCTTCCAAAGAATATTGTGTCGTTCATTAAGAAGAGTAACAGGAGGTAAAGGGAAATACAGAAAGAGTTCTCACTAATTCAAAGAGAAAAATAAATTAATAACTGGTAGATAAAAATGTATTAATATGCAAGGAGAATAGTACATATTAGGGTAGTAATGCATTCTATCTTCATTTGAACTTTAAATAATTTTCTGTGATAAAAACTGAGGACTAAGAGCAACAAGGTATCTTGTAAATGCACTATAAAATAGAATAGCTTGATTTGAATTTTGCAAAACTTCATAAATACTAAAATACTGAAATTGCTCTGAAAAGGATTGAATCTAAATGAGGTATAAACTCAGGTAAAATAAACTGTGTACAAATTGACAGAAATATTTGAGATTGGTGTAATGTATTAGTATAAAAGTATCCTATAATGTCACTGTTCTGATGTACTTCCGTATCTTTATACGGATATTTGGACAATCATTGAATGATGTGAAGTACAACAAAACATTCCATGGAACCTCCTTAAAGAAAAATATACAAACCTCTTAAGACTTTATCTACACACTTAATAAATTTGGGCAAATTGTGAAAAGTCTAAAACTGTGGTTAACTTAGCACAAAGCATGATAACGTCTTATTAATTGGATTGTTTAATACTGTATATGTTTCCAAAAAGTACTAACAAGTAAACTATATAACAATTAAATACGATTTATTTTCAGAAACCTTTTCTTAAATTAAGATGACAAAACATCCTACAATGCCAAACCAATCATAACTTGTTTCATTGGAACAGCACACTTACTTAGAGAACTTGAAAGTTTATTATATAAAGTATAATAGCTGCTTGGTACATATCTGACTCTAAGTAAAAATTAAGCTTACAATGCAGTTATCACATGCAAAGCTTACAATCAGTTATCACATGCAAAAAGGGGTTCCACTCTGTTTAGGAAGCAAGAGGCTCTGTTGTAATAGAAGAAATCCAAAAACTCTACTCCAGATGCCTTAAAAACCAGCTCTGACAAAAAAAAATTGCTAAAAGTAGATGGTTTCTGACTGATGGTCAAAGCTTTCCCCATCAATATAATACGTATTTTGAAACGCTTGTCATAAATGTAAACGTGAAATTGCATATGTATAGACATACAAGCCATCTTTGACGAAAAAAAAAAAAATAGCTAAAATCAGGTTTCTAATTGAAGGTCAAACCTTCCCCTTTCATTGTAATACTTTTAAAGTCTTGTCACATGTGTAGACATACGTAATTGTATGTGGACAGAGTTATTACCTTTAGTTACTGGATGTACACGATATGAAAGTGGCAGACATGCCAGAGGCATGACTTCAGGAAACCACTGTATATCCCATAAAATGCTTAAGCTGGGATTATTTTCATAATGGTAATTAAAAGTGATTTCATTTACAGCAGTAAAAATAGGGACATTAGTATGTTTGAAGTGTTGAATTATTATTTTTATTATTGTTATTATTATTGTTATTACTAAACAGTCTAGCTAGGCTACTGACTTCAAATTCTCAACACAATTACTTTTTCAGTAACTATATAAAGTGATAATAATAAAGTGCTAAATTTTCTATCATAGTTTCCCAAAACTTGACAATCAACATTAGTTGACACGAGAACAGTCACCTAAAACAAGTTCAGTTGCAGTGCTGACCTGCATTCTCTAAATAAAAAGACTAGGTCGTATGAGCTCTACAGGCAGTCTCCAAGTCAAGGTGGTCTTACGATGCTTTCCAAAAATATTCATAAACAATTCGTATTTGACTTAAGACACAAATCCTAAGTGAAGGCGACATTAGGTTGGGTACTAGTGTCTGAGCTCCTTCATGCAAATAAGTACATGTTGCTATCCTTCCAGCGTGCAAACCAACCACAGGATTAAATGTAAGGCTTTCATAACTTTTTTTTTTTAATTTTATCAATTTTTTAGTTATGATTCGACTTAAGTCGTCCATTCAGGTGGCTCAGGAACAGATCTCCATCATAAGCCAGGGACTGTGTGCCTATTCCAGAGACAACTATATGATTCATTCTAAGTGGAAAGTAGAAAACAGTGTTGTAAAGGATATAGTAACTGAATATTATAGTAATACGCTTTGTAATACAAAGATGAAAGAAATGTGAGAAGAATAGTAAAAGTCCTAATGATGAAGTCTGGATATAGGGCAAAATCAATATTCTGCCAATGTAGTCATTTCTGGTCAAAGACCTATAGTGTGTGACAACGTTGACACTTAATCGCAGGGTTATCAAAACTTAGGGAATCTAAAGACACTGACCACTCATAAGTGTTACACGCATCACCCCCATGATATGAGATAGTACGGTGTTGCTAATTATTACTTTAAAAATATTGAGATAATCAGCTACTATTTTATTTTTAATCATGTTCCAGTGACCTCTACATTATCTTTGGTGTAAACTATATCAAAATAGTTTTTTATGACAGTTGTGATAAGCCACAATTGGTTACCAGTGTAGAAGATCAGTCTCATTTTATCAATCACCTTTAATGCATGCACCAATGTAAAGGACAGAATTAATCATTCTGATGTGGTAACTTATAAATCTAAGTTTTTTTATCTTATTTATTTGCCTTCATCATTATTCTAATTATTACTACACAATGTTTGGTTGACATGGTTGTCTTAATTCTTAAATAAAGAGGTATCACTTTAAGAGAAATACCAACCTTTTCCTTCCACTTTTTGTCTATCATGACTAATAGTAAACCTCCTTCATGGTATGGGCCAATTATCATCACTGATGCTACGATTCTGAATTACAGAAAGTATTTAGGATGTATAAACCATCAATCACTTATGCTATTTGATTCTCTATTCTTTACCCTTGAGAGAAATGGATACCAGTCTCTCACCTGAGATATAGCTTTTGAACTGGCTACTGTTTTGGAGCACGCTGTCAGCTGCCTAACAAACCAATCAACCTACATTCCATTTTGTGGAGGATCCTGAATAAAATGTATCGCTACATTACAACAGCTTAAGTCAGCAGTCATTTGAGGAAAAAATATGTCTGATTACCTGAAAGAAAAAATCACAAATCAATCTCTGGCCCTTTAAGCTCCTAAGAACACTGTTTAAGGAAGGAACTTGATTTCTCACTAAAATGATGAACTACGTAAAAACTTGCACACCTAATCAATTTTCTGTATCATAAGCACATAAGCATCAACAAAACAAAACTTGGACAAACCTGTGAAAACCAAGATACCATCACCAGAACAAGAAATTATTTTCCTATTGGCAGTTTGTGGAATAAACTTTGCACTGAAGATATTAGCTCGATGAGCTGTGTGAATCCGTGTTTTAGTCATTCGCTCCCATGGGTCACTGAAAAATACCAAAAATTAAAGACGAGAAAGCACAAGACATAGCTTGCAACGGAATGTTAACAATATACTACGGAGCATTTATCAAATAAAAATTTTCAAGAATTCATTATTCAATCAACAAAAAACTACTGTTTTTAACAAGTCTTCATCACGTCTGAACAAATATGATGTATGACGAAATAAAAAGAGCTATCAATAAATTACTGAGCTATGAGGCATCCAAAGTCAAAGAGAAAAATGAAACTCCAATTCCCTGAATTACTTTACAAGGGCATAATGTCCATTTGCCTACCAGGGAAAGTAAATGATATATAGACCCATCTTGAAATTTTACAAGAGAAAACACAACCAATCTGAAATTATAATCTTTATCAGCAGCCTGAAATGACCATACCAAAATAGTAGTAGATGATTAACAACATATGTATTCCAAAACAATACATACTACCCTAACATTATCAGTAGTAACTATAGCAGAAGGACTAGCTGGTGGGAAAATAGATTTAGAATTAATTGAAAGAACTGATGTCTTGCTCATACACAGGGAATCAAACGAAAAATGATATTTTTATAATACAATAAAGTTTCATACATACTTACCTGGCAGATATATACATAGCTAAGACTCCGTCGTCCCCGACAGAAATTCAAATTTCGCGCCACTCGCTACAGGTAGGTCAGGTGATCTACCGGCCTGCCCTGGGCGGCAGGACTAGGAACCATTCCCGTTTTCTACTCATATATTTTTCTCTTCGCCCCCTGTCTCCTTGTGGGGAGGCTGGGTGGGCCCTAATCGTATATATCTGCCAGGTAAGTATGTTGAAACTTTATTGTATTATATAATACATAGCTGATTGGCACCCTTCGGTGGAGGGTAAGAGACAGCTACTTCTGGAATAGACAGGTAAACAACATATGTTGTAGGTATAAATAAAACCTTGGTTCCTACCTGATAGGTGGTAGACTTCGTGGGTGTTTGCCCCGTAGTCTGCATCACCTCAAGAAACTTTAGCGAGATATGTGATCTATGGCCAAGAATTCTTGTGGGTCTGCCGAAGGGGTCTTATCCACTTACTCGGCAGAGCCTGAAAGGACTTTGTCAATGGGTGCTGATCCACTTATATGACAACACACCTTATTAAGGAGCACACAACCAATCCCGACCACCTGATCCTAACCACCATGTTAGTATTAAAAATTGCTCCGAGTTATCCCCAAACTCTTCGCAACAACCATAACTCAAACCAAATTGCACACGCACACAATAATTTTTCAAAAAAAAATTTATGATACTCATCTAATAAAAGATATCACAAGAGTTCCTTACTGAACGAAAGTGACTGGCCACCTGTGCGGCATCTGCACTTGTTCAGCAGAAAGTCTAGAACATATCTATTAGACTTATGTAGTAATTAAGGATTGGTGTTAGCTCCTGTACCCAGGATTGTGCCCGCAGACATGAAAGGACCTAAAGAAAAACATTTTTCATAGGTCACACGAACGTCCTTCAAATAGTGAGAAGCAAACACAGAATTACATCTCCAATATGTCGCTTCTTCCAAGATATTCTTTAGTGACATATTTCTCTGAAAAGAGAGAGACGTAGCCACTGCTCTCACTTCATGAGCTCTTACTCTCAGGAGTTTGAAAGAATCATCCGTGCAAGCCTTATGAGCGTCCGTAATGACGTTCCTGAACAAAAAAAAGGCTAAAGCATTCTTAGACATAGGTCTTGATGGATCCTTTACCGAGGCACCCAGAGACCTTGTCTAGAACCCTCCCAACTGTTTTCTTCTTCTGTATGTAACTTTAAAGCCCTTACCGGGCAAAGAGACTTCTCCGGTTCCCTGCCGACGAGACCCGATAAGCCTTTTACTTCGAAGTTTCTCGGCCAGGGATTCGAAGGATTTTCATTCTTCGCCAAGAATAATTCTTTGAAGGAACAGATGGCTGAATCTATATTGAAACCCACTTTATCACTAAGGGCGTGCAGCTCACTAACTCTTTTTGCCGTCGCCAGTGACAAAAGAAACAAACATTTTCTCGTTATGTCGCGAAACGAGGCAAATGCAGGGGTTCAAATCTCGCTGAGGACAAGAACTTAAGTACCACGTCGAGATTCCAGTTAGGGGGAGAAGTAATCTTAGACTTCTTGGTCTTCAAAAAGATCTAATCAGATCATGTAGATCTTTATCGTTTCCCAAATCTAGCCTCTATTTCCTAAAGGACGGCCGAAAAGCATACTCCTATAGCCCTTTATCGTGGCTACGGAGAGACGCGATTCTTCTCTCAAAAATAACAGAAAATCAGCAATTCTGTTACAGAGGTACTGGAGGGGAGGACAACTTCTTCGACTTACACCACCTTCTAAAAACTTCCCACTTCGATTGGTAAACACGGATAGTGGAAGTTCTCGGGCTCTAGCGATCGAGCTGCTGCTTTGCTAGAAAAGCCTCTCGCTTTCTGACAAGTCTTTCGATAGTCGAAAGGCAGTCAGGGCGAGAGCGGGGAGGTTTTGATGAAACCTCTCGAAGTGTGGTTGTCTGAGAAGATCCTTCCTTTGTGGAAGGGATCTGGGGAAGTCTACCATCCACTCCAGCACCTCTGGAAACCACTCTTGAGCTGGCCAAAAGGGGGCTATCAGGGTCATTTTTTGTCCCCTTTGAAGTCACAAACTTCCTGAGCACTTGCCCCAGAATCTTGAATGGGGGAAATGCGTAAACGTCTACAGAGACCAATCTAGCAGGAAGGCGTCTACTATTAGAGCTCTGGGGTTCTTCTACTACTGAACAAAAGACTTCCAGCTCTTTGAGAGGAACGTGCAAAGAGGTCGACATGAGGAGTCCCCCAAAGAGACCAGAGATTCCGACAAAACTTCTGAGTGGAGGGTCCATTCGGTATGAAGGACCTGGTTCCTCCTGCTCAGCCTGTCTGCTCTCACGTTCCTTACTCCTTGAACAAACCTCGTCAAAAGAGAAATGTCCACAACAGCAGGTCCCTTGCGAGCTCGTAAAGGGCATACGAGTGAGTACCTCCTTGCTTTCGAATGTATGCAAGGGCGGTTGTATTGTCCGCATTCACTTGGACTATCTTGTTCCTCACTAAAGGTTCGAAGCTCTTTAGGGCTAGGTGTATGGCCAACAGCTCTTTGGCAGTTTATGTGCCAGGACACTTGAAGAGCATTCCAAGTGCCTGACACCTCTCTCTTTCCCAAGGTTGCTCCCCAACCTTTTTCCGACGCGTCGGAAAACAATACAAGGTTTGGGTTCTGTGTTTCTAGAGAAGTACCCTTGTTTTCCTTCAGTGGGAGTAACCACCATTCTAAATGGCTTTTCATCAGAACTGGAATGGGAAAACTGTCCGAGAGAAGCCCTGTCTTCATGTTCCACGATCTTCTGAGGAAGAACTGAAGCGGACGGAGATGAAGTCTTCCTAGAGGAAAGAACTGTTCGAGCGAGGAAAGAGTCCCTAATAGGCTCAACCATTCCCTCGCCGAAGTACGTTCCTTCCTTAGGAAGAGAGAGACTTTCTCTAAACCTCTCGTTAGTCTCTCTTGAGAAGGAAATACTCGAAAACCCCGAGAATCCATCCGAATCCCCAGATAGACCAAGTTCTGGCTGGGGATCAGTTGGGACTTCTCGAGATTCACGAGTAATCCTAAGGTCTTTATCAGGTTTAGTGTCACAGTCAGGTCCTCCAAACACTGTTTCTCTGACTTTGCTCTGATGAGCCAGTTGTCTAGGTATAGAGATATACTGATTCCTTTCAGGTGAAGCCATCTCGCCACATTTTTCATAAGTCCACAAAAAGATGATCAATTGTCTAGAAAAGCGAATTCCAGTCAGGAGGTGGCAGCAACGATGTTGATACCACCGGCGACAGAAAATATATGAGTAGAAAACGGGAATGGTTCCTAGTCCTGCCGCCCAGGGCAGGCCGGTAGATCACCTGACCTACCTGTAGCGAGTGGCGCGAAATTTGAATTTCTGTCGGGGACGACGGAGTCTTAGCTATGTATATATCTGACAGGTAAGTTGATTGTATGAAAATGCAACTTAGAAACTGAGAGGAAGGATATGAATTATTTTGAGTATAGGAGACAAGCTGAATCACGTAAAGATGGTCCATTCCCAATGGAGGCAGAGTGGTACTAGGGTATCAAAAGAGAAACAAAACTAGTCTGGAGCTAAAAATGTCAGCAGTTAGTTTATCACCATTTAGAAAGACAGCCAGAGAGCCATCAACTATACTTAACTGGGGGCCAAAAATTGCAAGAATCATAACAAACGGACACCTACAAAAGAGTTGCTCTTGATATGATCCATTAGTGTGCATAGCAACTCATATGTAAGTGATGAAAAGAGATGAACCAAGTAGCCATTATCCAAGAACGGAAGAACACAGATTGACAGATTTGTTGACTCTCATTGTAAACTAGCATAAGAACAAAAATTATGGGAAAAAATTCAGAGTAATCCATCATTATTCCAGTAACATTTCAGAACAATTATTCATACACTCCAAATGCCCATACAATACTTGCTGTAATTCAAAAGTACTAAAGTGAACACCCCGTATTCATGGACTCACATATTCGCAGATTCCTCTACAGGCATTATCCTCAGGAAATTCACCTATTTGCAGTATTTTCCTACAAATAATATTCGCAAATTACTGTATTTTATATCGATTTCATCATAAAATGCACTTTTTAGGATAAAACTTTAAAAAGAAACCAGGTATAAATTTTTTTATGCAGTTTTAAGTGTTTTTACAGGGGTTCCAACTATTTGCGGATTTTAGCTATCCCGCAGGGGGGGGGGGGGGGGGGGGGGGGGCCTGTCTGGTCCACATCCCTCGCAAATATAGGGGGGGGTTCACTGCATATCAAACTATCAAAAACAAAATTTGGAATCAATATACCTAGTATACAGTGCTGATGACAAAAATGAAAACTTTAGAACTGAATAAGAATTAGCAGTTACTCTGGTATACTAAGAGAGAGATAGGCAAAACTATTCAGAGGCAACTTCAGAGAATACACACAAGGGAATGTCAAACATCCCTCCTTGGGAACTGATGACAAACCTGCCTCTTACAGTGAGGTATGTTCAACGACACAGGGCATAATGAAAGAAGACCGAAAATTCCACATTCTGAAGGGGAATGGCCTGAAATTAATAAAACTGGCCGACCTTCAAATTTGCAAAGTAAACACTAACTGTTAATATGAAGCATGACAAATAGGCAGCCATCAAAGAATTTGGAGTTATATTCAAGAATGGAATAAGTACAGGCAGTGCCCGAGTTACGACAGGTTCGGCTTACGACGTTCTGAGGATACAACGCTTTTCAATTTATATTTATCAGAAATTATTCCCAGGTTTACAACGCATGTTCCAGGGTTACAATGCCTACAATGCTGATCTGGCAGAAGAAATATGACTCCAAAAATGCAAAATAATCAATATTAGAAGGTTTTTTATAAAAAATGAAATAATACAGTTTACATAGTTTTTAATGTACCCAAAGCATTAAAAGTAAGGTTTTCTTATGATTTTTGATGATGTTCCAGCTTATGACGATTTTCGGCTTACAACGCGTCTCCAGAATGGAACCCCCATCATAACCCGGGGACTGCCTGTATAGCCTAATAGAATATGTTATTGTTATAATACAATTAAGTTTGTTCATACTTACCTGGCAGATATATATATAGCTGTATTCTCCGAATTTCAAAACTCGCGGCACACGCAGTGGGCGGCCAGGTGGTAGTACCCATTCCCGCCGCTGGGAGGCGGATATCAGGAACCATTCCCATTTTCTATTCATATTTTATCAGTGCCACTGTCTCCTGAGGGGAGGTGGGTGGGCACTTAATTATATATATCTGCCAGGTAAGTATGAACAAACTTAATTGTATTATAACAATAACATTTTGTTCATGAAACTTACTTGGCAGATATATATATAGCTGAATACACCTTCGGATGGTGGGAAGAGACAGAATAGGATTTGTAGGAAAACTTAAATTAAGTAGATGATATACACCTTGGTTCCTCACCTGTTAGCAAAGTAGACTCTGTGATTACTGTCACTTCAGCCTGCTTGTGCTTAATCAGAGTTGCCAGCCAGGTGGAGACCTGTAGTGCTGGTGCGCTCTGGATGCCCTGTCAACGGGGACGTGACCTCAATGTGACAAGAGCATAGAGCCATACAAATGAGGGCAACGAAGCAACTGACCACCACCTGACCAACTATCCAAGACCCCTGAACACTAGGCTAAGAGATGGGAGGTCTTCACCAAAACCTCACCACAACCAAAAACCACCAACAACTAAAAACTAACCTAAACCTAACTAAGGGATAGGGAGAGAGCTACCTTCAGCCCCCAAGACTGTGTCTGCAGAAACGTATGGCCCAAGAGAACAACAGTCCTCGTATATCGTTCTCACATCTCTCAAGTAGTGTGAGGCGAATACTGAATTGCTCCTCCAAAAGGTGGCGTCAAGGATGTCCTTGATCGACATGTTCCTTTGGAAGGCAAGCGAGGTTGCGACAGCTCTGACCTCGTGAGCTTTCACTCGCAAGAGGCTCAAATCGATCTGTGTGGAAGACGAATGAGCCTCTTTAATGACGTACCCTCAGAAAGAACGCCAATGCGTTCTTGGATAATGGTATAATCGGGTCGTTTAACCGAACACCAGAGATTATCTGAGGGACCTCGTACTTCTTTAGTCTTGTGGACATAAAACTTTAGAAGCCCTGACAGGGCACAGGACTCTCTCAGGTTCTTGGCCACAAGGCTTGTCATACCCTTGATTTCAAAGCTCCTTGGCCAAGGGTCGACGGGTTTCATTCTTTGCTAAGAAAAGTGGGACTCAAAGAGCAGACACCATTGTCCCCCTTTGTTTTTTTTTTTTTAAGCCACTCTCTTACAAATGGCCTGATTTCGCTAACTCTCTTCGCCGTCGCCAGAGCAGTTAGGGAAAAGAGCCTTCTTCCGTCAAGTTCCTTAAGAGAACGCTTCATGTAGAGGTTCGAAAGGACTCGACATTAACAGTCTAAGGACTAAATCCAAGTTCCAAGAAGGAGGCCTCGCCCTGAGGTATGGATTGGATCTCAAAATGATCTCAGGAGATCGTGAAGATCCCTGTTATCAGACAGGTCTAGTCCTCTGTGACGGAAGACTGCCGACAGCATACTACCTTATATCCCTTGATGGGTCGGGACAGCCAGCTTCTGTACATTCCTTAAAAAATAGCAGGAAATCGGCTATCTGGCTCACAGAGGTAGTGGAAGAGGAAATTCCCTCCTTTCTACACCATGCCCTGAAGGAAGCCCACTTCGACTGGTCAACAGCTCTCGAGGACGTTCTCCTAGCATTGGCGATCGCCTTTGCAGCTGCTTTAGAAAAACCTCTCGCTCTGTGGCCAGCTTTTCGATAGTCTGAACGCAGTCAGACCCAGAGCGGAGAGGTTTCGGTGATATCTTGCCGAATGTAGGGGCTGTCTGAGTAGATCTTTCCTCCAGGGCAAGTTCCTCGGAAAGTCTATGATGAATGACATTACCTCTGTGAACCATTCCTTCGCGGGCCACATCGGGCGATCAGGGTCAACCTCGTCCCCTCCGATGCCGCGAACTTCCTTACTACTTCCCCACCCCCTGATCTTGAATGGCGGGAAGGCATACAAGTCTAGGTTCGTGCCAGTCCCAGAGCAGAGCGTCTATCGCGACTGCTCCCGGATCCAGCACAGGGGAGCAATAAAGAGGCAACCTCTTTGTTCTCGACGTCGCAAATAGGTCGACTAACGGACACCCCCACAGTCTCCAGAGCTCTCGACAGACGTCCTGGTGCAACGTCCAGTTCCTCGCAGGATCTGATCTTGTCGGCTGAGAAGGTTCTGCTCTGACGTTCTGGACTCCTGCGATAAATCTCGTCAGGATACCTTATCCGTCTCGCATCTGCCCACAGCAGAATCTCCCTCGCTAAATAAAAAAAAGAGGACGGGAAGTGTGTACCTCCCTGCTTCTTTAGGTACGCAAGGGCTGGTGGTTGTTGTCCGAGTGACTTTGGACTACTTTCTCTGCAACCTTTTGTTGGAAGAACTGTAGCGCCAGAAAAACCGCCGCTAGTTCCTTACATTGATGTGCCAGGACACCTGTTCCACCCCTCCAGGTGCCTGAACACTTCCTCCCCTCCCAGTGTTGCTCCCCATCCCGACACCGAGGCGTCGGAAAACCAAACACTAGGTCTGGGCTCAGAAGCTTTAGGGACAGCCCCCTCTCGAAACTTCCGAGGATCTAGCCACCATCTTAGATGGTTCTTCACCGATTTGGTGATGAAAAGGGTCGCATTCAGATCCTCTCTGACTCTCCATTCGTCTGCTAAGAAAAACTGGAGAGGTCTGAGGTGTAGTCTTCCCAGGGAAAAACAAACTTTTCCAGCGAGGAAATGGTTCCCAGCAGACTCATCCATATTCCCTCGCCGAGCAAGCTTCCTTCCCCAGGAAGGCCGAAACTCTCTCTAAGCCTTGCAGCTGTCGTTCCTGGGACGGAAAACGCTCGAAAAAGCCCACTGAATCCATCTGAATCCCCAGATACACGATGGACTGTGGTTGGGGGGTCAGATGCGACTTTTCGAGGTTGACCAGAAGTCCCAGGGACTTCGCCAAGGCCAAAGTGAAGTGAAGGTCCTTCAGGACACCTTTCTTCTGACGATGCTCTGATCAGCCAATCGTCGAGATACAGGGACACTCTTATTCCTGCAGAATGTAACCATCTCGCTACGTTTTTCATGAGCATGGTAAATACCATCGAGCCATGCTTAAACCGAAACAAAGGGCTCGGAATTGCCAAACTTTGTCCCTTAGCATAAACCTCAGAAACTTTCTTGAAAGAGGGTGGATAGGCACCGTTGAAAGTATGCGTCCTTGTAGGTCCAAGGACACCATCCAGTCGCCCGGTCTTAAGGCTCCTAGAACCGACTGAGGTGTTTCATCTTGAATTTTCTTTTCTACGAAAAGATTCAGGCTGCTTACGTCCAAGACTGGACGCCACCCCCGTACGACTGCTTTGGTACCAGGAAAAGTCTGTTGTAGTATCCTGGTGACCCCAGGTCTAAGACCTGCTCCACCGCTCTTTTCATTGATCATTGATCAATAAAAGATCTAAAGAACCTGATGTTTTCTCCCCTTGATACGACGGGAAAGATCTCTGGGAGTTGTAGAAAGAGGAGGAGGGTCCACAAAGGGCGGGGATCTTGTACCCCTGTTCCACTATCTTGAGGGACCACGCATCTGTATCTCTCTCTTCTCCACGCACCCGCAAAGAAACTTTAGCCTGGCTCCGACAGGCATCTGAAGGGACTTTCTTCTCACTTAGAGGATTTAGGTTTGAAGGAACCTCTTCCTCTTGCAAGTCCTCATCCCTCGAGGAGCAGCTCTCGAGGGAGGCGCGCTACGAAAGGGTTTAACCTTCCTAGGAGGTCGTCCAGACGACGACGTGGTAGGGACTGCGGGACGTCTTGAAGACTGGGCCAAGAGATCCTGGGTTAGCCTTCTCTTGTAGGCTCACTGCCAGGTCCCTTACCATAGCCTGGGGGAAGAGATGGCTCGAAAGAGGTTGCAAAGAGAAGCTCTGCTTTCTGCGATGCAGAAATGATATTGTTATGATACAATAAAGTTTATGCAATACTTACTGGCAGGTATATATATAGCTGTATTTTCTGAAGTCCGACAGAATTAAAAACTTTCCGACACACGCAGTGGTCGGCCAGGTGGTTAGTACCCATTCCCGCCGCTGGGAGGCGGGTATCAGGAACCATTCCCATTTTCTATTCATAATTTTTCCATTTTCCACTGTCCCCCTCCCCTGAGGGGAGGTGGGTGGGTACTTGAATATATATATATCTCGCCAGTTAAGTATGAACAAACTTTATTGTATCATAACAATATCATTTTGCTCATGAACTTACCTGTCAAGATATATATACCATAGTTTGAAAACCAACCACACCGTGGAGGTGGGAAGAGGGCAGAATAGAAGGATTTTGAAGGGACACAAATGCATGCAGATGATTACATCTTTGGGTTCCACCTGTTAGCATAGCCGACTTCGTGATTGACTGTCAACCCAAGTCTGCTTCTGCTTTACTGAGAGTTGAACCAGCGACGGTAGAGACCTATAAAGATGGTGCACTCCAGATGATCTGTCAACAAAGGGGGCGTGACCACATGTGACTAGACCATATGACCTAGACCATGTAGCCGGGCTAAGCCCAAGTTTAAAATAAAAAAATATATATATATAATTATATCTATCACCACCTATGACCAACCTAGGCCGAAAGTTAATGCCTGTGTTAACTAAGGCTTCAGAGTTAAGAAGTCGCCGTTGTCAGCGACTCCACAAACTAAATTAAGAGCTCTTCCTAACCATTTTCTACAGGATAGGATGAGTAGTACTTCTTGCCCCCAAGATTGTGTCTGCAGACACGTATGGCCCTAGCGAGCAGCAGATCTCATATGCCATCTTCACATCTCGCAGGGAGTGTGAAGTGAACCCAGAGTTGCTTTGCTAAAATATGGTACTCAGGATGTTGCTGAGTGCCATGCTCTGTTGAAATGCTTCCGACGGCGCGCACACCTTGTGAGCATTCAGATAAAACCAGGGTGTACTTCGATATGGGCAAGTCTGGTCTTTTTCGGAACATTGCAGATTGACCGACTGACTTCGACTTTCTTGATTTTAAGTAGATAAAACTTGAGAGACCTGACAGGGCACAGGACTCTCTCTGGCTCCTCCCCACTAACTTGTGCCATCCTTGCTTCCAAGATCCTGGCCCAAGGACAAAAAGGGTTTCCATTCTTAGGCCATAACGAAAGGCTTAGAGAGCACACCTCCTTGTGTTCTCTAAAGCCAAAAACTTGTGACGATGGCTTAAAATCTCACTAACCCTCTTTGTCGTATCTAGGGTGGTTAGAAGAAGGCCTTCCTGATCACATACAAGAAGTTAACAGGCAGGAGAGGTTCGAATGCTTTGACATCAAGAACTTCAGACTACGTCTGTACTAAAGTCAGGTGAACGACAGTTGACCAGTCAGACGAATCAAGGACAGCAAGGCTGTACCCTGAAGACCAAAAGGCACTATTCTCAGCTGAAGGATGAGTGTCTGGACTGCCTGGGCGATTCAATCTAAGCAAACCTTGGGGGTGTATCAACGCAACCCAACGTCGTCCGCAATCGACTTGTCAATAAGAAAACTCAGGGCTACTATATGTCGCCTGATCATCGCACGAGTGTCTGACTCCGAGAAAACAGGCGAGACAAAAAGTAGATGGTGAGCTAGAATCGAGATTCCACAGACCTCAATGATTGTGAAGGTCTTTGTTGTTTGACAGATGCAAATCTGTCAAAACAACATTCTCTGTTGTCTGTTCGCACTGGCAGAATTTTCAAAAACTCTCGGCAACCGCTAGACCACTGGTAGTTCAGGTGATCTCCCCCACGTTCCCGGGGCGCTGGTACTTGGAACTAGTATTCCCGTTTTCCTCAGATTTTCTCTGAACCCTGTCTCCTGAGGGGAGGAGGGTGGGAATTTAATTATATATACCTGCCAGGTAAGTATGCATAAAACTTTATTGTATCATAACAATATCATTTTTATGCATGACACTTACCTGGCAGGTATATATATAGCTGATTGACACATTTGGAGGTGGGTCACAGACAGCAATATCGTCATAATTCAAAAATTAACTAATTTTTTAATTATTTATTAAGTTCCTTACCTGCTAAGGTAGCTGACTTCGTAGGTCCTGCCTCTTAGCCTGCTAAACCTTAGTAGCTCTCAACTAGGATGTGACCTGTTTGTTGAGAAAGCTAACAACAAGGGTCTGACAACTGGACGTGACCAATTTGTTGACAGGAAACCCTAGCCCTCTCTTACCAGGGGCATTCATGCTAGGATAAGTTAGACCACCTGAAACCACACACAAAGCTAACGTAACACATTACACTTCACATACTGAAGAGGAAATAACCCTCTCAGACAACCATAAAAAGAACACCACTTAATTAAAATACCTAGCATGTTAGTAATCTATCGAGACGATTCGTACGGACTTTGCAATCCTGTAATGAACCTCTAGATGATCGTTACATTCTACGCCTGTTGTTATAATAGGCTCTTTCTCGTAAACTCGAGCAGGGACCGAGAGAAGATACTTCTTAAGATATGAGAGAGCTGTGGAATATCAGAGTTGATGTGGACCACTGGTTCCAAAAACTCGTTTCGAGGACTGGAGGGACGACCGAATTGCATTTACTTCTTTCAGATTAAGATCCAGGACATCTGAAACACTATCCAGATGTCCGGCACCTCCTTCTATCATGACGCACTGAGAGATGTTCAGAATAATTCCTAGATCTTGAATAATATTTCAGTTTCCCGGTAGTAAAAACTGTGGTCTGAATTGCAGTCTATTCGGGGAAACAAACTTCTTCAGGAAGGAAATGGTCCCCAGCAAGCTCATCCATTCCCTCCCCGAGTATGCTTACTTCCCTATAAGGCTGCGCTTTGCCTAAGCAGGAGAGCATATAAAAGTGCAATGTTGCGGTAGACTCGTAGTTCTATACCGTGCGGTAACGAGCACCGAAAGGATTAAGAGATAACTCTGTTGAACATAGTAAGGCAAAAACTAATGCAACGTTTATTCATTCACGTAAGAAATCCCCTCAATCTTAGGCTAAAGTCCGTGATTGTAGGACAGAGATACAGTTAGTCAGTCAATCCCGCAGGAGAGACGTAACCGCCAGCACAGAGATACGGTTAGTCAGTCAACCCCGCAGGAGAGAGAGACGTAACCTACCGCGCATGACAGCGCACGATCTGTTACTGGCTCGGTTGAACTTGGACAGTCAGACACAGCAGCAGCCAGCAGCTACGAACGTCGTCTCTTAAACTTTATGTCTGGGTTGCCAGCTACCTTATTCTACGAAGAAATAGGTCCGTTTATTTTTTGAACAAAAAGAGACTCTCAAGCTGGTATATTTTTAAGCGAAACAGAAAACGCTAAATATATAGATGCGTTTTGTGTCGTCAGAAACACTACCATACAACAGTAAAAAGATAAATCGGAAACTCCTGGAAGGCTGCAGGGAGTGACTGATTAAATGTCCTTAAAATAGTAGACATACCTCTCGGTTGCCATCCGAAGAGGTAACTACAGCAAGCGTGTATGACTTGAACCAACCAGTAGTAAAATAACGCAAGGCAAAAAAATTTTATTATATCACAATAAAGTTTGTTCATACTTACCTGGCAGACATATATAGCTGAATTCGGAAATACAGCTACATACATATCTGACAGGCAAGTGTTTCATGAACAAAACTTAGAGAATCGAAGCAGGACAGCTCAAGCTTCTTAAGATACTGGACATAAGCGTTCATTGACGTAGTCTACCAGTCTATTTCTTGTACGAGTCTGCGAATGAGGAAGGAGAGCTCTTCCGAACCTTGTCCTTATTCGCTTACGCAATATCAAGTTAATGAGATGTTTGTCAATGAGAAACTAACCCATTAACGGTACAGAGAGATATTTTGTCAATGAGGGGAGACCCACTTACTTGACAAAACGATAGTATATTGTCAATGGGGAAAGTCACTGTGAATTGACAAAACGTAATCCAGGAAGTCGAGCCTTTTATTTTCGATTCCCGTCTCAAACAAGGAAGGGACAAGAATCCTGTTAAGAGACTGGGCTTACGGTAGGTAGAACGACGATGCTCAATCGGCATGGAAGTCTCGACTAGAAAACTAACAAAATCTATCATCTGAAAAAACCCTTTCAGATGGTCTAAAAAAGCTTTTAAATTTATTGGCAGTATGGCAAAGGAAGTCCTGTCTTGCGCTTTCCTGAAGAGCGTCCTTTTGATGAGTGCCTTTGCAAGAATCCTACTGAACGTTGCCGAAAATCCTGACGTTCAGGACGTCGAGCCTTTACATAACCCGTAACTGTCTTATCTCAAAGTCTTGACTGAGGTAGAGAAACGAGATCTTCCCTTGAGCTTTCCTTAACTCCATCCACCTTTGCGAAAAGCAATATAATATTGACAGAGACCTCTTTGAATTCACGAAACCCGAGGTCTTGCTGGGTTTCGAAGACGAAGTTCTGTTCACTTTCTTGAGGCTCAAATCTTAAACAAGAGCTTGAAGAGTTCAACAGAAACATTCTGGTGCGCGCTCAGCGTCCACTGGCGAGGACGCTCGCGTCCTGGTGCGCGCTCGGCGTCCACTGGCGAGGACGCTCGGCGTCCTGGTGCACGCTCGGCGGCCACTGGCGAGGACGCTCGGCGTCCACTGGTGAGTGCGTCCATCGAGCGTCCTGTTCAAGCTGATCGTCCAAAAATAAGCGTGCAGAAAAGCGTCACGCTCCTGACAGGCGTCAAAACAAGCGAGAGAAACTGCCTTCTTTTTCCTATTTCTTGGTGGAAAGAAGTACACGTGATCAGGCAACTTTCGCCTTCTTACTTCTCACTGAAACACATAACGAGGGAGAAGGGACGTGAAGCGTCCTCTTCTATAAAGCTTCTTAGAGGGCGCGAGTCCTTCCGAGAGCTCCAACCCTTGTGCGGGGAGGACGCCTCGGAGGACGAGAAGCAATCCTTCAGGATTCGTGCATGTGCACGCACTTTGGCAGTCTGGGGATTTTCATCAGAAACTGCCGAAGGCACGCCAGATCGGTGGGGTTCCCTGTAACCCTCCTTCGGCTTTCGACATGCCCTCTCCCTTGGTTCTGGGAGTTCGACAGAGGTCTAGACCTAGAGGCGTTATAAGGCCGATCTGACGCACCCTCCACTACACAAGGGGCACTGTCACTCACACTTAGCCACTTCACTATTGCTCTCTAAAGCAAGCACTTTCGATTCTAAGTTACGAATCGAAATAGTATAAGAGAAAGGGCAATAACCTCTACAGACACTGTTTTAGGGCCCGAAGGCAACATTACAGGGTTAGGCGTAACAAAAACAGAAGTAGCACTCTTCACAACAATGAAGGAGAGCGATCACCTCTCGCAGACATAGTCATAACCCATAGGCCATACTACAGCGTTAGGCAAAATAAAGTCTACCGGAAGGTTAGCAGTATCACTACCCTGACTTTCGTAATTGATTAATTGCTACATACTAAACAAACTTTTTCCTTACGGAATTAGACACGTTTACTGATTAATTGTGTACATACGAATCATACTTTTTCCTTACGGAAATAGACATGTTTACTGATTAATTGCGCCCCCCAAGTGCGGAACTACCGAAGCTTTCGGTAGCCACACCCTATCTTTGCAGACAACACCCTCTGAAACTAGCCTAACTAGATTCAGATATCTTATGCAAAAATGAATCAAATTCAAATCAATTTAAGATAGCGTATGCCTAGCCACAAATCCAAGAAATAAATAAAAGACAATTAGGATACTTAGCGGCAAATGAAGTTTCCAAAATCCTAAGCCGGAGGTACTGAAAACAGGTGTTTTCAGTACCGGCGACAGAAAATTTATGAATAGAAAAATGGGAATGGTTCCTGATACCCGCCTCCCAGCGGCGGGAATGGGTACTAACCACCTGGCCGACCACTGCGTGTGTCGGAAGTTTTTTAAATTCTGTCGGACTTCAGAAAATACAGCTATATATATACCTGCCAGGTAAGTGTCATGCATAAAAACAGACCTCGCTGTAAAATTGCAGAAAAGCGCTCTCTTCTGAGGAAAGCAGTGCCGAAATGAGACACTAACTCTCCGACCATCCCTGACAGCCTTGTCCATGCATGACAACACATTGGACAGCTCCCCAGACTCAAAGAATCAGGACTCCTAGATTGAAGATCCAGGACTCCTAGGCACCAGTCTAGGAAGTTTAAAGACTTCCAGAGTCTTTAACAGCCCTTTCATGTGATGGTCGATCTCCGTTGGTGTCCATGAAATCTTAGCGGACGATAAAAGGATCTCTTCTGGGCGTCTACCAGACTAGCAAAGTCCCCCCCCTTGGGAAGAAGACGGGATCTTAACTCTACTTCAGCTTTGGTCTCATACCAAATGCCGCCTTTCCCACTGAGTCTTGAAGGAGGAAGGGCGAAAGTCGACTTGCCCTGATCCTTCCGACGTTCCATCCAATCCTGCAATTTCTTGAATGCTCTCTTAGTGGACAAGGAAGTCTTCATCTCCACCACTTCCGAAACCTTGCCCGACTTCGAAGACGAAAACTGAGAGGGAGGAGACTTAGGAGCTGCAGGCTGGAACTTCTCACCAAACAAAGAACGTAAAAGACGAACCAGCACCTTGTAGTCGGAAACCGACGAAACTGACGGCTGTTCTTCCTCCACTGAGTCCGCCGGACTACTAAGCTCTCCTTCCTCCCGAAGAGGCAAAGGAGATTGAACCTCTGGAGAGGGCGTGCGCCCAACGGGTCTAGCCTTCAACAAAGGCTTTCGAGGAAGACTAAAATCTAGCCTCTTCAAAGCGACGACCTTCTGTCGATCTTTAGAGCTCGAACCACGAAAGAGCGTCCTGACCACGCTGCGCGTCAAGAGAGGTTACTCTTAGTCTCTCTCGAGAGCGTCCTTACGTTTCACGCTCAAGCGTCCAGCTTTCGCTTTCAAAGCGTCCTTCTGAGCGCTCTCGAAAGCCTTCTCCACAGGCAAAGCGTCAAGCAAAACATCCCGACGATAGTCTTCCAAAGCGTCCTGCGAGCGTCTTCAAAAGCGTCCTCCAAGGCGTCCTGTCGAGCGTCCTCAAAGGCGTCCTGACGTGCGTGCGGGCAAAGAGACAGAGACGACGAGGAGACGGAGAAGGAGACTGCCTCGTCCTCTTGACAGGCAGTCTAGCGTCCTTCCTACGTTTTAGGCTCAACTGTTGCTGGGCGAGTCTTCCGAGCCATTAAGGCCGACAATTGGTCTTGAAGCGACGCAAGAATACTCTTCGTAGGTGAAGGGCTGCGCCTGCGAGAAGACGAGGGGCGGGGGGACGCCTCCTTCCTTCTCAAAGGTACAGCAACCTGCCTCTCCGAGGCGCGAGAGAAGCGCTTCTCAGCGTCGTCCTCGGACGACGTCCTCGGACGACGTCCTACCTCTCTTCTGAGGAGGAAACGCGTCATACGACGCAGGCGAAGACCGCAACGAGAGCGGAGAGAGGGGACGTAAAGCGTCCTCCCTAGGAAAAGTCCTTTTCAAACGGACGCGAGTCACTCCGAGCGCTCCACCCCTTGCGCGGGGAGGGCGCCTCGGAGGACGAAAAACAGTCCTTAAGGATGCGAGCCTGAGCACGCTCCTTGGCAGCCTGGAAGAAGCAACAGGTCCTGCCGAAGGGAACGGGACGCCAGATCGGTGGGGAGCCCCCGTAACCCTCTTGCGGCCTTTCGACATGCCCACTCCCTGAGTTCTGGGAGTCCGACAGAGGTCTAGACCTAGAGGCATTATGGGGCCGATCTGACGCCCCCTCCACAACACTAGGGGGCACGATCACACACTTACTCGAGCCGTTTTCAAGGGCCACACTTTGGACTCTAGAGTGCGTAATGACTCTAGAATCAGAGAAAGGGCATTACCTTCTCCAGACACAGAACTAGGGCCCTCAGGCAACAACACAGGATTAGGTGAAGCAAATTCTACTGGTGTTAGAATAGGAGAAATGTTACTTCCCTTACCTTTCGTAGAACCGCTCTTGGAGGAAGCCCTCCTGATCCTATCGCGCTCCAACTTACGGCGATAGGATTCATACACCTTCCATTCATCCTCAGTCAAACTTTTGCATTCAATGCAACGATCAACCAGCAAACAAACATGCCCCCTACACCCCATACATACTGTGTGGGGGTCTACCGATGATTTCGGTAGCCTCACCTTGCAATCACTTCTCACACACACTCTGAAGCTCACTGAACTTGATCCCGACATCACCGTTCATAGAAAAGCCAATCCAAAAATCCAAAAACAGTCCACTATCGCGTATGCCAATCCAACATCCAGAGTCAAAACCAAAAGTCAATCCAGATACTTATAACGAGTCAAAATCCAAAAATCCTGGGCGGAGGTCTGTAAACAGGTGTTTACCGACCGGCGACAGAAAAAATATGAATAGAAAATGGGAATGGTTCCTGATATCCGCCTCCCAGCGGCGGGAATGGGTACTACCACCTGGCCGCCCACTGCGTGTGCCGCGAGTTTTGAAATTCTGTCGGACTTCGGAGAATACAGCTATATATATATCTGCCAAGTAAGTTTCATGAACAAAATAGAATTTAGGCCTAAGGCCAAGCACTGGAACCTGTGAGGTCATTCAGAGCTAAAACATAAACTGACAATAAAAAGGTTTGTAAAAAGGTTTGAAAGGTGTAACAGGAGGAAAACCTTGCAGTTGCAGCATGAATCAATTGTTAGGAGAGGGTGGAAGTATGATGGACGAAAGCAAATATAAACGTAGCTACAGTGAAAGGAGCTGTAGCTACAGACCAAAGGAATGCTGCAAGGAACCTTAAGTAATACCTACAGGGATATTCACGAATGTCTTGAAAGCTATGGTCATAGTACTAATATCAATTTAAAGAAAGGGAAACAACCTCTGATATGTAGAATGTCCTGACCTCCAATATCTTGATGCCCGGAAGCAAATTACAAAATTAAAAGAAACAAGCATGATACACTAACCATATGACGAGATTCTGGTCATCAGATCCTGAGAGCAAAAGGTTCCCTGGCTCATCCCATACGACAGTATTGACACAACCCCGGTGGACGTCCATAACTTGCATAAGGGACATTCGTTGTAGCAAAGATTCACTGCCTGAAAATGACCAGGTTGATAATAAGGATAGTAGTGCAGCAGTTTACATGAAAACAGGAAGAAAACATTTTCTTACTTGAAATATAATTAAAATACTCCAAAATTAATTTTGAAGGGGAAGAACATTTTATCTTATGTAATTTGCAATTTTAGGATTGTTGTAACTGAAGAAATACAGTACTGTAATTCCTAAAAACATTTCATTAATCTAAATAGATTCATTATTCTAAATAGAATAAAAAGCAGGTAACAAGTCTTATCACAAAGGTGCCAGTTCACAAGATAAAATGTTGGAAATTAAGTCTGCACCCATTCTTTGCTTGTCAACACAATCAGATTCAATCAATAAAATTTTGAAAATTTAAAATTATTTTCTAAATCAAACCTATTTTATTAATGCAAACACATGAGCCTACCTATACAGTAAACATTCTAAAGTTATGAATCTTAAAGTAATTGGCATCACTGACACCTATAAGCTCAATCAAGAGCAAAACTTTTTATCATTAATCTCTTCCATGCAAAAAAAAGCTCCATTAAAGAACCAAAGAATTGAAGAAAAAATAAAAGAATACAAGTTGATGTGGATAAAATCCTCCAAAACATGAGACAGCAATGTAAAGTCAGCTGAGGCTGAGACATTCACAAGGGAGTGAATAGCAATCGCTGGTGGTGCAGAGTTTCCAGGATGTGTGGCCTATGAAGGAGTGTTTTTCTTCCTCTTCATTATACAGTGTGCCTCCTGGATTACTGACTGCACAGATAGGCTTATGTAAACTCTCGGGATTGAATTAAAATAAATGAGCAGAAGCCAATTCCTCAGTGTTCAACAAATGGTTACTTGTTTAATATACTACAATATGGAATACATAGGTTCATGTTCAGTATAGTACAAAAAGTCTCAAGTTGCTGTTTGCTGAGCAAAGAAATGTCAGTACTATGGATTCAGTAGTAACTGTTAATACTCTACTGCTTAAAGCTGCTATCCTTTATGTACACTGCCATAAAAAATGTAAAACATAATCTCCTCTCAAAAATTTCATGCTCTTCACCTGCCCACATGCCACTGAGAAGCCGTGGATATCAAAATGTATTCTTATCAAACTAAGGAACTAACACTGGACAGAAACAGTACAAGTAATACTTCATTTCCACTACAAGGGTTTCAATATAATCCTTGTTTTGGTCCTTTGTTTTAATCTTTTCAAAATTTACTGGAATAAAAAGGAATACAGGATTTAGGCCAAAAGCCAAGAGCTGGGACCTATTAAAGAGAAATTGAGAGTAGAAAGGTTTGAAAGATCTAACAGGAGGAAAACCTTGAAGTTGTACTTTGAAATGATAGGAGAGGGTGGACAGCAAGATAGACATGGAGTTAAAGGAGATAGTCGTGGAGTTAAGGAATAAAAGGGGTTGCAGCTAGGGGCCGACAGGACACTGCAAAGAACCTTAAGTAATGGCTACAGTGCAATGCTTGAGGTACATTGATGATATTAGCTCCCTATGGGGTCAAAATTGATTGCATTGTAGTTTTTCTTTTGTATCTCTATTATTGTTAATGTTCTGTTGTCCATTTACTCTTTTGTATTATGATGGTCAGGCAATGACTTGACTTCACCTTAACCTTCTACTTACAACGTAAACACCAGATTGAACTGTACAATCTCAGCTCTTAACTTATAATGTTGCATCAGTGACAGTAATAACAGATACTAGGAAATAAACAACAACAATGAAGTTAAATAAAATTTGTTCTTCTGTGTATGAAAATTTACTTAATTTATTGAAAGATATGTGTTAAATTTTTAGTTCATATATTTTTGTTAAAAATCCCCTGCGTACTGGAAATAACACAGTGTATAAACTCTGCCAGTAAGCAATGCAACCAAATTCCACTTTAAAACTACCATAGAATAGAATATAAGATTTAGGCCGAAGGCCAAGCACTGGGACCTATGAGGTCATTTGGTGTTGAAAGGCAAACCGACAGCCAAAGGGTACAAAGGTGTAACAGGAGGAAAACCTCATATCTGCACTATGGCATATTTGTTAGAAGAGGGTGGGGGTATTTCTACAGAAGCACTCCGCACGGGCTGCAAGGAACGTAACCGCGGATACGACATCTACCAGGGATTGGGGAGTCCAATGTATTTCGCCGTGTTTAGTACTGGCCCCTGGGGGTTAATTACAGTCGTCCGAATAAATATTACTTAAAATTCTTGTTCAGTGGGTAAAACTGCCTAGAAAAACAGCCACTGCCATAGTCTAGGCCGCTGCGGATAAGTACCCTAGATCTACCGAGGGTGGGAAGTAAGATGGTGGGAAGTAAGATGGTGGAAAGTAAGATGGAAGAAAAATATGAAGGGAGGTACACAGTAGGTGAAAGGAATGAAATAGGTTGGAGGCAAAACTATTGTCGACACAATTACAATAAATACACAGGTACTCAACCAATATTGAACCCAAGTCAACCTACCAACTTTGTGTATCTAACAGCAAATAAAAGCACTTACAGTTGGTTACAAAAGTGATAAAAAATAATTTAGCATTTTTTGGCAAAATCAATGATGTTGAAAATTGGTTGACATTATTTTTAGTTGGCTCTATTTTGTTTTTCTGTCAATTGCCTACCATTTCCAACCAAATAAAACTTCATATCATTCATTCTTATGATAACATAGTCTTATGTTTTTATACTCCTTCCATTATTCATGACAGTTGCTTCAGTTAAAAATGGCTGCCTTGTGTGGAGATGTTTATTGATGTATTTCATATTTAATAAGAAGTACTATTGAATAGAATATAGAATTTAGGTAAAAGGCCAATTTCTTGGACCTATGAGGTCAACCAGCATTATGACAGAAATTAACAGGAGACATGTTCAGTATGTACCTGTCGCTCTAAAGGGTTTACTACAAAAACATAGTGATAAATCTCACATTTCAGTAAATTTGTCAAGTGTTCTCACCTATACTGCACAATAGCTAGCCTATACTACACCTTTTCCTATAATGCTTACGCAAAAAAACCTTCATTTGTAAACAATATATCTAATATCTCTGTGCTGAGGTTACGTTAGGATGCATCCCATGTCATTTATTCTTTGGCTTCTGTAGCACTCTAGGTCACACTGGGTAAGAGGGTGCGACCTAGGACGCTAGGTTAGGTAAGGCTGTGGCCCAATAACAGTCTTGGCGACCTTTTATGGCGATTGTTACCGTAGAGAATAGATTGAAATCTAGGCTGCAGGCCAAGCACTGGGACCTAGCCTATGAAGTCATTCGGTGCTGAAATGGAAATTAACAGTAGAAAGTTTTGAAAGGTGTAAGAGAGGGAAAACCTCAAAGTTGCACTATGAAACGGTCGTTAGGAGGATGGATGGAAGAAAGAATACAAAAGGAGGTAAAATTCTAAAATAAATGAAAGGGGTCGAAGCAGATAGCATAGCTCCTACCTACTATAGTATAGGGGGTGAAGGGACAATGCAAAGAAACCTAGAGTAATGCCTACAGTGCACTGCATGAGGTGCACTGACGACACTAGTTCCACATCGGAGAGACTTTATCATGTCTTACAAATTCTATAACTTGGGCACTGATTTTAATCACACCCAAAATTGTTTTTCCACTCGTTTTCGCAAGGAAAACATATAAAAATAAGGAGTCTGCAACCATAAAAATGGAAATGCCAACAAATACGATTTAACAGTGAGGAAAAATAACCTAGATATTACTAGTGTTCGTATCGAGGTAAGATTTAGTAGTAACAATAAAGACAATAGCCTATTACCAATAATCGTAGGATACCCCCAAATACACCTTTAAAGGGCATAAAGCCATAAACAAATACAATTTATTCCCTGTGGAGACACATCAAACAAATTAAGGATGAGAGCAAGCGATACAAGTGATCAATCACACACATCCTGCATTGCAATAGAGGACACCTTCAATAGGTGGTCTCAGTCAGTAGTAGTAGGTACCTTTGGCGAGCGTATAAAATAGACTGTTGTTGAGGGGGTCATACTGTCTATTTAAGGTGTGCCGGAACATGAGTAGACGGAAATTTGACGTTCCCGAGGTACGACGCGACTCGCCTCCCTCGTAGGAAATCACATCCACGGTTAGTATATGTGTGTGTGATGCACCACACGAATTGCAGAAGACCCTTCAATTTTTCGTCTGGCGAACTTCACAAATTTCTCAGTCGGACTCTTCTTCTTGGTTTCGCTGGGCGCGACTTTGCTTGCGACGGTCCTCCCCCTCGACCGCTCCGTTGCAGGGCATTTTATAATCATGCGTAAAATTATTATAACTTCTCTTATTTAGGAGAATACAGACTTCAAATCAAAATAGAAAGGATTCTGGACAATCATACGAAGGATTTTTTGACAATGGGATAAATAAGGCGCCAGATGAAACCGTTGCAGAGCAAATTGCTCTTATAATCATGCGTAGAATTATAATAACTTCCCTTATTTAGGAGAATACAGCCTTCACATACAAATAGAAAGGATTGTAGACAATCATGAGTGCGAAGGATTTTTTGCCAATAGGATAAGACGCCGAAGGGTAAACTAAAGTATAAAAACTTGACGAAACCGTTGCAGTGCAAAATGCACTTATAATCATGCGTAGAATTGTTATAACTTCCCTTATTTAGGAGAATACAGATTTCAAATCAAAATATAAAGGATTGTGAACAATTATGCGAAGCATTTTTTGACAATGGGATAAGGCGCCGGAGAGTAAACTAGAACAACTTGATGAAACCGTTCCAGAGCAAATTGCACTTATAATCATGTGCAGAATTATAATAACTTCCATTATTTAGGAGAATACAAACTTCAGATCAAAATAGAAAGGATTATGGACAATTATGCGAAGGATTTTTTGACAATTGGATAAGGAGCGGGAGGATAAACTAATGTATAAAAACTTGACGAAACTGTTGCAGTGCAAACTGCACTTATAATCATGCGTAGAATTATAATAGCTTCCCTTATTTAGGAGGATGCAGACTTCAAATCAAAATAGAAAGGATTGTGGACAATTATGCGAAGGATTTTTAGACAATTGGATAAGGCGCCGGAGGGTAAACTAAGGTATAAAAACTTGATGGAGCCGTTCCCGAACAAACCACTTTATAACCATGCGTAGAACTATATTATAACTTCCCTAATTTAAGAGAATGCAGACTTCAAATACAAATAGAAAGGATTGTGGACAATTATGCGAAGGATTTTTTGACAATCGGATAAGGTGTCAGAGGATAAACTAAAGTATAAAAAGATAAAACCGTTCTAGACCAAACTGCTCTTTTATAATCATGCGTAGAATTAAAATAATTTCCATTACCTAGGAGAATATGTTTCAAATCAAAACAGAAAGGATTGCAGACAATCACGCGAAGACCTTCTTGACGATCGGATAAGGCCCCGGAGAGTAAACTGAAGTATAAAAACTTGATGACACCATGAAAGGTAGAAATTAAGAGCAGGTAAACAAAGATTACTCCTTCATTAGCGAAGTTCAGTAGTGTAACATAACGAATAAAAAGACTACGAACCCAAGGAAGGTTATTTACAAGAAATATTATATTGCTTTTGATACGTGTAGAGAGTATTCCGTGCTATGAACAGTTTTGTCACAATTTTTTGCAAGACAAACATACAATAAACATACGCTCTGTAAAGAAAGGATGATAAAATGCATCAGCCCAAAAGGAAAACAGATCATAGGAGCATCTTAATTTATTAGTCTTATAACTTTGGTTGCTGAAGGACAGACTGATATTTGTACAAGAGATTCAACATTACCGAAAGGAGTCAAATCCGTACTGGTAATCATTTGGACTGTTAACTATTGTGACGTCATTTCCCCTTAGAGAGCTAGCCAATCACTGGCGTGCAGTGGGCGGGGTTTAACTGCAAAGCTAGGTGGACTTTGCTATAGCAAATCCCACAGTTTCGGTCTACATTTACCTGAAACTACTGGGCTGCTTCTTTTCGTGTAAGATTAATCAAGTAAGATCTACCTTTGACAAGACAGAGTGGAGATACGTGAAAGAAAAAGGCTTAGAAGGATCGAGGCGTGGGCGCTTCATTCTATATACGTTGAGGTTTTATAACAATAATTCTATCATAGCATACTTAGCACTCCTCCAGTCCTATCCACATCTCGCCTGATGATGCTCTGCTGGAGAAGTTCTATTCAGTGATACTTCAAGGGATGACATAAGATGGAATACTTTATTAAAGATTTTAAACATCATTGATTAATTGCCTGTCACAGTAAGGGAGTGTTTTATTCCAAGAAAATATATATTTCTTTTTGTTGCGACTTTCTTTTTTTTTCCTTCTCTTTATTATTAGTCAGTCTTTCTTCGGTAGCCTTGGTTGTATTTGTTTAGGTTAATATTTGTTATATGGGATAACCTCCATCTTTATTGCTTGTAGTTGAGTTTTTCTTTTCTTAGGGACATATGGTTCTCTTGTGGATTACTTACACTGGACTTCTGTAGATTCTGAAATCATACTAATTCATTTCCTTTCATTTATCCAGTCTCCCAGGAGTTATAGCTTGGGTACTGGGATGGACTCTTACTTATTATTATAAAACATAAGTTTCACTGTCAGTACACTACACAGAAAACACAGGATACAGAGAATTTACACACACAACCTATCCGTCCAGTGCTTCGTTCTTAACTGATCTTTTCTCAGACTTCAAGTGAACTAGTGAAGTCTGAACCTAACTTCTCAATTTGAGTTCCTCCTTAATTACTACTAGGATACACCCTACTTCTTCTTGAGTGGCTTTCCTTACTTCCTGTGCCACGCCTAGATGAGTCTTATTGGTTGTTCTAATCTACAGTAGCCACCCACTTGAGGTGTCAAAGTTCAGATTTTCCACTGGAGTCATCACTAATTTGTTTTGGTAAGTTGCTGCCTGTGTTTTGCTTCATTTTTCAAATAGCTTTACCATACTTTCTACCTTCTTTTCGCCACCATCTACCATACCTCTACCAGTAGATTTTCCTATCTAATTTCCCTACATATATATTTATATCGACTTCTGCTTCATTACTAACATTTTTTGTTGTTCAAAGTCAAGCTCCTTACCATGTTGCTAATTTTGTTGGCTTGGATGCTGTCAGTGTTGCTGGTAAAGTGTTTGTGTTACGAAATTTGGAACAAAGAACTTGAAATTAACCCTTAAACGCCGAAGCGGTAAAAAAAAAAAAATGTTTCCCGTGTGCCGGAGACGTTTCAGAGTGAGCGCGGGAGCGGAAAAAATATTTTTTTCAAAAAATCATAGCGCGCTTAGTTTTCAAGATTAAGAGTTCATTTTTGGCTCCTTTTTTTGTCATTGCCTGAAGTTTAGTATGCAACCATCAGAAATGAAAAATATTATCATTATCATATATACATAATGCGATATATGATAGCGCAAAAACGAAATTTCATATATAATTGTATTCAAATCGCGCTGTGCGCAAAACGGTTGAAGGTAACAAGTTACTTTTTTTTTCGTTGTAATGTACACTAAATTGCTATCATTTTGGTATATAACAAATTGTAAAACGATAAAAGCAACACAGAGAAAATATTATCACAAGATAATGCATGAATTCGTAACGCGTAGACGTAAACACATATTTTTTTCAAAAATTCACCATAAATCTAAATCTTGTCCTAGAGACTTCCAATTTCTTTCAAAATTAAGACAAATGATTGAATATTACTATACTGTAAGAATATTAGCTTACAAATGCAGTTTTCGACCATATCTGACGAGTTAAAGTTGACCGAATGTCGAATTTTTTTTTATATATTTTTTATATGCAATTATTTCGGAAATAAGAAAAGCTACAACTTTCAAATATTTTTCGTTTTATTCTACATGAAATTGCGCACATTTTCATATATAAAACTCTGTGAAATGCCTAATATGAAACGGATCAAATATTCCGAGAATGGGACTTACGCATTTCGGAGATTTGTGGCGGAGAATCCGCGCGCGGAGGGAAGGAAAGTTTTTTTTAAAAAATTCACCATAAATTTAAATATTGTGCTAGAGACTTTGAATTTGTTTCACGATGAAGATAAATGACTGAATATTACTAGACTGTGAGAGTTTTATCTTACAATTGCGTTTTTCGACCATTTCGGTAGAGTCAAATTTGACCGAACGTGGTTTTTTTTCTATTTATCGTGATTTATATGCAAATATTTCGAAAATGAGAAAAGCTACAACCTTCAACTATTTTTGTTGTATTATACATGAAATTGCGCACATTTTCATATATAAAACGTTATGTAACGGCTAATTTAAAATGGTGCAAACATTACCACAATCGCACGTATGATTTTTTCGGAAGAGTTACCGCGCGGACGTAAAGAAAATGTTATTTTTTTCATAAATTCACCATAAATCGAAATATTTTGCTAGAGACTTCCAATTTGTTGAAAAATGAAGGTAAATGCTTGAATATTACTAGAATATAAGCGTTTTAGCTTACAATTGCGTTTTTCGACCATTTCGGTAGAGTCAAAATTGACCGAAGGTTGAAAATTTGTCACTTATCATTTTTTATATGAAAATATTTCAAAATTGATAAAAGCTACAACCATGGGTTGTTTTTAGTTGTATTATGCATGAAATTGCGCACATTTTCATATATAAAACTTTATGTAACGGCTAATTTAAAATGGTGCAAACATTACCACAATCGCATGTATGATTATTTTCGGAAGAGTTACCGCGCGGACGTAAGGAAAAAGTTTTTTCATAAATTCACCATAAATCGAAATATTGTGCTAGAGACTTCAAATTAGTTGCAAAATTAAGTTAAATGATTGAATATTACTAAAATATAAGAGTTTTAGCTTACAATTGCGTTTTTCGACCATTTCGGTAGAATCAAAGTTGACCGAAGGTTGAAATTTTGGCACTTATTGTTATTTATATGGAAATATCTCAAAACTGATAAAAGCTACAATCATGAGTATTTTATTGTTGTATTCTACATAAAAATGCGCACATTTTCATACATAATACTCCATGTAACGGCTAATTTAAAATGGTAAAAAAATTATGTCAAAGTGACGAAATAATTTCCGAGATGTGTCACAGATACTTTTTAGTGCGGCAAGAAAGAAATTCGCGCTTGCGCGCCTGCGTAACGATTGTAAACAAAACAACACCTTGATCCGTGAACTCCCAGCATCCCCAAGGCGCGTGATTCAAGAGTTTTCGGCTGGTAGGCCTAAAAGTACTTTTCCGCGAATTTTTAAAAAAACTTTTGTATGTCGACGTAAAATACGTCCAGTCGGCACCCGAGAGACAAAAAATGTCGACGTAAAATACGTCCAGTCGGCGTTTAAGGGTTAAAAAAAAAAAAAAAAAAAAAAAAAAAAAAAAAACTATAACGCCAATTGAGGATTTATTTATCACTAAAAACAGATTTCAGAAGGTGTGACGTATGCCTAATAGATATATCTTCCAATTTAGACGATATAAATTCATTCCCGAAACCAATTTCTAACAAAATTTTAAAGAAGCTTTAGCCATTTCAGTCAGGGGCAACGGCTTGGCGAACGAAGCGAGCCTAATGAGTTTTTATTTTAGCTATTTTAAGTTTTTTAAAGCCACGTGAGAAAGGTATTTCAACAAAAACTATATACTCCCACTACTGTTTGTTTATCTCATCATCACTGGCGGCTATTATAGTAGAAATGTAATATTTCCGAGAAATTTCATACAGTTATGATTGGACATTTAAAACGAAAATATGCTGTTACTTCTTTGGGCTGTGTGGGGGGGGGGGGGGAAGTTGAGGCTTTGGGGGGTAAGTTGAGTCTTGCCACCCCTCCCCCAGCCACCGCCCCCAACAAATGACACCCCTGATTTCAGTAGTGTACCGTGTCACTGTTAACAGGTCTTGTGAAGCTGAAGATGATAATCAATATAAAGAAGCTGTTCATTTAGCTCTTCTCTCTGCTGCCTCAGAGCAAAAATTTCCTGGAAAATGTCCACTATCTCTGATGGAGACGCTGTAACTTCTTCAGCGGCGCCAGCTTCCGACGAGGCCACAATAGCAAAGGACCCCTGAATAAGAGTGGACTGAGACGGCACGGCAGGGTTGCCAAGGGTTGCCTCATGATCAGCCCTGGTACTACCTGGGAAGGTCGCATCCCACCCCTCCTCTGTTATCTGGAAACAAAATTAAGATTATCAGCTTGTGTAAAGGAAGTGACGGATTATTGCGTAGCATGTCTGCGTTCGCATAGTGTCTCAAGCATTATGGCTGTTATAAAAGCATCAACATTCATTTAAACACACATATCCTTAAATCCACGGAAGAAAGGTGAGTGAAAAACTGGGGACTTGGAACAAAGTACATTCGTAGTTTATTCTATACATTTTCAACTTCACACTGAATATAACAAAGTTGACAGACCTTTATATATAAAAACAGAAAGGGGGGACAGGGTTACAGTTTAATCTGGGCAGCGTGTTCTTTAAGCAAAGAAGACAAGTAAAAGAGGATCGAAGTATAATCCAGGATGGAGCTTTGAATTCCTTGTTGACGTGGCTTCAAAAAAATGGACTTCAACAGATTCATTTTGCAGTGATCCTTGATCTTGCAGGTTGTTAATAGCAAGCTCTGTTTTAAGCCAATGATTCACAATGCCATTATTTGTTAATCCTCTTGATATGGCACATTTGTGCTGAGAGCATCTTACCTTTAGTTCATTCGATGTTACACCAATATAAATCTTATTACATTCTTTACAAGAACTATTGTATACAGTATTGTTTGAATTTGGAAGGCAATTCTTAATCAGTTTAAGTCTCAAAATATTATGTTTCAATACTAAGTTAATATCAACAGTTTTTTAAATAAGTACAGCAGGAATGAAATTAGGATGAAATGGTACACTGATATAATACTATTAAATTCTTTGTTAATACTGGTTGGATTTTAATACGTCTTTTTTTGCTTTATCTTTACAAAGTTCCAAAAAATATGGAGGGTAACATAATGAATCTCCTATATTAGTATCAATAATTCTAAACTCGTCTTCTAAAAATTCAAGACTGCAAATTCTAAGAACTTTGAGATACATTCTGAAAAAATGTTGACACCTTCATTTGTTTACTATGGCTAGAGTAAAAATAAATATATGACAAGTTATTCGTGGGTTTCCAAAAATGGTATACAATTATTTTCTCCATATTCTATTGTGAATTTTATGGATGGTACAAGATTATCAATTGTAATGCTTTATCATTTTCTAATCCGTAATTTGCCGGCCCTGATGATATTGACCAATAAAATTATTATATTTTGACTTCCATGAACGTTGAAGAAAAACCTCGAGGAATGATGGTTTTTGTTTATACCTGAATTTTCACCAAACTTTTCTACGTGAACTATTCTTGGTCTATTCTAATCCACACGTTTTAAAGTAAGCCGTAATCATGAATCAACCCTCAGTTCTGTCAGAATATTTAAAATTACGGGGAAACTCCAGAATAAGCCAGACTTGCGGTTCTTTAGCACTTTTCAAACATTTATTAAATCGACACAGAACTTAAGCACCGTATCATGGTCTTTCTATAGAATAAAAGTAATCAAGCGCCGAGAAAATTTCGTAGAATACTATCTATAACCGTCACATACCTGTTCAAAAACATTAACGATTTCTTGGTTTTCCGCGTCTAAGTCTCCAAACAATCCGAAGCTACGCTCCTCGTCGTCTTTTTCACAACTGTCCATGGTGGGTGAACTGCCTTCTTACGAATAACTCCTGTAAGATAAATGAGCGACCACAGATCTATACTGAAGCCTGATCGTGTTTGAATAGTCGGTGCATTGTAAAATGCTATATACCAGCGAAACTTCCTGGAAACCCGGTAAACGGTAAATTTACCCAACAAGGAAGTGGAAACATTTGCTTCCGGATATTACACTTTCTTATCGTTACTAAGGTAAAGTATGCTCGATGTTCCTGCTGTCGACTTAGCGAAGGGTAAATCAAAATTAGTCTGTATTTCTTGGGATACATTTGGATTTGCTTTATTGGTCCCTGGTTCGTAAGTAGAGGCAGAATAATTGCTGGACCTGGAGGGCAGACTTTGGGAAAATTACGGGTATGACCATGACCATGGCCAACAATACGTAGGTACGGGTGGCCATGGTATATGACGCATGCGATATCTCCACCGAGCATTCATTTGCCAGTAAGAAATTGTTTAAAATGAAGGTCCAGGACATAACCTTAGTAACCTTAAAATCCCCTAACAACTTACCGGGAAAATGCCCAAGGCTAATATAAAAAAAGGGTGGGGAGAGGGGGTGGCGGGTCAATGGACTCCACGAATCATGCCTGAGCGTGAGAAGCCGGGGTCGCCCCGGTCGCTAAAGCTGGATGCATAGTAGTACTAAGATCCAATGAAAACGAAGGAGATGAATCATGCGTCAATACCCGCTCAGGTAAACTTGAGGTAAGCCGACGCCAGAACCAACCGTGTTCAGCCAGCGGGTATATAGCCGAGGCAAACTTCTATTTTTCAGACATAGCACTATTTAGGCTAACAGTAATAACGAAAAGATCATTACTTGTTAATTTTCAATATAAAATTAAGTAGAGAAGTATATTTATTTTCATTAATAAAAATTAACCATATCAAAAATATTATAATATTCTTAATTGTGTTCAGGAAGAATCTTTTAAAAGCAATTCTTAAAATAACGTGCATAGAGAATGGTCTGTACAGCAATAAACACTATGTCATTAAGACATTAAAACAAAAATCTTGCAAGAGGAACAATAAGAAAATAATAAGTGAAATAACTGTCATACGGAAGAAGGAATGATAAGAATAAAGTAGAGAACAAGGCAATCCATTTAAAATCATAAAGCTCTGCGCCTGTCTCTGTACCCGTGTGATTCACCGCTCAGGTGCTAGGAACCGGAACCAGTCAATTTATTGGAAAAGCTTAGGTTGCCACCCCGGTAAAATTTCCATATGACTCACTCATGCGTATTGGTGCATTTGCGTGTAACGAATTATCAGTTCTAATGGGCTGCTCTAGGAGCAAGAGTACGTGTCAGCACGAGGCTGGATTAAAACAACAACGAATTATCGGCGCCCAGGTGAATAGGTCTATGAGACATCCAAATATACCAATTGTTATTTATTTTTTTATTACAACTGAATGGAAATCGATAAATGCGAGTTTAACTTCCGGTTCTATAGGTTACAGCAGTAGTTCCCAATCTGCTTACTTTAAAAAAAAAAGAATATCCTCGATTGTAAATTGAGTGCAGCCTACAATCAATACGACTAATTATTGGCTGGAAAGGTAAAGGACGTACGTCTGTGTGGGATACCATAATAAGTTTTGATAAAACGAAATTTGAAATCCTCTTAATATTAACGCAAGGAAAGGGGAATTTACTCATCAGGAGAACTGAAAAGTCAAATACGTTCGTTGCTTACCAGGTGCTATTCTCAATACAGTACCCGAAAAGTCTTTAGTGGATATGCACAGCCTACACCCTACGTGTAATCTTCCTTTGTTTGAAAGTTTACTAAGATGAAAACTGGCATTGTAAATTCACATTAGTCTCGAGGATAAAGGGAAAAATGAATTTATAATGTCAGTTTCTACCATAGTCTCCGACTCACTCTCATCGATCTTGTTAGTTGGTTGTGTTGTCGTCATGGAAATATTTGCTCATGATCGCAATCTAGACTCCAATTAAACTGCCAATATTTTCCTCTCTCTCTCTCTCTCTCTCTCTCTCTCTCTCTTTCTCTCGTTTCAGAACATCCATACACCAATTTGGCTTCCTATAGCTTCTTTCATATTTTAAAAAACTGGAAATTCGTTAGTTATAATTGGAAGAATCTCCTCTAGAGGGGAAAAAAAAGTAACTTCCGAAGTTAGGCCGATGGCTTGCAACCGAGTGCGACCCGGATATTGCCGCAGAAGCGTAGACTTAGTTCGGACGTGGGCGGGAAATTAAGTGGGTTATAACAAAACTAGTTTGTAATTTTTTTTACGCTTTAAGACATAACCAATGATAACATTCACACAGACCCTTTTCTATGTTATTAATTTATCTACATAAGCCTAAAATTATTGCCTGTCTCATTTGTGACGTTGTGCATGGTTTTGAAGAGTCCAAGCTGTAAATACGTAATAAGTCTATGTATCGGAGAAAACAGACCATTCAAAGTAATATAGCGCCAAAAATGCTGAGTGAAAAGAGTAATTGAAAAAAAAATAAATAGGTCCAGAAGAATATCCAAGAGGAAAGGATAACCATCTTACTACCAAATAGGGTGCTTCTATTCCCCAGATGAATTGAGTCATGACGTCACGCAGTCAGTGACAACGGCTTTGTACTTTTTCCATTCTTGTTGCGCCCGTTAAAGTGAGATACCTTGTATATAAATCTGTGCTGTATTTTCATGAAAGGAAAATTAGCGTGTGTGTGTGTATATATTATATATATATATATATATATATATATAGATATATATATATATATATATCATATATATTATAGTCTGCGTCACTTTCTAGACCGAGTAACGTCACGTCCTCAGTTTACCCGCTCGTGAGAATTGGATGACTGGTTGCTTACTTGTAGGTCCAAACGTATAAAATATCATACCACAGTTTTAGGGTTTTGGATGTCATATTACAACTACAAATCAGAAAAGTAATTAGGCCACTGCTTCCGTAGGTATTTATCAAATACTGCATCATATCCATATTAGCTAGACAATGAGATAAAGTAAGTACATTTTCGTCGACTCAATTTTGCTTCCAGCTCACAAACGAATACATCAATAGATCTCTTTCCTTTAAACGCAAACACTTTGCCTTATTATAGTCTTTCCCCCCTGAAGGACATTTCAAGGTCAAGACTGGGTCTTGTTTCTAAGTTGGTCTATCCGGGATAAGGAAGGGAAAATTTGGTACGGGAAACTTTCGCCACGAATGAAATTATAATGAAAATCTCTCAAAATAGAAATGCAAGAGGATGTGCCCTTTTAATAATGGAAGACAGTTGCAGGAACCCCGCCACCACCTGCTAAGAACAAGTTCTAAAGCCGAACTGGATTCAAACAGGCTAAAACCGGTCTCTCTCTCTCAAGGACCTTCGAAAGGGGGTTTCCCTTCAGCGGAATCATGCATACCCTGGATACGGCGGATGTAGTCTTCCTCATAAACTCAAACCCCCAACCCAGCCCCCCTCCCTACCCATAGTACTACCCGTTCATTATAATTGGTATTTATTTTTGTTTGTACGTCATAGCGTCATTTCTGAAGTCATAAAGGTTGCGACCTTAGTTGGCAACAACTTCGTCACTATCTTTGCCTCTAACGTACGTAGTACTACGTAGAACGTTTATAGAAAACGTTTCCTTTAGGTGCTGCTTATTACCAACAACGTGATAATAATTTTATATTATGGGTGTTTTATATACATACATACATACACACACACAACACACACACACACACACACATATATATATATATATATATATATATATATATATATATATATATATAATATAGAACAACAAAGGTTAAATATAATAATTTAAAAAGCAACTAAAATAAAATTAAGAAGTGAAGAATGCTTAAGTTAGTACCTATATCTATGGAGTTAAAAACCTGAGTGACGTTCTCTGGTTTGGAAAGGAGGACGTTGACTATGCTATAAATAAAATTGTGGAAGAGGTCTGACCATTTAATGGGGGCACAAGCTGTTTAATTATCAACGACTCCAAAACAGAGAGAGAATAGTCATTGGGCGCTTGGGTGACTGCGGAAATCCTGAGGTTTTACATTCATTACAATGTTCTCGTATGTTAGAGAATTTTTTTGCTTTCAACGCACATCCCGTACGCTGCCTGACTCCGAGATGAGAATCGATTCTGACTTTGAGCAATCTTTTGGTGGCTCCCACGTATTTGCCGATTTTACATTTCGGGCAAGTAAAGCAATATACTACCAAAGATCGCATCAAAGCCGGAAGTTTATCTTTGCGGGAGAACAAAGAACCAAGAGTTGTAGGATTTTTAGCTATTAACTGGAGATTAATAGCCAGAAAAGTCTGAATGACTTTTTGTATTTGCACCTTAAATGCGTTGGACTGAATGAAAGGTATAGAGGCATAGATTAATGATTTAGGCACGTTCAGTACAAGTTGACGTGGCTGAAATTTATCATTTAAAAAGGATTTGATGCGATCTTTGGTGATATATTGCTTTACTTGCCCGAAATGTAAAATCGGGAAATACGTGGGAGCCACCAAAAGATTGCTCAAAGTCAGAATCGATTCTCCTCTCGGAGTCAGGCACCGTACGGGATGTACTTTGAAAACAAAAAAATTCGCTAACATACGAGAACATTGTAATAAATGTAAAACATCATTTTCATATAAGGATTTCCGCAGTGTCACCCAAGCGCCCAATGACTATTCTCTCTCTCTGTTTTGGAGTCGTTGACGATTAAACAGCTTGTGCCGCCATTAAATGGTCAGACCTCTTCCACAGTTACATTTATAGCATAGTTGACGTCCTCCTTTCCAAACCAGAGAACGTCACTCAGTTTTTTAACTCCATAGAGATAGGTACTAATATAAACATTCTTCACTTTTTAATTTTCTTATTTTTGTTTGTTAATTTTTTAAATTATCATATCCAACTTTTATGTTGTTCCATTTTTATTGTTATTAATACTGAGTCTTATTTTAATTTGTATATTTTGTAATAATATATATGTGATATATTAGAATATAATATATACGAATTATTAATATTATATATATATCTATATATATATATATATATATATATATAAAGATGTGAAGTATACCTACTCCCAGAGTTTAACAATTAAAGATAAAATCATTTTATGTCTAAGCTGAAGTTTTATGCTGTATATGCAAGCCAATTAACCTAAGTATGACAGGAATTCAATGGCATAAAAAAAAAAACTTGTTCGATAATCAGCCTCATAGGCAACATTCTACCATGCTATTTTGATTATCGTTACCCCATTCGTGTTTTGTTTGTTTGTATGGTGTTTTGACGTTGCATGGAACCAGTGGTTATTCAGCAACGGGACCAACGGCTTTACGTGACTTCCGAACCACGTCGAGAGTGAACATCTATCACCAGAAATACACATCTCTCACTCCTCAATAGAATGGCCGAGAATCGAACCCGCGACCACCGAGGTGAGAAGCAAACACCAAACCAACCACGCCACTGAAGCGCTCCCATTCGTCTTTTGTCTGCGTAGACTATTTGATTCAAGCTCCTCTTTCATATGCTTTTATTTTTGTACCATCGAAATAAATAGAAATGTTTATTATCCGTAGAATGGTGTGAGGATTCTTTCTTTAATATAAGCATTACATCCGAATGCTTGTGTGTGTGTTACAGGAGAAATATTCTTCATCTTTATCACAGTAAGCCAACGATATTGGGAATTCGGAATCATTGATAGAAAGAAATGGACATTTACTCGGTTGAAGGTTGGTGCCGCAGTGTTGCCAATGTAGCGCTTTTCTAGCTAGATTTGGCGCGTTTTCAATGATTTCAGCGCCCAAAAACTTTAGTTTGGCGCTGGCGCCTTTTGTAGCGTTTCACGTCTGATCTTGAAGTTCTAACAAAAATTGATTTTCAGTGGAAGAAGTCGCATACCATTCAGCGGAAAATATTAACAACTAAGGAACGTGACACCGTAAAATTTTGGGCGGGGTTACAAATGACAGATTCTGCTGGAGGAGAAAATTTATTGTGCAAAAAAAGCTTACAAAGCACAGCACAACAGGCAACCCAGACGCGGTATGCGTGTAGGGGAAAGCCCTCTTGAATGAATGGCATTGGCTGTGGTATTATACATACCTTTTCCACCCTATTGATTACTAGACAAACGTCATTCATCGGGGCTGATATGGTACTCAGGTAGTATTATAAAATTTAAATACTTATAGATAACTATATTGGGAAATTACAATATTTTGAATAGGAATTACCCATTAAGTGATTTCACTGTATAATTAGTCTTAAGTATTACAAGATATTGAACTTTTATATATTTTTTTAATATACATGTATAAAAAAAGATTATTTGAATGTCTGCTATACAAGATACATGTATCAGGTTTCTGTTGAGGTACACAATTGCTACGGAGTAACATGTGGTATACTATGGAGTAAATAATGAGCAATGTTTTACTTTATAACAGGTTAAAATTTGAAATAATTACTTGGCAGTATGAATAACATTCAGATGAGGTCAACACATCAGATTTTATATAAATATTATAAGAAAAAGTAGATATACAACAGTTTTAATGATGTTAACACGAGGCTCCAAAATAGTATGTACTACAATGTAGTTTTATGCTCAATATGCTAATATAGATATTTAACTGAATGAGTTACATTTAGATGAGTCAACATATAAATTTCAGATAAAAGTTATAAAAAAAAAGGCCCATAGCAATTTCATTGGTACTAACAGGTAACTAAAGAATAAAATGTATACTACAATTTAGTTCTGTACAATATACAGATAATTATTTTGCTGAAAGAATTGCATGTAGATGAGGTCAAAACATAAGATTTTAAGAAAATATTATAGAAACAAAGTAGAAATGCAACAGTTATTTCCTGTGCTACTAAGTGAATAATAAAATATACTACAATATGATTTTGTACAACAAGATACAATATATACAAGTCTATTGACTATCTGGAGCAAGCAAATTTTGGATGAGTATTGATAACCCTTTTCAGCACACCAGGTTGCAGAAAATGCTTGAGTAGGTCAACTTCACTCAGTTCCTGTGGCCTGTAATGAGTAATCTCTTCAGACTCCACGAGATAACGACTTAGTGTGCTTCCTTAACTCGCCACATAGCACAGTGGGCCAGAATGGGACTTGAAGGGACAAAAATACTTTCAGTGCAAAAACTAGCTTTATTTTGGATTAACATTATTCTAAACCATTATAAAAGGAAAAAAATATCAAATCAGTACAAATCGGTGATTTTGAGCACATATATTCTGTAATTTGGTAATTCTGTAATTCTTATTTTCTTGGGAAATAAGTGAAATCATGGAAACTAAAGCAATAATATCTTAATATTTTGTACAATGGCCAATTAAGAACATAAAAATACAACGACAAAAAAGCTTCCTTTCAAGAGATTACATCATTGAAATAAGGTAAAAGCAAGTAAAATAAATGATTTGAAGATGATAAGGAATGCAAGAATAAATGCTAAATGGAAAAGCCATTTAGCCTATGTAAGAGAAGCGCGTACATGATCTTCAGTTAAGGTACATGTCTCATTATGTTTATGGTTCTTCACTTGATATTTCAGAATCTGTAATGAGGAGCAGTCGAGCTTCATCTGGCAGATCTTTCTTAGATGTGTTTTTTGTCTGATTTCTCATTGATGTTATTAGGGGATCGGATGAGCAGAATAACCGTCGCATTAAGTCCTCATTAGTTTTTTTTCTGGATATTTTCCGGCAAAATGACTCTCTGAACTTCTTAAAGTATTTGTTTTTGGCTTCTTGGGCCTCTTCGGAGTAAAGTCCAATTGGCAGATTAAACTGTTCAATCACTGAACCTCCATGAATAAGAATTCTATGCAAACTCTGAGGCATATAATACCAGTTGTACTCTTCCACGTAAATTTTAGCGGTATTGATGCAGAAGGATTTGAATGCTGTGACATTTATATCAAACCCAGATGCTAAAGTACACAAGATGATGTGTAAATTCTTCAGCAATTCTATCTTAATTCCAAGAATTTCACTTGATGTTTCAGCAAGCTGAAAAAATCTTCTAGCCGTATTTCCATCATTTGACGTCCCAAAACCTGACTGTTTTGGCATATCAATCACTAACCCTGTCCTATCACGAAAAGCTTTTTGTATTTTCGATTTTTGTTGCTGAACCTTTGCTTTTTCTTCTTTTGTTCTTGCCTGCCATTTCTTTATAGGCAACTTGTATGACAAGTGTAAGCAACATTCCATAGATCTTATCCAGGCATGTAATGTTGATAGTCCATACATGATGCCATCATTTGACAGGGGTCTCTTTGAAACTTTCTCTATGTCATTCATTAGCTTAGGTGATGCCCCACACAAAGAACAGCATTGCATTGAGTTGGTGACAAGGGATAAAGAGGATGCCACTTTTCCATCTATCATTGTAATGCTCACATCATGAATGACGCTAACATCGTTTTTAACTTGAGTTGGTCTAAGTATATGGATAGCATTTTTTAAGTATTGCTCTTCTTCCACTAAAACCTGTGAAGTTTCCTTCATGAATTTGAACCTTATAGGTCTGCAAAAAAATGGTGATGAGGGCTTATTATTTTTCCATAAGATAATTTTCCCATTAGCTTCTGTCTTTCCACTCAGCTGTAAAGGTACCATACAAGTTACAAATAAACAGGACTCGAAAATTACATCTCGTTCTTGGTTATCACTTCGAATCTGCTTGTAAACACTTTGACCAGTTGTGCCATCAAATCCAACTTTACAAATTAACTTGAACTGCTTTATTTCTAAATCTGTTTCATTCAAAGACACTACTTCAAATATTCTCCTTGTTGTGTGGTCTAATAAATCTTGTAAGGTCACTTCTGCAGAATAATCAGTTACTAACCAATTTTCAGGAGAAGGTAAGCACTCTTCTTTGGCAGAACGAACATCGTTGTAAGAAGGAAAAACTTTTGATTTTTTCTCAAGTGTTTTATTCCTCAAATTTTGATAGCTTCTATTTGAAAGGCCACAGTCTAAGATCAATGCCAGAGCTTCATTTGCCGAAAAAGAACACTCTGTGATATTTTCTGATGAAGTACATTGGTTTTCAGTAGAAATTTGGGCTAAAGATTTAGCCATTCTTGATTGTCCCTTCTTTCTTAGAACTTTTGATGTAGCATATGTGAGCCTATGAGGAGATATGTTAACAAGCTCTGCAGTTTTCCTTCGTTTTGTTTTCTTGGATGAGGCCTGAAAACTCTCTGTTCTAGGTCGTCCCCGAGATTTCTTAGGAGTTTCATTTTCTGGGTTTTGATACACTTTTGCATCAAGCCAACCTTGGTACTTACTTAGAAATAACTTTCTGGTTCTGTTAACAGTTCTCCACTTAATTCTTAAGTTTTTCAGAAAGTTAATCACAATATTTGTTGCTATAGTGTCATCACGTATAATATTTTCAATCTTTCCAAGCAGAAAATTATGTAGTTTACCATCATGAAAACTATGCATATGTCCATTCTTTATCGCTTCACTAGCTTCATTAAACAGATATTGGTTAGTAACATCCATTTTCATGCACCTTGTTATTGTCCTATATCTGAAATAAAAAGATATAATGGCTCATTATTACTCTTAAACCTGATATCTTCATTTTTTGATAATATTTTTTTCATAGTTGTCCAGACAATTATATTCACTGTAAAAAAAAGTGGCAGTTAGTGGCAAAAAGTTTTTTGTCCTATTGTTTGGGACTTAATTATCTACCATTTAACACCATTGGGAATCTTTGCAAAGCTTTGCAATTTTTTGTGCTCTATCATAAACTTTTATATGCCTAAAATTTTCAACAAATTTTGAGGGACTTATATCAAACACTGTTGCACCCAACATTTAGATCATAAATATAAAGATCAAGACCTTTAATACATTCAATAATGCACAAAAAAGTAATTTTGAAATATGAGTTTACTCCACAACACACCTTTCGTAAACCGTGGCTAAAGAAACAATAAAATGTTTTTGTATGGAAAAACAGTGTGCAGCCAAGAACAACTTGTTTAGTCATGTTTAAGCCTGTAAAACACTGATACTAACAACTACTTGCAATCTATACTATTGCATTCCTTTGTCACTAATGTATGTATTTTTGATTTTTATGATCCTCATGATAATTTGGAAAAGTCAAAAATTTAATTTTGTCCACTTGCTGGCCCACTGTGCATAGTCTGCAGCATGTTTCTGATGGACTGACAGCTGGCAGTACCTCCCAAAGGTATCGGCTCTGCATCCTTAGTCTGCTATATGTTGTTTGCTCTCTTCTGCTCTCCAGTCCACAAAGTTTGTAGTCAGGTGGTTTACCTCCAGTAATTTCAAGGTATTTTCTTATTAATGAGTGTGTTTCTTTGAGCATCTCTATTCTCTCATTGTATCTTTGCATTATTTCCATACCAACTGAGTCCTTCAACATACTCAGGGATGGTGTCAGTTTGTAATCCACTCTCTCCTTCCTTGCGCCTTCTTTAGCAAGCTCGTCGGCTCTCTCATTGCCTTTGATTCCAATGTGTGAAGGCACCCATATGAATGCAACTATTCAGTCGGCTCGTCTCACTATGATATTTGATTCAGCTTTTCTTGGTGTTATTGATTGCAGGGCACTCAGGCTATCTTTGCTATTATGGCATTGTCCTTATTCCTATTTATGATACTCAGGGCAGCTGTAATACCTAGAAGTTCTGACTGTAATATGGAGCATCCATCTGATGATCGTAATGACAGAGAGTATACCTCTTCTCCTTTCTGATATACAGTTACCCCGCTTCCTGCTCTACCATCTTCCAGGAGTGACCCATCTGTATAATAATGTACCCGTCCCCCCTGAATACTGTCCAGCCACTGAAAATAGTCATCCTTCAGCACTACAGGATTCATCTCTTCCTTTTTACCTTTTAAAGCTGATAGCAATATCTCAGTCTTTGGTATGCTCCATGGGGGGATGCCTTTTACATCTATCTTGGTTACATCTAAGTATTCTTTCATGCTAGAATCCTCTATTAATTGTCTTGCTGCAGTAACCCAACCATTCTTTAATCTTCTAGGATAGCTGTGAATTAGAGTATCTCTTGTTAATCCATCATTATCCGTCATGATGGACCTATACAACTGGATGATTGCTGTTCTTGCTATTCTGTGATGTATTGGATGCAGACCTGCCTCATTCCTCAATATTTCTTGCCTTACACTTTTAGGTGCCCTTATTATACTTCTTGCTGCCTTGTTCTGGATGATTTCTAGGATACCAATATAGCTCTTCCTCAGCGGCAGCAACATGCTACTACTGTAGTCAATTATTGGTCTTATCATAGATGTATAAAGTCGCTTCACCATAGGTACACTTGCACCCACAGAGCCACATGCTACTTTCCAAAGAAGGCGTAACCTTGCTGCTGAAACCTGTACTATTCTCTTAACTTCATACAATTTATGACACCTGTTATTAAGTATGACACCCATGTACTTGTACTGGGCTACCTTCTCTATTCTCTGCCCTTGTATGTGCAGTATCAAGGGGTTACGTGTACCCCTTGCTATCATCTTAAGTCTTTTCAGGTGATATGACTAATCCTATGCTGTTACATAATGATGTGCTTGCCTTAATTGCCTGTTTTATTCTCTTATCTGTGCTAGCTTATACCTACTATGTCATCTGCATATATGGTTATTATGATTCCTGGTATATTAATTTTTCCTAGTACATTCATTAGAATATTAAAAAGAATGGGTGATAGAACACCTCCTTGAGGGGTAGTACCCAACTCCATTTTTTCCCATCTTGATAGTGCACCTTCAAAGTAGACACAACTGATTCTATCTGTTAGGTAATCCATTATGAGCTGTAGGAGTCTTCCTTCTATCATTTCTGCCAACTCTGTTAGAATAATTATATGGCTAGCCCTATCAAAGGCTCCCTTTAGATCTATGAACACTGTGTATTTTAACCCTAAGGCTGCACTTACTCAATGAATACAGTGGTGTGTGCTCCTCCCAGGTATGTAGCCATATAAATTCTTTGAGAACTTTTTCCTAATAAAGAAATTGAGCCTATTTAGTAACATTCTTTCAAATACCTTGCACAGACATGATGTCAATGAAATAGGTCGAAATTCACCTGGCTTTCCTGGTTTTGGCACTGGTATTATGAGCGACTTCTTCCATGCTTTGGGTATGGGCTGTCCTGACCATATCATGTTGTAAAGTTTCAGAACTGGATTTCCACTCACTGTTGTGAGGAACCTGATAGCATTATATACAATCCCATCTAATCCCAGTGCAGTAGACTTCCCACTCTTCAGAGTTTCTTGCAGTTCTTGCTCTGTGAAGAGTTTGTCATCACACTTCCCTGCCTTCTTAAGTGCTTCCCTTAACTTCTTTATTTTCTTCCTTATCCTCTTCTCAACTGCCACTCTAACCTTGATGGGTAGTGCATCATTGCTAGCATCAGATGCCCACTTTGTCATAAGTTCATTTGCTCTTTCTCTTGGGTTGGGATGGAGCAGTTCTCTGTTTTTCTTCCCTTGGGCTATCTTCACTCCCCTTGCAACCTCACAAGGAGGTGTTTTTTCATTGATGCCTTGCATAAACTTAATCCAGTACTTCTCTCTTGAGTTCTTTTTAACATCTTGCACTTGTTTCTCCATTCTTCTATATATTGTTAGGTTTTCTGGGCTGGGCTTCTTTGCTTTCCTATACTGCTTGTTGATTCTCTTCATTGCAACATCTGCATTATACCAGCTTGTTAGTGGTTTCTGTGGTTCTCTCCTCTGCTGATGTGTCCGGTTTAGCACTTCTTCTTCTAGCTTTTGTATAATATCATCATTATACTGGTCACTGCTCCTAGCTTCATAGCCATCATGCCAGACATCCATACTTTCTCTGATGCTGTCTTCCTATTTTTTTGGTACATTGATTTTCTTTCGTGCTGTGATCATTCTCTTGAAAGTCTTGTTCAATATAATCTCAGCATAGATACCAAAGTGGTCTGATGTTAGAGTATCTACTACCTCACAGTTGTGTTGTACATCTGAATCGCCAACTATACAAATGTAGTCAAGCTTGTTTCCTTTAATATGTGTTGCTTCTGCATCGTTTAGAATTCTTATATTGTTTTCTCTGCTCATGAGATATTTGTATAGATGTATGCCGTTTACATTTCTCCTTCCTGTTGCAGAGCCTAACTTTGGATGTACTGCATTAAGATCACCCACTATTAATAAGGGATTATCCTGTGCTAGTAGGTATGGTAAGACAGTCCGTGTTTGCACCTAGCCTTGGGTTTGTACATTTTTTCACAGCTAGGTTCTTTCTGTAGTATGTTATTAGCCCTCTACTCATTACTGTTTTGCCATCCGTCCTGTTGGCTTGGACACTATCTTTTGAGACAAAGTGGTACCCTGGAATGGCTATATAATCTGTGGGCATGTGCTTCGTTTCCTGCAGACATATGATGTCCACCTGATTTTCAAGAGCAAATTATTGTATTTCAATTAGTCTATTTGCCAGAATGTTTGTATTCCAACTACAGATCTTGAGAGGGTCCATCTTGTTCATTCTCAGTTAGTGTCTTTTATAATTTCTCTAATTAATTCTCTCATCTCCATATTACTTCTGTGGGCAGCTACTGCCACTTTTGTTATCATTGCTGGTGTTTCAGAGCTATTTTCTTGATATACTTTTGTGATTATTTCCTTGATCTTTTTAGCTGATATATCCCTTGGCAAAGCTATCTTTGTATGAATGTTTTCACAGTTGATAGAGGTGACATTTGTCTTGTAGCCAGAGTGATCTAAGACATCCTTATTGTTTGAGATACCATCCACAATTGCTGGTTTGTCCCTGAGTGATGTAATCTCTTGCTCTAGCTTGTTAATTTCCAGTTGTAGCTTAGTATTCTCCTCTCTTAGTTTTTTGTTCCCTTCTGTCAGTTGCTTAATCTCCTGTTTGTCTTCATCTGTTCGTGGGTTCTTTAATGGTGCCTTTTCCTTTTCTGAGACCAGTTTATCTAGTATTTTACTCTGTTCTACCAGCTGTTCACTTAAGATTTGTAAAGTTGTTCTGAGACTTTCATTTTCTCTTCTGCCTGCCTCTATATAGTCATTGAGCCTATTATTTAATACCATCAAGGGACTAACCTCTGTTCCTGGTCTGGGTGTTGTAGCTTCTGTAGTAGTCCATGCCTTACTAGGCAGGGGTGGGAAATTTTCCCTACACATTGGACTCCCATTACTAGGAAGAGCGTGTCCTTCTGGAGGCCCTGAGATGCTTCCCTGTTCTTCCCTGCCAGTTGCTGCACTATGGGCTTCAGAGGCTTGAGCCACTTTAGGGCGCTTAGTGCATTGGCTAGAGTTTGCATTGTGACTGCCTCCACAGTTGCAACATAAAGGTGTGATCTCATTCCCAGCACTGATAAGAGCTCGGCATGTGGCTGACTCATGGTTTTGGGCACAAAATCTGCATCTAGCAGGACTCTTACACTTATCCCTACCATGATTCCACCTAGAGCACTTTCCACACAAAATAGGTCTCTGCACATATTCTCTGATCCTAAGCAGATGGGGATAGATTGGAATTATCAGATGGTCTGGGATGTCTCCTTTCCACCACCCTATTATTTCACTATTTGTTCTGCTCCATTTATTCCATGCAAGTCCACTGATAGCATGGCATGCTTCTTGCACTCGTTCCAGTGTCATATAGCTTGGATTAACATCTAGTATGATAACTTTTTTTGTTGTCTTTCTTTACGTTCAGGTTGATATAACACTACTCCCTTATGTCCTGTGGTTGTTAGCATTTGTGAAGTTTCTTTTGCACTTACTAACACTATTAGGCCCTTTTTCCTTGGGCAAGCTTTAATTGAGTGCCCCTTATTATATACTTCAGATATCCACTTTTCTTTATCTTTTCCATTTCCAGTGTAACCTCGTGGGAAGTAGAGTGGAGTTGACTCCAATGATGTTAAGTTGTCAACATTTGCTATTGAATCGCTATTTGAACTATTAATTGAATCATTCCCATTTCACTATTCTCTTTAATACAGTTATTTATTACAATTTCACCATTTCTAATCTCGTTAATTTTCTCAGCAATGTTATCCTTCTGCCTTCTTCTCATTTTTTTCTTCTGTGTCTTGGATTCATATTCTTTAAAATTATCATCATTCCCGATTTCCTGGTCATCCGTACTTTCGTCCGAAATTCCGTGAAAGGGGTTCAGTTGTTTTGACATACCTTTTGAGGGCTCCCCCATTGTGGTAGAGGGCAGCACGTGATCCTTCACGAGAGGTTGGCTGTCAAATTGAGAGAGAATGAAGGTGTGAAAGGTACCTATAGATTTGGCAGGTAGGGAGGGTAGGGAGGAAAGGATATGGGGGGAGAAATGGCGAAGGGCGAGGTTAAGTTTAACCGGTGTATCAGAGGTCACATATAGTTTAGGGATGGGATGAGGCACACCTTGGGATTAAGGGTCACTTCTCACTGTCCTCATCGAGGCGATGTTTACTGGCTGCTTCCGACACGATCCCTTTGTGTAGCAGCTACACTAGAGAAAAGGAATATGACTGTTTTCACTTATATGACTTCATTTTATCATAATGCGTATCACAGCTGAATATATTCTTCAACACCAAGTAATTGTGATATATTTTTCACTTCGAGTTCCCTAATTGTATTATACCAGATATAAGGAAAATAAGCTTCTTGAGATATCATAGTTGAGAATAAATCACTATCACAGAGCATTATGTCGTCAACAACGACGGCAGAATACAAAAAAAAAAAAAAAAAAAAAAAAAAAAGAGATTCTACCATGCATGCTATCCCTGTGATATGCTTTTTTTTACTCCATACGGTTCTGGGATCCACAGGGGTGACGGGTACGATAAATCCAGGAAATACCCAGCCTGAGAGTTGACCTTGACACGTCTGACCTCCCTGACAACCAAACAACAACTGATTCTGCTGGAGAAAATCCTTTTGAAGATCTTTCAAGCATTGTTATGACGGTTCTCTCTCTCCCTCATTCCAATGCCGATGTTGAGCGCTTTTCAGTCAAGTCGGCATAGTGAAAGCTAAACTAAGAAACAGAATGAGGATTTCTACATTAAATTGTATTCTTGCCATTGAATATGGATTGAAGAGGCGCGGGCAATGTGAGCTTGCAAGTGATGTTGTCAGGAAAATTGGAAGTCTCAAAGCTTATGAAGATGAAGATGAGGACTTTATTGGAATATTAGAAGACCTCTAGATTTAGCAGAGCCACGTATATAATCTTTAATGATGATCAGCATAAGCTTGATTAATTACTGTTTATTTTTTATTTGGCGCTTATTTTAGTGCCTTAATTAGAAAGTCTATCGCCTTTTTAGCGCCTTTGGGCTCCACTTTTAGCGCTTTACTGTCAAATCGAGTTGCAATAAACACTGGTTGGTGGACTGACCACCATTTTCATATTGTTCCCTTCCAACGTGGACAGAAGCACAATCATTGGTGTCGGAGGAAATGATGGATGAAGGAGGTCTCCTTCGTCTGAAGAAGAAACCAGAATGAATTTGAAATCAGAGCTGGCTTGGCTATGAACACGTGCATCATTGAAGGCTTGGCTGAATATGTTGCACTTGAAGTCTAACTTCCCGGGTAAATATAAGAACGAGGTCTGCTATATCTGTAGAGTGGTGGACTACAACACCGAACATTTATTCAGGGGTAATTATATATAAATATATATATATATATTATATATATATATATAGATATATATATATATGTAGTATGTATGTAGTATGTATGTATGTATGATGTATGTATGTATATTGTATGTATGTATGTGTATATATATATATATATATGTGTGTGTGTGTGTGTGTGTAAATCCACAGATCCTGACATTACTTTAGAGACCCTGAAATTCCCTAACAGAAAACAAGGGGGGGTGGGGATATGTAAGGCTATCCCTGAAAATTAAGAATGTTGTTGCTGAAAAGGGTAGGAAAAGGACAATTAAACATTTTGAAGTGCCATAAAGTAAAGTAAAACTAAATACGAGTCAAGTTGTGAACAGCAAAAGAATGAATAAAGCTTTGCGCCTCATGCGAAAAGTGCCGTTGGGAGTGAGAGTTTAGTAGGAACAAAGGCCAATAGAATTTTGTCTTCTGGTCAATTTTGCACCTTAGCATATTTTTGTTCTTAAATTTCCAGATATGGTTATTGAGAGGTCACCATTGTATAAATATAAATCGCCTCCATCATATATGATAACGGTAATAATTAATAATAATAATAACAACAACAACAATATTAATAATAATAATAATAATAATAATAATAATAATAATCATAATAATAATAATAAGAATAATAATAATAATAATAGTAAAATAATAATAAGATAAATAATAATAATAATAACAATAATAATAATAAAACAATAATAATAATAATATAAGGAGTAGGGAAAAACTCTCTATCACGAGAGTACATATAATGTTCTAAAGGGTCCACAATAATACAAAGTATAAAAAGTCCGTGTATAATTTTGAAGACTTTACAGAAAGCTTTCGAACCCTTCCTTGGGTTCATCTTCAGTCCAAATGAACAATAAGTTACAACAAGTACAGAGGTACATTTAAAATACAAGAGTCGTTGAAGATCGTTGACAACGGTCGTTAGCTCGTTAATGGGCCAGGTGATGAAGAAAGAGAGTAGGTAATAACTACTAGGTGATATCCTCTCCCCTATCAATCCTTCTGGCTGCAATTCTGTTGGATCCTCGTACAGGTACGAAGATCCAACAGAATTGCAGCCAGAAGGATTGATAGGGGAGAGGATATCACCTAGTTGTTGTTAACTACCCTCTTTCTTCATCACCTGGCCCATTAACGAGCTAACGACCGTTATCAACGATCTTCAACGGCTCTTGTTTTTTAAATTTACCTCTGTACTTGTTGTAACTTATTGTTCATTTGGACTGAAGATGAACCCAGGGAAGGGTTCGAAAGCTTTCTGTAAAGTCTTCAAAATTATACACGGACTTTTTATACTTTGTATTATTGTGGACCCTTTAGAACAATATAAGGAGTATAATTATAATAATAACAATAATAGTAATAATAGTATCAAGAGTAAAAGAATGATAATAATTATACATTATTATTATTATTATTATTATTTAAAGTATATTAATTTCAAAATAATAATAATAATAATAATAATAATAATAATAATAATAATAATCATAATAATAATAATAATAATAATAATAATAATCTATATAATTAACTAATAATAATAATATAATAATAATAATGAAATAATAATAAGGAATATGGAGATGCTACATCAGAAGCAACCCGACGGAGAGAGGATATAGAAGAAGATTGGTCAACATCTGGAATGAGAGGAATAACACCCCCCAAACAGAGCAGAGGCTGGCAGACCAAGTAAGGAACATAAAGAAAAAGAACTGGCTCTCCCCAACAGAAAGAGAAGAACTGGAAAGGGAAATGTCACACGCCAACGAATTACACGAAGACGAACTGAGAGACGATGCCACAGAAGACGACAGGGAGGATGAGGTATCAAACAACGACACACGAAGAAACACCGACGAAGTAACAGAGAGGACGGAATGGGTAGAAAAGATTAGACAATGGATGGAGCCAAATACAGAGAGAACAAAGATCCCCTCCATGAAAGCCTACAACACCAAGAAATTAAGGGAGAAAACAAGTGAGGTCAATGAAATAATGGGCCTAATACACACCACCAGTATCACAGAAACAAATAACTTGACATATGCAGGAGCAAGATTAGTAGCAGAACTGGTGGGGATTCGAACACCAACACCACCAGCACAACCAACCCAACAGAAACCAAAACAGCAACCTCCTTGGAAAAGGCGCCTGGAAAAGCAAATCATGGTGATGAGATCTGACTTGAGTAAACTGAAAGAGATGGCAGAAAAAAGGCTAAGAAGCAAGAAAACAAGGGAGGAACTCAACGAGAAATACAAAGTACAAGAGAGGGGACTAAACAACACAATAGAAGATGTAAAACAGAGGCTTAAGGCCAAAGCACACAAGTTCCAACGGTACATGAACAGGAATAAGGGATACCAACAGAACAAACTATTCGGAACCAACCAGAAAAGACTATACAGCCAACTAAGAGGGGAAGACAACCACATAGAAATTCCTGAAGCCGAACCAAGTAAGAGACTCTGGGAAAACATATGGAGCAATCCAGTATCACACAACAAACATGCAACATGGCTCCAGGAAGTCAAGGAAGAAGAAACAGGGAGAATAAAACAAAGATTCACAGAGATCACGACAGACACAGTCAGACACCAACTAAAGAAAATGCCAAACTGGAAAGCCCCAGGTCCCGATGAAGTCCATGGATACTGGCTCAAAAACTTCAAGGCCCTACACCCACGAATAGCAGAACAACTCCAGCATTGTATCTCAAATCACCAAGCACCCAAATGGATGACCACAGGAAGAACATCCTTAGTACAAAAAGACAAGAGTAAGGGAAATATAGCCAGTAACTACAGGCCTATCACCTGCCTACCAATAATGTGGAAGTTACTAACAGGTATCATCAGTGAAAGGCTATACAATTACCTAGAGGAGACAAACACCATCCCCCACCAACAGAAAGGCTGCAGAAGGAAGTGTAGGGCACAAAAGACCAGCTCCTGATAGACAAAATGGTAATGAAGAACAGTAGGAGAAGGAAAACCAACCTAAGCATGGCATGGATAGACTATAAGAAAGCCTTCGACATGATACCACACACATGGCTAATAGAATGCCTGAAAATATATGGGGCAGAGGAAAATACCATCAGGCTTCCTCAAAAATACAATGCGCAACTGGAATACAATACTTACAAGCTCTGGAATAAGACTAGCAGAGGTTAATATCAGGAGAGGGATCTTCCAGGGCGACTCACTGTCCCCACTAATCTTCGTAGTAGCCATGATTCCCATGACAAAAGTACTACAGAAGATGGATGCCGGGTACCAACTCAAGAAAAGAGGCAACAAAATCAACCATCTGATGTTCATGGACGACATCAAGCTGTATGGTAAGAGCATCAAGGAAATAGATACCCTAATCCAGACTGTAAGGATTGTATCTGGGGACATCAGGATGGAGTTTGGAATAGAAAAATGCGCCTTAGTCAACATACAAAAAGGCAAAGTAACGAGAACTGAAGGGATAAAGCTACCAGATGGGAGCAACATCAAACACATAGATGAGACAGGATACAAATACCTGGGAATAATGGAAGGAGGAGTTATAAAACACCAAGAGATGAAGGACACGATCAGGAAAGAATATATGCAGAGACTCAAGGCGATACTCAAGTCAAAACTCAACGCCGGAAATATGATAAAAGCCATAAACACATGGGCAGTGCCAATAATCAGATACAGCGCAGGAATAGTGGAGTGGACGAAGGCAGAACTCCGCAGCATAGATCAGAAAACCAGGAGACAAATGACAATACACAAAGCTCTACACCCAAGAGCAAATACGGACAGACTATACATAACACGAAAGGAAGGAGGGAGAGGACTACTAAGTATAGAGGGCTGCGTCAACATCGAGAACAGAGCACTGGGGCAATATCTGAAAACCAGTGAAGACGAGTGGCTAAAGAGTGCATGGGAAGAAGGACTAATAAAAGTAGACGAAGACCCGAGTATACAGAGACAGGAGAAAGACAGAAAGAACAGAGGACTGGCACAACAAACCAATGCACGGACAATACATGAGACAGACTAAAGAACTAGTCAGCGATGACAATTGGCAATGGCTACAGAGGGGAGAGCTAAAGAAGGAAACTGAAGGAATGATAACAGCGGCACAAGATCAGGCCCTAAGAACCAGATATGTTCAAAGTACGATAGACGGAAATAACATCTCTCCCATATGTAGGAAGTGCAATACGAAAAATGAAACCATAAACCACATAGCAAGTGAATGCCCGGCACTTGCACAGAACCAGTACAAAAAGAGGCATGATTCAGTGGCAAAAGCCCTCCACTGGAGCCTGTGCAAGAAACATCAGCTACCTTGCAGTAATAAGTGGTACAAGCACCAACCTGAAGGAGTGATAGAAAACGATCAGGCAAAGATCCTCTGGGACTATGGTATCAGAACGGATAGGGTGATACGTGCAAACAGACCAGACGTGACGTTGATTGACAAAGTCAAGAAGAAAGTATCACTCATTGATGTCGCAATACCATGGGACACCAGAGTTGAAGAGAAAGAGAAGGAAAAAATGGATAAGTATCAAGATCTGAAAATAGAAATAAGAAGGATATGGGATATGCCAGTGGAAATCGTACCCATAATCATAGGAGCACTAGGCACGATCCCAAGATCCCTGAAAAGGAATCTAGAAAAACTAGAGGCTGAAGTAGCTCCGGGCCTCATGCAGAAGAGTGTGATCCTAGAAACGGCACACATAGTAAGAAAAGTGATGGACTCCTAAGGAGGCAGGATGCAACCCGGAACCCCACACTATAAATACCACCCAGTCGAATTGGAGGACTGTGATAGAGCAAAAAAAAAAAAAAAAAAAAAATAATAATAATAACTATAATAAAATGTGATTATGAATAAGCAGTCAGAGAGAGACAGAGAGAAGGAGAGAACGAAAGAGAGAGAGAGAGAGAGGACCCGTCTCTCAGTTGTTGAACCGAGTGACGTCGCATTGATAACGGCTGTCCGAGCGAAAGCTGATGCGCATGGGTTGACCTTTAAAATTCTGTTGGCCTCGGTAGGAACCAGGAACTCGGCACAGGGGTCAACTCACGACTCTTTTAATAATTGATTTCTCTCACGATTTACCTGCAACTGTCAAATTTGAATTGATAATTGAAACTTATTTGAGAAAATACTATAATTTAAATATTTTTGTTCAATTGTAGCTAAATTTAACATAAAGATCTGGTATGCGGAAAACGTAATGGAATGAATATGCCTGCATTATAGAATTAGTCTTACTCTAGAAGCTAAGTTCATGGAGTTTTCAGTTAATATATAATATTTGCAGTCGCCAGCCCTTTATACAGAGCTGGCTCAGAATTCGTTATAATCTCTTTTTTTTATATTGATTGTTTGAACCTTATGTTATGCCGCAGGACAGTGCTGCCAGCTGAACGAGAATAGCCTACTTACTTAAAAAACTAAATACCTTCCCTGTCAGGGCCTTAGTGTAAACATACTGAGGGTTTGTTTGTTAGTTTGTATGGTATTTTTATTTGCATGGAACCAGTGGTTATTCAGCAACGGCTTTACGTGACTTCCGAACCACGTCGAGAGTGAACTTCTGTCACCAGAAATACTCATCTCTCACACCTCAATGGAATGCCCGAGAATCGAAGTCGCGGCCACCGATTGGGTACGCCAAGACCATACCGACGGCGCCACAGGGCTTGTTTGAAAGACTTTCTTCATATCTTCTGTAGCATCGGCCACTCTTCACGTCTTCAATGAGACATTTAGGTGGTGTCCTTGAGTTGGGTAACATTCGACATTTTGCCGAGTAATAGCTTGCTTTGCAAGAAGCCTACCTATAGCTACCTGCAACATTCTGACTTAAGAGAGTTTGTTTTGCTTTTACTTGATTCGGTTGTGAAAATATTCTTTTGAATCTTTCCACGCAGGCTGATGAATGTGCTAGTACGAGGAGATCACACAAATTTAAATAGCAATCTAAATTTTCCCATACCACTGCCATCAACCACATTTTGTAAGCCAAACAGGGACTTCTTTTGAAATCATATAGGCATCACTGCCTCCTTTGAGTAAATAAGAGCCTTCCATTCTTCTTGTAAGTCATCGAGTTCACTGCAAGTTTGTTGATGGACTTGTGTGGTCTGTCAATACTTGTTGCTATTTTTGGATCCGTGTTCTGCAATGATGCTGTTCTCTTCAAAAGGAAACCTTTTTCGTATTTCTGAAGTAAGCTTTGAGAGGAACCCTATAAAGCAATCAGAATGAAACATGCTTTCATTCTTCATGGGCGACCGCAAATGGGGGCAAGAAGGGCCACTTGCCCCGCCACCCCTGAAATTCTGGTAAAATGTGTGTATATATATATTACATTTCACTACATCACTTTCTTTTCCTTCCATTTTACAATATATTCTTTCAGTTTAAGTAAATTAAATGTATCATTATGTATTGTATAATTTTGTCTACAGTATATAACTGCGCTTGTTCTTTCCAGAAATATTTGAATTCAGCTGAACAGTATATGGAACTACTGAAAAAAAAATAAACGTAACATAACATTTTTCTTTATCGCATCTCGCTTCACTTAAATTATTGGCATTACAGTTCCACTGATATATATATATATATATATATATATATATCTATATATATATATAATATATATATATATATATATATATAATTTGGCTGCTCTTGGAAAATGGATCTCATTCAATTCTTTATAAATTCCTGAGTTTCAAGGACCAATTGTTGACAGATTTTCTTCACAACACATCATCTTTAATGAACATCACCAGAATGCCAACTTTCTTCAGAATAAAGTTAAGAAACAATATTCCTATTCCAATTCCTATTCCTACGCGCTCATTCCACAAACACAGTTGCTGGCACACTACACTGTTTACGGGATGCAAAGCTTTGTTCTCTTAATTGTTTACTTTACTCATTATTTAGTTTAACTTTAGTTTATGTTACTTCAATATGTTCATGTCAATTATCCCTTTTTTTTTAACACATGTTTTGTTCCTGCATCCGTCTTCTTCTTCTTCTTCTTCTTTGCCTTTAGCTTTTCCCATTTCTGTATGAGTTCACTGTTTCTAGTCAGCCTTCTCCATCTTTCTCTGTCCTGTACATCTTGTTTATTTTCTATAGATGGTGTGAGGATTTTATAAACATTTATATAGTAGTGCATCTGAATGCATGTGTTTGTGCGTTACTGGAGAGATATCCTGCATCTTTATCACAGTAAGCCAACGATATCAGAATCATTGACAGAAAGAAATAGACCATTCTCATTTATTTACTCAGTTGAAGGTTGGTGTCCAAACTTCGTTTTTTCAACCACCTCTGTTACGACCCATTGAAGTGGACTGACCACCATTTAATATTGTTCCCTTCCAACGTGGAAAGATGCACAATTATTGGTGTCTGAGGAAATGTTGGTTTTAAGGAGGTCTCCTCCTTCCCCTGAAGAAGAAGCCAGAATGACATCAGACCTGGCTTAACTAATAACGCGTGTATGATCATGAAAACCAGGTTGAATATGTTGCACTTGAAGGCTAGACTATAACTTCCGGGGTAAATATAAGAATGAGGTCTGCGATATCTGCAGAGTGGAGGAGGACAGCACCGAACATTTATTCAGGGGTAAAACCATAAAATAAAAAAAAACATTCTAACATAATGACCCTGAAATCCCCTAACAACACGGGGGGAATATTTAAGTCTAGCGCTGAAAATTTATAATGTTGCTGAAAAGAGTAATGGACAAGAATTAAAATGAGTATTTTGAAGTGCCATAAAGTTGAGTAAAACTAAATACGAGTAAAGCTGTGAACAACAACAGGGAATTAATAAAGCTTTGCGCCTCATGAGAAGAGTGCCGTGGGAGTGATCGAGCGCTCAGGAACCAGGAACTTGAGCAATGGACACGAACTGTGGGATTAATCACTCACGACTTTTAACATTTGATTTCTCACACGATTTATTTTTCGTTATGAAATTTGAATTGATAATTATTTATTGAAATGTTAAAAATAAAAGATTTTGTTATCAATTTCAGCTAAATTTAGTATAAAGATTCGTTATGCGGAAAAAGCGATGAAATATATATGCCTGGATGTTAGATTTCACAATGTTACAACCATTACACCATGATACATTCTTGAACGTCTTATTATATTTGTAGTGGCCGGTTCTTACACAAATGATTATAAAATACATTGACAATCATTGCTGATGACTTTAAATGATAACTCAGTACTTGCAACTTTCATATTTTGTAAACTGTTCAACCATTTGTTTTCAATTTGCATTGCTGTGGGTACTTTTTCTGAGGCCATGTAATGAGACATTACTAGTTGGCAACCTCCGATCTCCACACTGCACCAAAATATGTAACGCTCCATTTGCCACTTTGCATAAATTACACAATTTCGAAGCAGATTCTCTCCTCAGATAAGCATACAAACTTACATCAAAGGCATTAAATCCATCGAGTCTAGAAAGGCAAAACGTCAGCCTTGCCCTACAAATTTTCAATGAATATGTCATAGGAGCACGGACAACGGGAAAAGAACAGTTTGCCAAATTCTGAAGATGTAGCTAATTATATTAAAGTCATTTATCTCTGGTGGACCATAATGAATGTAAAGCATCCACATAAAGGTACTCGGCTTCACAATAAATATGCTACTCCACTAACATATAATGTAAATGACGAGAAGTATATTTTCCTACAGAAATTCCATTTCTGGTTAGATCTCTGGAATAACATTACTAAAACTGGTGGAAAGCTGAGTAGGGAAACATTCACTGCCTTAAAACACACAACATGTGCAATGATAGAAATAACAAAATACTGTGTAGAAAAATTTAAAGTGAAATATGTCTTACCAGGAAAATTTCAAACCGAGCAACTTGAAAACAGATTTGGTAAATATCGTCGACTTGCTGGCAGCAATTACAACATTTCCTTACGACAAGTGTTCGAGTGTGAAAAAAAAACTGAGGTTAATGTCTGTTCTCAGAATAACTTTTAATAATAAAAACATCGAAATGAAGATCTTCGAAGAAACGAACTGGGAGTGCATGAATAATCAGGAGTCCGGAAATAACGATTTTTTTTCATATTGATGTCAGTCAAGATGATATTGATAAATGTATGGATCTTTTCCCGGTTATAAAATACCTTTCTGGCTATTGTGTGTATGCTGTTGTGAAAGAATAAGTGTAGCTCCTGTAAAGACTTACTTGCCAAGAAACAAAAGATAGCTTACCAGACGATAACAGTTACACTCAGGGTATAAGCAGAGGAAGGCTTCAAAAGAGAGAGGCATCTTTTGTCACCATTTTTGTGCTCTTGTCCTCCTTTCTAAGTATAAAAATGTATTATATATACACTCATTTCCATGAACAAACTTTTTTGCTTCTCTTACTGTTTCTGCACTGATTTCCCTTTATATTTAATCATATTAACCAGGTCCAGAGGATACTGATGATGCAAAAGACTGTAAAACCTAATTAACTTACACAGTAGGCCCTTGTCTAAGAATGCTCTGGCATTCTTTTTGAGAAGCCTAGTTAAGGAAGCCCACGTAGCATGTGACGAGGCCCAAGAATATGTCGGTACAAAACCTTATGAAGGCGACTTATTGGAGATGTAACTCGGTCTTCGCGAGCCACTACTTAAGAGACGTCAGGATCACGTATGACAAATGCTTCGCCTTAGGACCCCACGTATCTGCGGATTCGGTGCTGGGGCAGGGAGCTGAAACGTATCCTTTATAGTTTAGCTATTTTTAATCCTATTTGGTTTGTGTTTTTATGGTTGGATGAAAGAGGATGCGGGTAGGCATCTCTTTCGTGTCTTAGATCTAACACGGGTTAGATTGGTTAGGTGGTCGGGATTGTTTTGGCTCCTTGTGATAGTAGTGGACAGGTTCTGTCCACTACTATCTAAAGAGAGAGAGGCATCTTTTGTCACCATTTTTGTGCTCTTGTCCTCCTTTCTAAGTATAAAAATGTATTAAACACTCATTTCCATGAACAAACTTTTTTGTTTCTCTTACTGTTTCTGCACTGATTTCCCTTTATATTTAATCATATTAACCAGGTCCAGAGGATACTGATGATGCAAAAGACTGTAAAACTTAATTAACTTACACAAAAATTATACATTCTGCAAATAACTAATAAATGCCACCAAAAATACAAAATTGTGAATGGAAACGCACGGCCAGACTCGGACGACTGATGATGACTCATGCTTGAGTCTCTCAGGCCTTCTCAATTCAAGATGGCGTTGGTACAGACGCCCTGGAAATAATCACTTCGAATAAATGAGATAACATAATCATGTCTGAACTTGCATTGTATGCCGTAGGTATACCATCAACACGAGGGTGACGGAGATTCAGTGGAATCGTGTCAATCAATCTTTTGTTCAATAAGTTATCTGACCAAAAAAGTCCCGAAATAATCACCTAGATAGAGAGGAAAGAAGACACTTGTCATGGGTGAGTCACTTAGACCATTGTCACCCGCCACCCACAAATAAAATTGCCAATAAAAAGTATTTTTCCTGTAACTAATCTATACCGATAATTGCCAGTTAACACTAAAATTATTGTAAAGCATACTATATGGTGAATAAGGCGTAATTTCAGTACAATAGTTTCCTCAGCAAGTTTAGAAAAATTAAGGTCGCATCTGCACCACCCTATTAGGTAGTACTGGTCTCCTTGCATTTCTATGGTTGGAGGGAGAAGTACGTGAGGGAGGTAATTGATAATTGGGTGTTCCTTTCACCTACTCTACTATAATCAGCCTAATAGGCAACAATCTACCATGCTGTTTAGATTGTCATTACCCTACTCATGTCATGTACGTGCAAATTATTAAAATACCATTTAGTCGCATTACCAGATGACTTTTTATTTTTCTAATTTGGGATCAAACAATTATTGAGCCCATTGTTCGTTTGTGCTTTATCTGCAGAGACTATTTGATACAAACTCGTCTTTCATGTGCTTTAATTTTTTTATATTATCAAAATAAATAGACGTTTATTTTTCATAGATGGTGTGAGGATTATATAGGCATTACTAGTAGTAAATCTGAATGCTTGTTTGTGTGTTACTGGAGTAATATCCCGCATCTTTATCACAGTAAGCCAACGATATCAGAATCATTGACAGAAAGAAATAGACCATTGTCATTTATTTACTCAGTTGAAGGTTGGTGTCCAAATCTCGTTTTTTCAACCACCTCTGTTACGACCCATTGAAGCGGACTGACCACCATTTAATATTGTTCCCTTCCAACGTGGAAAGATGCACAATTATTGGTGTCTGAGGAAATGTTGGTTGAAGGAGGTCTCCTCCTTCCCCTGAAGAAGAAGCCAGAATGAAATCAGACCTGGCTTAACTAATAACGCGTGTATGATCATGAAAACCAGGCTGAATATGTTGCACTTGAAGGCTAGACTATAACTTCCGGGGTAAATATAAGAACGAGGTCTGCGATATATGCAGAGTGGAGGAGGACAGCACCGAACATTTATTCAGAGGTAAAACCATACAAACAAAAAACAGATCCATACATAATAGAGACCCTGAAATTCCTAACAGAAAACGGGGGGAATATATAAGGCTAGAGCTGAAAATTTATAATGCTGCTGAAAAGGGTAATGGACAAGAATTAAAATTATTATTTTGAAGTGCCATAAAGTAGAGTAAAGCTAAATACGAGTAAAATTGTGAACAGCAAAAAGGAAGTAATAAAGCTTTACGCCTCATGAGAAGAGTGCCGTGGGGAGTGATCGAGCGCTTGGGAACCGGGAACTCGGCGTAGAGGACACACGACCAGGGATTAATTAATCACGACTTTTTTAAGATTTGATTTCTCACGATTTATCTTTCGTTATGAAATTTGAATTGATAATTGAAACCTTTTATATGAAATATTTTAAGTGAAAAAATTTGTTATCTGTGGTGAAACTAAACTGAATTTTAAGGCCACATTCGGTACGATTTCATTCAACCTTAAGCCTTCCTGCACTAGCTTTGATTGCGACCAAGTTAAATTGCTGAGGAGTTTACTAACTTACTTAAAGTCAAGAAACATTGCATTTTTATTCAACAAAAGTGCAGTTGAGAAACAATCAACTGTATTTCCTGCACCAATTCTTTTTTGGGTGATGCCACACGGGTTCACAAAGACGCATGTAAAGGTTTAACACATATAATTAATGTTATACGATCACAAGTAACACGTGAAGATTGTATATCAAGAGCCAGCAGGAAAAATGAAAAACAGCAGTACCTAGCGCTTTCGTGTATTCTTGACACACCTCATCAGGGTACAATATATAAAAGAGTGTATTTTTTCTTTTATATATTGTATTTTTTCTTTTATATATTGTACCCTGATGAGGTGTGTCAAGAATACACGAAAGCGCTAGGTACTGCTGTTTTTCATTTTTCCTGCTGGCTCTTGATATACATATAATTAATATTGAAAGAACACAACAATTATCCAAATTACGTTAAGAAGCAAGAAAACTAACACATTACTGCAAAAATTATTAACAAAACGTTACGTTACTTCGATAGAAATAAAACATAAATGGCAAACAGTATCTCAGAATATCCTAATGAAGAAGTTACTGCAATGGCGACGACGATTCACGAGGTGATGTGGCTGGATTTTACAAGAATATCGTCTTTTACTTGCCTTCGTGAAGTCACCTGCTAAAATCCGAAAGCTTCACCTTTCCACCCTAGAAGTAAACTCAGGAGGAGTATATTGCATAACACAGTTGTCACATCTACAAAATTACAGGGTTACGTAACAAACATCAATTTAAAAACAAACATCAAGTGCTTTAATCGTAACCCAACATACAAATAAAAGGGATTTCGTCCAGAAGGCTAGCATAAATTACTGGCATGTGCCCTTTCAATAAGAAAATAATATATATAGTCTCCACAGGAAGAAGTTTGACAACACTGTAATGATACGTCATCTAATTTTATAGAGATGGACAAAATATGCAAAAAAAAAGTGGTTTATTACTTTGAATATCAATGTACTAATTTATACCAACTCATTGCTATAGTTAATATAATAAAACTACTTCTGTTGAGCAAAATAATCATATATCAACGTATTTTCATAGAAACTGCGAAATACTTCAAAACAAGTCCTCATAAAAAACTAGGAAATTTTATTCAAGGGGAATAAATGGCAATTTTTGACATTATCAATTTTAGCTAAATTTAGCATAAATATCCGCTGTGCAGAAACAACGATGAAATAAATATAGCTGGATCGTAGCATTTGCATTATTCATGAAGTAGGTCCAACAAAGAGAATTGTTTATCATTAATGTTTGTAGTGGCCAGCTTCTAACACTCAGAGCTGGCTCTGAAATCCTTTCTGTCTTCTCAATTCTAGGGAGTCCTTACGATACAGTGTTATGGGGAAAGATTCCCGTCATCAGACGGTCAGACCTAGTGCCTGACAATAAAGGTCGAGGTTATTTCCAGGGTGCCTTCTACCGAATATGAGAAATCCAAATTGCGTACAGTTCGCCCTGTACCGTATTCGAGAAATGCTTCTTGCGTTCAGGGAGCCCTGTACTGATGAAGGAAAATGAATGAACTTGCGTCCAGGGCGCCCTTGCTTGACACACTCATGACTGGAAGCTTTATTATTATATATTTGTTGTACATGTGTTTTTGTTTATTAATAATGCCGTACACTCTACACCGGGATCAATGAACAAAATAGAATTTAGAACTGATATTCACAGGGGACAGCCTTCTTTTGCGTTCAGGGCGTTTTTGCCATGTATAGGCTCATACCAACCAAGATCTCTCTTTAGAGTTTGATACCAATGTTTTGCGTTCAAGGAGGCACGTTTTGCCCTGTACCAGTGCTACTTGCCTTCAGGGTGGCGCCTTTTGCCCTGCACCAATGCTAGAAATAAATAGGGTGCCTTGTTCCATATAAATAGGTTTCATCTGCTGAATAATAGGTATTATTTTACAACAGTTCCACCTTATTGTATAATACTTATGTTATTATAGATGCATTTGGCATAAAAAAATAATTTAACTTTGTCTAAACATTTTTGGGTGAAATTTACCATATCCGAGATATGAATGTAGTACATATAATCCCCACCCTCAAAAAATTTCTAAGTGTTTTGTCTACTGTAAGTGACCTTTCACACCAACAGTCTGTGCTCCGATGCGAGTTTGTTTTTCTTTAAAATTGCATTGTGGTTCTGATTAGAGCGCTTTTTTATCTTAAAATTGCATTGTGGTTAGTTACGTCGTATGTCTAATAGTCACGTGACCAGGGGAAAATCTCACAGATGTGACTGTGAGACATTTTCCAGTCATTATGTTCAAGGCTTTCATGGATCGAAGATATTCACAGTTTATGTTCTTAAAATTTTGATAATTTTCGATTAATTTACAATTTTCTTATGAAAATGACTTCAAATGCATTGATTGTTTAAGGCAACATGGAGTGTGGCGAAAAAGATGTACTTATAGTGGACTGTATTATATGCTTAACGTTGTTACTTGGTCAAAAACCGCTAAAAGCCTTACGTAACAACTCCACAAAACTCCCTTTGCGGTTCCTAAATCACGGGGAGATATCTCTCAACCCAATTCATTATTAACGAGGATAACACACCAATATCATTATTGAATAGTAGCACAATTAAGTACTTTCACTTACTGAGCAGTCCTTGTAGACATGAACTCAGATCAATCATAAATCGCTACACGAGATACGACGAGAGGTACGTGCCTCTCTCTCTCTCTCTCTCTCTCTCTCTCTCTCTCTCTCTCTCTCTCGATCTTCTCGTCTCTCACTCTCGTCTCTCTCTCTCTCTCTCTCTCTCTCTCTCTCTCTCTCCTTAAATGTTGCGAGTGCTCACGGGTTGATTTTCAGACCTTAAAAGTTATTTGCATAACCTTAAAGTATGAACGCAATAAAGGTTTATCAGATCAATTTATATTCACCATCCACAAAACTGAAACACAGGAAAAAGGAAATAAAATCGAAGGATATTGAAACGCATTTGATAAATGTAAAGTTAAAATTAATTTAATAACTAAAAGTTAAACATATCAAAGAGTAATAACATATAAGTGACAAATGAAATTAATCACTCAAGGGGAATTGTAAATCAACGGCACTCAAATGAAACAAATTACGACAAAATTCAAAGAATCAGGGCAATCGCCCTTTCTAAATCCACACACACGTCACTACACAACACTAGATAACAGGTCACCTCAAAAGTTGAGCCAAGAATCTGTTCGTTCCGTCCCGGTCCTGCTCCTGCATTCGGGTTTTGTTGGGGAAAAGAGACAAGTTATTCAATTACCACGAATGTAGAACTGACGTACAAGGTTTTCATGAACATAAAAAACTTTACAATAATTATCAAGTTCGTTGTCAAAAATAAATTCCAAATATAATAGTGTGCAACTTCAACATATTTACTAAATGTAGTGAATTAATTGGTGGTGTGTGTCAATACAGTTTTGGGCGATATCATGCCCATACAGTGTACTACGCACATACGCATACACGCTCCTAGAGGGGCAGGCAAAGGAGCGTTCAGACAGAGGGGCGAACTACTACCCTTCCTATCCCCTCCCGATCTTTTGACCTCTCCTAATGGCTTCTCTGGCGAGAGACACAAACAAGACCCAATGACACCAACTCTTACCATACGTAATATGCGCAATACATTCACCAAGAACAATTTCATATATATAAAGACAAATGAATTATCATAACTAAAACAGTAATTATACTTCGTTACTAAAACGTCTACCGACGTTATGTCAAAAGACTTCGTCTTTGTGTAAAATCATCTTTTCGGTGCTAACCGCACCACAGACACTACGTACTAGAACATAGCAAAATCAGATAAAATAATGTTAAGAGTATCATTCTCGAATAGATGTGGTTCTTTCACCCTTATTATGTCATGCAATGTAGACGTACATATCTTTACAAAATATATGGGCATGCGAATATATTTGGTTTTCACATGAATACAAATACAGTAACATAGTTCCTGTCTGTCGATTACCTGACAGACAGCAATACGCAGTGAAAATCAATCAATAATTTCTTATGACACAGACACTAATAAGTATAATAAAAGACAAATACCATGGAAACAAGTGAATACACAAAAATATTAGAAAATAAGATCGTTGTGAGAGGAATTCCTCACACCCTCCCCCACCAAAAAAATCATACAACACATGTATAGTATCCTTATAACGCTCCTTCTCGAATCAACTGTTTTCTTTGTTCGTCGGCCTTAGCTGCAGTTCTTCTCATGGGCCGACAATTAGAGGCGGGGAACCTGTTGAGGTCGGAGGGTCATCCCCCGCAACACTCTCTAGGCCGCCTCTCCATGGTGATCGGGGTGTTATGAGCTTCCATTCTAAATACTGATCCGTCAGATAATTTCTTACTTCGGGTTCTTCGCTGATATCTCTTAGAAACTTACTGGCTGCAATGAAGTTTGGCGCATTATCCCTTATTAAAACTTTCGGAAGTCCGTGTCTTGCCGCGAATTGTCTAAAAACAAAGAGGAATTCTTGTGCATTCATGGATTTGCACACATATAGGGCAACTGCTCTTGACGTAGCGCATGTAAACAACAAGATATACGCCTTCTCGTTCTCAGCTTCATTTTCAGCCACACTAATGTTTCCCGTATAGTCGACGCCAACACAGGAAAAGGGGACTTGATGCTTAACTCGTTCGGGTGGTAACGGGGGAAATCCAGGCAGACTTAGAGCTTGATTTTGTGCTTTTTTACACAATAAGCACTCTTTTAGGAGGATCTTCTTAACGGACTGTCTCCTTTTTCCAGCCCAAAACTGTTGTCTCAATATAACCACAAGTGTATTCGTGTTGCAGTGCAAGTTGAGTATGTGATAATGAGACACTATAAGTTGCCATAAGGGGTGTCGACTGGCGACGTATACTGGATGCTTAGCGATATCTGGCAATTCTGCATTATGAAGTCCTCCTTGGCACCGAATGACACCACTTTTATCAACATAAAGTCCTAATTGTCTGATAAGATTCCTTAACTCAGAGGGAACACTAGAACTAGTTTGTAACCCATTAGTCAACGCATAATATAGCGTTGCAAAGGCTTGACGCTGCATGATTCTGATTAAAACAAGTAAATTATTACTTTGCCTGAATTTATCAGGAAATATTCTTCTCCCAAACAAGATCAATCTACCTACAATCCTTAATGCGTGTTTCAATGAGGAGAACTCAGAACATTTAAATACAAGTACATCATCATCAGGGTTTCTCAAAACTGGTTCTACAATAATTTCATTTACATTAACAGACTCTATGTAAACTACATCCTCTTGTTCTGGAAACTTATTTTTGTCAATAATCCAGGTCGGGCCATGAAACCACAAACCTGACTTATTCAAAAGAGACATTGAAATACCTTGCGTAACTAAATCAGCAGGATTATCCACGCTCTTGACATATAACAACCTGATGTTATGACTGGACTGCAAGTCCTTGATTTCCTTTACTCTGTTGATTACAAACACTTCTTTAGATCTTTCATAAAATACCCAACTCAAAACTACTTGGGAATCACTCCAAACAATACAATCTGAAAATTTATCCCCGAAAATCTCTAACAAATGAACAGCTAGGCGCATGCCTATAGTCAAAGCAAGTACTTCTTGACGGGGGATAGTGAGTGGGGGGCTCGGAGCTACTCGAGACTTACTAATTAGCAAGTGACTTGTGTGCTTACTGCATACACACAGGCTCCATAAGCCACATGAGAGGCATCAACAAATACATGTAAGCTACAAGTTCCTTCATTAAAACAAGATCTAGGGACTTTGATCTCCTCAATAGAATTGAGTTGGTTTAACAATTCATCGAACTCTTTCTTTAAATCCATCATCAGTTCGTCATCCCAGTCAGTTTTCAGTTCCCACAATTTCTTCACAAATAGTTTTCCCTTGATTGTTACGGGCGTTAATATTCCAAAAGGATCAAAGATGATTGAAAGGAGAGACAACCTTTCTCTTAGTCAAAGTACAAATATTTCCTAGATTATTCAAATATGTAACAATCTGAGAAGGCATCTTTACACTTAATGAGTCATTACAGGTATCCCACAAGAGACCGAGTAGTTTTACTGCATTCAAGTTGACAGTGTCTAGGTTATGTTTATCATTAAATGAACTAAAATTGCTAGCCTATTCTCCCAAAGGCATATTAGCTTCCAACATAATTTGGTTTACCTTATTACTCTCGAGTTCTAAATCTTCACATTTCTCATAAGTTTTCATAAAGTTATCCACATAAAAGGACTTCTTGACTGAGTTGGCGATGGGATCTGAATGGTTTTGCAAATGATACTGTATTGTCTGATTCAGCAGAAAAGGTGAACAAGTAGCTCCAAACAATAAAACCTTAAATCTAAAAGTCTTGGCATGCTTAAAATATCTATCAGCAAACCATAAGAATCTTGTGAAATCTCTGTGATTTTTATTAATTCCTATTCTAAGGAAAGCTTTACTTATGTCTGCTACTACAGCATATTTGTTCTGACGAAATTCCAGCAGCATATCTGTCAATGTCGTCGCCAGATTAGGTCCCGCATGTAAACAATCATTGATGGACTTTGCATGGTGTGACTCATTACTACTTGCATTGAAAACTATCCTAATTGGAGTCGTAGCAGATTCCTTAAAAACTGGGTGGTGAGGTAAATAATGATTAAGGCCATCAACTGGATCAAAGGAGTTATCTTCTAACTTTACCTCCTCAATAAATCCTAACTTAACATACTCATCTAAAACAGACAGATATTGATCAAACATGACTGGTTTAGATTGAAAGGTTCTATTAAGTGAATATAGTTGACCTAAAGCTTTTCTATAGCCTGTAGGGGGTCTAGCATCGCTCTTAAATGGCAAATGAATCGTGTATTTGTTATCAGTCTTTACAATAGTCTCATTGAAATGTTCAATCGCTGCTTGATCGTTATAGGATCGCGCATCCTTCCCGATGCCGGTCGTATCTAATGACCACAGTCTAGAAATATCCTCACCGTCAAGAGGATTTGCAGAAGCAGTGACTCTCGAGCAAACTATACTCTGTGTACTTATTACAGATATTACATTTTCATCATCACTGATAACATTACAAGCCCAATTGGGTATAGGACCAAAAATAACAGCACCGACGGTGCTACCAAGCAAACATACATCATCATATTTATCGTGACAATACACAAATGCATTATAATAATCAGCACCAATAATTAAACCTATATCACTGAGGGTATCTGATTCAGTATTCTTATCTGCCAGTTTAACACCTCGTTCTTGCAATCTCAGATACACGTTGTGTAGACCAGGTGTGTGTATGGAAGTGTTAACATGATTACAAACAACAGCATTTAATTTGATACGTTTAGTACCTGCTCGAACCATTACTCTTACTACATCAAACATTTTAGTTTCAACATTATCTCCAAACGGAATTAATGTCAGTTCCACTTGTTTTATGGGCAGTAAGTTCAATTTCTCAACGACATCTGGGTTAATGAACGTTCTTTGAGATCCGCTGTCTAAAAAGGCTCGAACCGGGATCCGATTCCCATCATTACTCAAAAGAAGGGTGGCTGTCGGTAACGCTGTTGGTCGAAGAGATGCGACATTTTTCACAGCTACTTGATTACTGTTAACATTATTCTGAGAATGACACTGATTATTCGTAGCCGCAGATTTCTGACTAGTACTGAAACTAGGCTGCGATTGAGCTGTTTCTATAGGCTTATTATCAATACTACGACCTGATTTGGTGCTAGAAGGTTGCTGAGACGAATTTACATTGACGCTCGTAGAATTACGTAATAGTCTAGCACATAGGAATGTATGATCTTTACCATTACAGTTAAAACAATATGTCTTACTCTTACTGTTACATTCAAATAAACGATGACCCTTTCGTAAACAACCGAAGCATAGTTGTAATTCATTAATACGAGCTCGTCTAGTCTCTAAAATATGACAATTTGTCTAAAATTGCATTTTTCCTAACTATACAAACCTGAGGTCCTTTTACAATAGGAAGGTACTAGCGGCAGCTGGATAGGTCGTAAGCTTTCGAACAAGGGGTTCGGTAGTTAACTGCTTGTCCGACAGGCGCGCGCGCGCGACTGGGAGGTAAACAAATCACTTTGCTTTTGGCCCAAGCAAAAACTGCAGAGTGAGGGGTGGGCATGAGGTGGGGCTATGTGTAAAAGGACCTCAGGTTTGTATAGTTAGGAAAAATGCAATTTTAGACAAATTGTCATTTGTTCCGACACGGCATACAAACCTTCGGTCCTTTTACAATAGGAAGACTCACTTCTTGGTGGGTGGAATCTGAGTCTTTTGTGAACAGACTGGTGTTCGCCCAACCTTGGAAGCCTCCCTGGTCGTAAGAGCGAGGGAGGGATCCAAGCCTCTGTCCGATTGATCGGGGTGTGCACCGCAGGATCAATGGTCAGACCTCTGGACCGAGTACTAAGAGAGAGGCATGCGTATCTCTTCGTACCAGCAATGTAAGAACTTGTTCCTGTACAGGAGCAAATATAAAGTCATGGGTTTGACTCTTGTAGGCATCCACTTCCCCCCCTTGTAGAAGGAAGTGTGGATATTCTGCTCCTATCCCTAGTGAAAGGGATAGGATGGTGGGGGCTCTGTCATATAGCTCACCTGCCATCTCGTCCTCATACCAGCGTAGTGACGACCGTGGCCCTCTGCCCACAGGTAGAGGAGGAGGAAAAGATGGGAAGAGAGAGCCAGTCACTCACTCACTCACACATCCATCCACACAGTCACACCAGGACTCGATGCTGTTCAGCCTGCGAGGGTCTGGGTTTAGATACACAACTTGTTAGCAGCCACCACGGGTCCCCAAGGAAAAGGTATCCAAGGACCTGTGGGCAATATCCCGAAGGTAGAAGGACGTAAAGGTAGTCTGGTTAGACCAGACCCCTGCCTTCAGGACCTGCGCCACGGAGAAGTTCTTACGAAACGCCAACGAGGGGCCAATACTTCTGACTTCGTGAGCTCTCGGACGGGACGTACGGATGTCGTCACTACCATCAGCCTCATACGCCCTCTGATGACCTCACGCAGCCAGAATGAAAGAGTGTTCTTGGATACTTCTTTCTTGGTGACCCCGGTGCTAACGAAGAGGCGTCGACACTCAGGCCTGAGGTGTCGAGTTCTCTTCAGATAGCGCCGTAGCGCCCTCACAGGACAAAGCAGCATCTCATCCGCATCATTATCGGTGAAGTCCATTAGGGAGGGAATCGTGAATGACTCGAACCTGTCGTCAGGGATCGACGGTTTCTGAGTCTTCGCAACGAAGTTCGGGACGAAATCGAGCGTCACAGATCCCCACCCAATCCCCTGGAGTGTCGTACATCATAGGAAAGACCATGAAGTTCCCCTACTCTCTTCGCCGATGCCAGGGCCAGCAAGAAGAGGGTCTTGAGGGTCAGATCTGTCTGACGACTCTCGGAGTGGCTCGAACGGCGTTCGAGTCAGACTCCTAAGGACAGAGTCACATCCCACGCAGGGGGCCTGAGTTCCCTGGGTGGGCAAGACCTTCGAAGCTCCTCATAAGCAAGAAGATCTCGAACGAGTTCGAGATGTCCAATCCCCTCAGTTTCAGGACGAGCCGCCAAGGCGGCTCTGTATCCTTTGACTGTGGGGACTGAGAGGAGCTTCTCTCGGCGAAGAAAAACGAGGAAATCCGCTACCTGCTGAAGAGTGGCTCTGAGAGGAGATAGACCCCGTCTGGACGACACCAACCACAGAAGACGGCCCACTTCCCCTGGTTACACAGCTCCAGAGGACTGACGGACGTTCCAGCCATCTCTGTTGCTGCGCTACGAGAAAGCCTCTCGTTCGCAAGAGATGGTGGATAACAGCCAGCCGTGAAGACGTAGAGACTGGACTGCTCGGTGGTCCGCTCGACGTGTGGCTGGGCGAGAAGGTTGTGCCAAGGGGGAATCTCTCTCGGTTCTCCTGCGAGAAGAGCCAGCAGGTCCGGATACCAAATGGCCTGTGGCCATTTGGGAGCCACCAGGTCATCCTGAGATTCGGGGTGACCAGTGCTCGACTGATCACCTTGCGAATCAGGCTAAACGGGGGAAAGGCATAGTCGAAGAGGTTGTCCCACGGGTGTTGAAGAGCGTCCTCTGCAGCTGCCCATAGGGTCCGGCACGGCCGAGAAGAACACCTGGAGCTTCCTGTTGTGCCGGGTGGCGAACAGATCCACGACTGGTTAGGTCGCCCCCACAGGTCGAAGAGCCTTTCCGCCACGTCCTGGTGTAAGAGACCATTCGGTCCCTATCACCTGATCCCGACGGCTGAGCGTGTCTGCTACTACATTCCTCTTCCCTGGAATGTAGCGTGCCGACAGCTCTATTGAGTGTGCTCGGCCCACTCGTGCACCTGCCGAGTCAACTGGTACAACGGGAGAGACACTAGTCCCCCCTGTTTGTTGACGTAAGCCACCACCGTGGGTGTTGTCGCACATCAACACCACTGAGTGTCCCACCAAGCGGTCCTGGAACTCTTGGAGAGCGAGGAACGCTGCCTTGAGTTCCAGTACATTGATGTGAAGGTGCTTGTCGTTCTCGTCCCACACTCCTGAAGTCAGCAACTCCTCCAGGTGTGCGCCCCATCCCTCGGTCGATGCGTCTGAGAACAGCTGCATGTCCGGGGGGGAGTGCGCAGGGGCACTCCTCTTAAGAGGTTCCTGTCGTCCAGCCACCAGGCTAGGTCCTGCCTCACCTCCTGTCAGTGACACTGGAAAGCTTGGGGGATCCGTCGCCTGTGACCACTCTCCTTTAGTCTCCACTGAAGAGACCGCAGGTGAAGACGCCGTGAGGGACTAACTTCTCGAGTGATGACAGGTGGCCGATCACGACTTGCCATCGCTGAGCTGCCTGTTCCTGCCGAGACAGGAACTGGTTGGCTGCCTCCCTGAATCTGCTGATCCGCGAGTCTGCGGGGAAGACTCGCCCTGCTACCGTGTCGATCAGCATACCCAGGTACTTCATCCTCTGCTTGGGCTCGAGATCGGACTTTTCGAAGTTCACAACGATCCCCAGATCACGGACAAGAACTCGAGCAGTCGATCCCGTCCCGGTAGTCAAACTGCGAGGCGGGAGCTCGCCCAGGACATAACCAATCGTCGAGATACCTCATCAGACGTATCCCGTGCGAATGGGCCCCAAGCAGACACCAGAGTGAACACTCGCGTGAACACCTGTGGGGCGGTTGAGAGACCGAAAGCAAAGTGCCCTGAACTGGTACACCGTCCCGTCGAGGATGAAAGCGGAGTAATTTTTTCTGGAGGACTGATGAATGGGTATTTGGAAATACGCATCCTTCAAGTCCACTGAAAGCATGAAATCGTTCTCTGATGGAGTCGAGCACTGAGCGTGCCGTCTCCATCGTGAAACCGGGGTATGGAGAACAAACCGGTTCAGGGGAGAGAGATCTATCACCGGGCGCCAGCCTCCGTAGACTTTTCCACCAGGAAGAGTCGACTGTAAAAGCCCGGTGACTGATCCGTGACGATTTCTACAGCTCTCTTGCTCAGCATGGTCTTGATCTCCTGTCTCAGTGCTACGTCCTTCGATGACCCTGGAACGTACGACTGCTGTTGGACCGGGTTGGAGGTGAGGGGTGGCCGGGAGATTCGAAGGGTAATAGATATCCCTCCCGAAGGACATCTACAATCCAAGGTCTCGGCGCCGTAGCGCTGCCAAAGTTGCCCAATGGCGGCCAGGCACCCCCCCACTTCCGGCAGCAGGTGAGGGGGAACGCCGTCCCTAGCGTTTCCCCCCTTTCTTCGACTCTTCCCAGAGCCTCCACGGGAGAGGAGGGCTGGGAGGAGGGCTGGTTACGGCCCCCCTTGCCAGAAGTCGAAGAAGACAGAGTCATTCCCCGGGGCTTCGACGCAGCTACCGTCTTAGCCACCGAGGAAGCGCTAGCCGAGCTCTTAGACTTGGCCGCAGTCCGAGGCTGCCCAGAAGCCTTCGAGACTGCCTGGTGAACCAGCCGGTCACTGTCGTCAGTGCGCCGTCTGTCCACCGCAGCGTCCACCATCTCTTCCTGGGAAGAGAGACGTGGAACTCCGTAAAGGTCCGTTGCGAAGTCCCAACGCCGCTTCACGCCCCGCCGCCCTGGAAACCCGAGTAAGGACAGCGTCCCTTCGTCGGAGAACAACCAGGTTGGCCCACAGGTTCACCGTCTGGTGGGCAAGGAAGGAGATGGCTCTTCCCCAGACTGGCAAAGTCTCCTGAAGGCCGAGTCATCTTCGGGAGAAATTCCCCCGGAGTTGGCTGCGACCTTAGATACTGTGAGGGACCACAGATCTAGCCAGGAGACGGCCTGGAAAGCTGCCATGGCGGTAGATTCCAGGCCGAGTGCCTCTTGCTGCGAGAACCAACAGGTTCTCGGACAGGAGCTGCTGCAGGACACACCCGGAGTTAGCCTGGCTAACTCCGGGTTCACCTGTTTGGGCGGCATCGGGTCTTCAGATGGCACGTAAAACCGCCGCTGTCGCAGCAGAGGAGGTGGAAGCAGCTTGCTCGACCTGCCAGACTTGAGCGAAACCGTCTTGTCCGGAGACAAGCAATTCAACCTGATCCAGCACTGAGTCCGCAAGCTCAGAACGCGGCAAACCCACCGTCGGTCTGGGTTCCCTCTTCGGGCCCCAGAACGACTCGAGCCGGGACGTGGGCTCGGATGGTGGGAGCGGCGATCCTTCCCCGAGGTCGTTGTGCTGACGAATCAGCGCAATAACCTCGGCAAAGTTCCTCTGGATCTCAGGAGTGACTGCGTCCTGCGGAGTCGGACCGTCCAGTCCCTCAAACAGGAGCACCTCCCGAGACCTCCTCCCTCAAGGAGAGGAGCAGCGACAGACCCCTCTCGGTCTCCTCAACCACCTGATGCGTACGACCTGGCTGGTCCGAGAACCGAGCCTGGTACGTACGACGACGTGGTGGGATCCTGAAGGGCGCACCCCTCACGATCACTCCTCAATACCTCGCCCCTCCCGGTGTAACCCGAGGAGGTTGAAGGTATGGGAGCGGAAGACCTGACGATCCTCCTCGCTCGCTGAGAACCAGCGGGCTTGGAAGCTGCAGGCGATCCAACCCGCGGTGGCGATCGAGCTGCAGACCTAGTCGAGCCGTCTCGCTGTGGAGAACGGCTGGACGAGAACAGCGGCCCCCGGTCTCGTGTGTCAGAGGAGCTGGTGCTGGTCGCCGTACCCGATCGCTCTCTGTGAGAGTGACGGTCAGGCGACCGGCGAGCTCCACTGTCACGGTGAGATCGGTGCGTATCCTCCCGGTGCGTCAGTTCGCTGGTACCAGCCGTGGCTGGTGCCGGCGAACGGGGGGACCTCTTCCCAGCCTCAGCCCCGTGGCCGGCCGGTCATGGACCGTCACGTCCACCCGGGTAGCCCAAGCTGCTCGCCGATAGGAGCGAGAGCTGGTCGGTGAGAGTCGCAGTGAGCGGCTGTCACCAGTCTTCCGCTCCGTGCCGTGAACCTGACGCTGAGCGGACTCAGAGGTCTGGTTCCTGGCTGCAACGGTCGCTGGTAGGCGGACCGTACACTCGGTACCTCTCGCGAACGAGCGGCCGAGACGGACCCTGCTGCTGTGGCCGAACCACTGACAGCAGGTGAGGAAGTGCCGTGTTAGCCGGCACTCCTCTGGTCCCCGTAGTCTTCTTCCTTGCGGAAGAAGAGACGGGTCCTGCCCCCGAAGGAGCAGGGTGACCAGCGGAAGAACCCCCCGTCTCACCAGAGCGAGACGGGCCCTTAGAAGTTCCCGAAGGAGACTTCTTAGGGGGGGGGAGGCGACCTTCTTCTTCTTCGGCGGGGGAGCCTTAGAAGAAGAAGGGGAAGAGGCGGCAGACGACGACGACGACGAAGAAGACGATGAAGACGACGACGACACCTTCCTCTTCTTCTTCTTCTTCGTCAACCTTCTCAGGACCGACGTCAGATCTGTCATCCAGGACGGAGCCGGGGCTGCTGTTGCCGAAGCAACAGGGCCCGGACGCACCTGTCCGAACAGATCAGCATCGGGAGCAGCGGCGCCAGGAACAGGAACAACATCAGCAGGTGCAGGCATCACAGGAACGGCAGACGAGACAGCAGGAGCAGGTACAGGAACGGCAGCAGTGGTCACGGCAGGTACGGCAGACTGTGTAGGCGGTCCAGTGGGCGGACCAGCGGCACAGACATCCTAGGTACCGGTGGGAGGTCCAGGGCGAGCTCTTCGGGCACACGAAGTCCGGTCGCGGCAGCACGGCAAACCCAGGTGGCGGCATCACACTCCCCCGAGTTACGGCGACTGGCCCCTGCACCGATGTAGTGGGTGTCACAGAGACCGCGTGCTGGGTGTACACCAGGTGAGGAGGTGAAGCATAGCCGGGTGTTGTAAGGGTCGTGGTGGTGGTCGTGACCGTTGCATGGGTGACCGCCACGGCGCCAGCGAGATGGTAGAGCAGCCCCTGGACACTCGGCACGCCCTGCAACCCCAACGATGCCCACACCTGTCCGAGGTCATCCTTCGCGGCAACCGCTGAGGAGGCAAAAGTCGGGTGATTAGGGGGATCCTCTACCCGCTCGCGCGAAGACGAACGGATAGAGGACCCAGAGTACAACTGGACGTCAGGGTATCTAGCGCCCTCCTCCACACTCGACAAGTCAGGAGAAGAGAAGGACCTAGACACCCCCCCCGAAGGGGAAGGCGCGAGACATGGAAGTTGAGCGGGCGGCAGGAAAGAAGACGAAGTGTCCGTCACCAAAGGAGTCGCGGGAGAGCTTCCGACGACTCCTTTGCAGGCCTTCCCTTCTTCCTGCCCTCATACAAAGTCCACTGCGCCTCCGACCAATCATTACAAAAACATCACAAGGCTCAGGCTCGGGTGCATTCGCGCCCCCGACACGAGCACACAAAATATGAGGGTCTATCTCCGGGAAAGAGCGGAACTTCCCGCATTTACGCCCTTCGGTACCCGGGCATAGTCTCCGTGGGGTAGCGAGGCGAGGAGATTCCATCATAAACAATTAGGTGAATTAATATGAAAAGAGAGACTGATTGTACTTACAATTACTCTTTCATACACAACACAACCAATACTTAAGAAAGCAAACGACGAGAAGCGGGCAGAGAGCGTCGAACACCACGTCACGTCCGCTGTGAGGCCGAAAGCAAAAGTGGTTGTTTACCTCCCAGTCGCGCGCGCGCGCCTGTCGGACAAGCAGTTAACTACCGAACCCCTTGTTCGAAAGCTTACGACCTATCCAGCTGCCGCTAGTACCTTCCTATTGTAAAAGGACCGAAGGTTTGTATGCCGTGTCGGAACAAATTGTATTTCGTGCAGACCTTACCGCTGTGTCCGCCTTGACAAAAACAACAAGAAAAAGTTATTTTCTTAGGGGTATTTCTAACATTAGTTCTGAAAGCACTACTAAGCGAATTGGCTTGACGCTCGTTTTTCGAACTTGTGTTACGATCCTTGCCACTCTTAACTGGGTTGGACGGTGATGGCGTGGGGTTATGCATATTACTTCTACCTAAACGCTCAGTTAATTTCTCAATGCTCTTTCTCAATTGATCTACGCTGAGTTCACAAATATCATATCTCTGATACAAGGCTTGCAATGTTTCCTTTGATAAACACCGCTTGATAATTGCTTTCTCATTAGTCGCCGCTCGTAATACCTGGTAAAGCGTCTAACTGATGAACGATGCTATTCCATTTCATAAGGAAATCCATCATTTGCTCTGCATCATGCTCAGGGTGCGGTAAACTTAACAGCCGATTTCTTAAGTTCTCTTCTAATTTCCCAACGTTGGAAAAACGAGTTTTCAGTAGGTTTATCGCTGCAGTATAATTAGCTGTAGTTATAGCTATACCCTCAACGGTTTCGCGTGCTTTACCCTTAAGATAACTAGTCAGCAGAGTAAACTTGATGACATCATTCATGTCCTGCCTATCATGAATAACTGCTTTAAAAACAGTCCAAAAAGGATACCATTGCTCAATTTTGCCATCAAAAGTAGGTATCGTTATTTGAGGCAACTTAGGTTGTGGAATACTAGGGGTAGCTGGTACCGCAGGTGTCGGATTAACAGGTGTGGGCGCAGGCGCTGGGGCGGGCGCGGGACGCGGGTGTGGGTGCTGCTAACCGATCGGTGAGTTGTCCGCGCTAGAGAGGTAACCGTTAGTCCTCGTTATAGCATTTACTAATTCTCGACCCTT